>NC_064624.1:106597272-106911201 GCF_023898315.1 Schistocerca nitens
CGGATGGTGTTTATTGGTCTTAGGGTAGAGGTCGGCCTTCTATAGAGGCCTAGTACACTGTCGAAAAACCGAGCGAGGTGGCGCAGTGGTTAGCACACTGGACTCGCATTCGGGAGGACGACGGTTCAATCCCGTCTCCAGCCATCCTGATTTAGGTTTTCCGTGATTTCCCTAAATCGTTGCAGGCAAATGCCGGGATGGTTCCTTTGAAAGGGCACGGCCGATTTCCTTCCCAATCCTTCCCTAACCCGAGCTTGCGCTCCGTCTCTAATGACCTCGTTGTCGACGGGACGTTAAACACTAACCATCACCACCACCACCACCACCACCACCACTGTCGAAAAGTCGTGAGATATTCTTGCTTCCAGGTATTGTTTTATTCAGGAAAATGAGCAGACGTGCTGTTTGTGCAGCCGTTTGTTGCAGACGGTAGTTCTCCTGCTTCAATTGTGCTCTCAACAGATTACAGAAAAGGCTAAGGCAAAGCTGCTAGATTCATCATTGTTGGAACTCGTTTCAACAATTACTTGTGACGTCGTTTGACAGACCTGAGAATTATAAATAGTGTGTGCACGCCTCACGTCCATTATTTTGAAACGAGGGGCGTGTGATGTTGACCACTTCATGTCTACGTAGAAAGTCTGGAAAACAATGAGGTTCGTGGCAGAGGGTGTATGGTACGGTTTCTTGCAGTTCCCATAGCGCAATGGGCCCACATACGTCGCTGCAATGAGTCGCTGCAGACACTTGTGATACGCCAAGCAATCTTAGTCGTACGAAAGTCACTGTGCTGTGTCAAGTTCTGCTGCAGAAAATGCACCGCTATTTTTAGTAGCCGTATCGCCACGAATACTTGCAAAACATAAATGCAAAATAAACGAGAATTATAATTTATTGTGTTTTGAAACTTTTCTTGAGAAGTATAGGTAACGTTATAGAATGTATTAGTTTTTGCTGACGACAGATGGGTTCTATACATACTTAACGTGTACTAATATAGTTCGTTTCACCATTTGTTGGTCAATTTTTTTTACGTTAAGTCGTATAACTTAACTGCGAGTATTTACACAGTGTACTGAGAGTGTTGCTATAGGGACGTCAGTGGCAGCGCGAATCATTGCTATAACTCCTGTTATAAACTGTATGAAGGGGTCGACAGAAGCGTCCGATCCCACGCGTCGGCTTTGACCCGTGACGTAAGGGTGTTGTCGTTGTCCGACGTCATGACGGCGCGGAGTTTGGTTTGAGTGTGGCTGTCTCCAGTTCTGTTTTATCTTATTTTATTTACTTTTCTGATCAGTTCGTTCTATCCCGTGAGATTTTTTTAAAAAAAGACAAAAAACACTAATCAGCTACTGAAACATCTTTATCTTCTATGGGTTGCAGGGGTTACGACCCCTGGGGAGGTGGGTGGGTATTCATGCATGGCTGTCTTCACTTACACGTTGTAGCTACGCAAGGCGTCTAAATTTGTTTATATTTAGTTTGCCCCCCACCCAAAACACCCCATTTCCTGCGCTTGTCCCGTTAGTGTCATTAGGCTTCTTGTGGAAAGAGTGTGTGTTTCTTTTTGTTTCCGCCATATTTGCGACGTCATGGGTCAAAGCAGACGGGCGGGATCGGACGCTTCCGTATTTCCGTATGAAGGAGAGTTACATTAGATAAAATGACAAGGGACTTGCGTATAAATGTATAATAGATTTGCCCTGAACATTTTTAACTTGAATGTCGTCTTAACATTAAGCAGGTACGTGTCTCATTCTGTTTGGAAATCAAAACTTTAAGTACAGGGCGTACATGAAGTCTGGGAACACTTCCAGTTATTTATTGCGCAGGAACTAAACATTGTACTGATGTCATTGTTGCATTTTGAAGAGAAACTCTGAAAGTGTTTTTTTTCCCTCCAAACATTCGATATGCGAACCAAGAGTGATGCGGCAGACGACAATACGGTAATGGAATTCTTGCCATACCCGTCCCAGCATGGCCTCGTCGACTGTGGCAGTCGCTTCCCATCTTCTCTCCCGGAGCTTCGCTACATCACGTGGTACAGGCGGTACATACACCAGATCTTCAATGTGTCCCCACAGAAAAAGTGTCACACGGAGTGAGATCTGGTGATCGGGCAGGTTGTTTCATGAAACAGCTCGCTCCGTACCTAAACTCATCATGTTTGCGACTAGCGCTATGGGCAAACTAACGAACTACGCTGTCGCCGTATACACGAAGAAAAACTTTCAGTGTTTCTCTTCAAAATACATCTACAGTGTTTAGTTCTTGTGCAATAAATAATTGAAAGTCTTCCCGCACAGCTTGTACGCATATAATTATTTCTTAACAAAATCATAAGAGGGAGACCATTTTGTCACGACTATTAGCGCGAGCTTCAGAATGTTTATCACTGCAAAACCGGAGGGTACATTTTTTCTTAGTATAAATGGCACTACACTAGTTGTTCCGTGGATAACTAGAATTTTAACGTATATTTCTTACTCAACGTGCAATGCAGTCCGAAAACAAAGGAAGTAGGTTACACAGTACACTTGTTCGCCCACTGCTTGAATACTGCTCAGCAGTGTGGGATCCGTACCAGATAGGGTTGATAGAAGAGATAGAGAAGATCCAACGGAGAGCAGCGCGCTTCTATACACGATTATTTAATAACCGCGAAAGCGTTACGGAGGTGATAAACTCCAGTGGAAGACTCTGCAAGAGAGACGCTCAGTAGCTCGGTACGGGCTTTTGTTGAAGCTTCGAGAACATACCTTCACCGAGGAGTCAAGCAGTATATTGCTCCCTCCTACGTATATCTCGCGAAGAGGATAAAATCAGAGAGATTAGAGCCCACACAGAGGCATAGCGACAATCCTTCTTTCCACGAACAATACGAGACTGGAATAGAAGGGAGAACCGATAGAGGTACTCAGGGTACCCTCCGCCACACACCGTCAGGTGGCTTGCGGAGTATGGATGTAGATGTAGAACGTGGGGAAAGCGAATCAAAGAGGGCGTTTTATTGGCAGGACACTTAGAAAATTTAACAGACCTACTAAGGAGACTTCCTGCACTACGCTTGTCATTCTTGCAGGATACTGCCGCGCCGTGTGGGATCCTTACCAGATAGGATTGGCAGGCTACTGAGAAATAGTTCAAAGAAGGGGAGCACGTTTTGTACTACCGCGAAATAGGGGAGAGGTTGTCACTGACATGACACACGATTTGGGGCGGAGATCATTAAAACAAGAGGCTTTTCTTTGCGGCGCAATCTTCTCACGAAATTTGTCACCAACTTTCTCCTCGGAATGCGCAAAATATTTTGCTGACGCCGACGTTCGTAGGGAGATACGATCACCATGATAAAATAAGGGAAACCTGAGCTCGTACGGAAAGATACAGGACCAGTTGGTGTTAGTTTTTTGCGCGCGCTGCTAGAGATCTGAATAGTGTTGTTGTCAAGGTGTTTCGATGAACCCTCTGCCAGGCTCTGAAGTGTGATTTGCAGTGAACGCATGTAGATGTAGAGACACAGCTGTACAAACACGCGTCATAAATAGTGAACACAGAAGCAGCCACATTGCCACATATCGCTGGTAACCAGCGAGGCAGCCATATTGCGTGCAGGAATCGCGTGCGACCCAACACATTGCCTGGGACTTGTACGCGATGAGCGAGCGACGGCTGCGATTTGCGCGCCCACGTGTGGTCCACGAAGCGACGGATGGCTGCAGACCCGTCGCTCGCCTGTGGGGCGCTTTAGTACGCAGATGAGAAGGGTTAATGGACGTCCAGAGCCCCTTAACAGTGTTCTCCTGTCCAGTGAGAAACAAAAATACTAACAGGCAGTAATACTTGCAGATCTAAATAATCTTGATGTTCGTAATTCGAACGCGAGCTGAGTAAAGATAGCATCTTGCCTAAAGGTTGGAGGGGTAAGTAGGGGGACCACGAGACAGCGAATGTTTGATTATCATACAGAACCGACAAATCAGCTGTCAGAGGTAGTTTTGGCACGGGTGCAACAGGCATTCGAGAGTGCGTTCGTATTTGGAGCAAGGAATATCAAATTAATGTAAGGCTGTGTTAATTCAACGCGGTGACCAGCAGAAAAATGACATTCGAAACCTTCAGTAAACATTTGTGATCGTGTCTCGTACTAAGCAAGCGAGATTAATAGCGTCACGTCCCGTCGACATGGAGGTCATTAGAGACGGAACGCAAGCTGGGAGTAAGGATCGATTAGCAGGCATAACGACCGCGCCGTTTCAGTGGAGGAACCAGCCCAGCATTTGGCTTAAGCGCTGGATGTGAACAGACATCCTCCCGAATGCGAGGCCAGTGTGCTGACGACTGGTCTCTCATATTTAGGGTTACCAACTCAGAATTACCAAAAGCAGGACATTTAAAAAAAACTTGACAATTTATTTTAGAATCAATAAAACGTTTATATTTTACACGATGGGCTAATAAACATGCTCTTATCTCAGCATTAGCGGGTAGGAGTAATAATGCACCGAAAATCAGCTGTTATATTAAACAATGGTATTTGTTACAGATACGGTGCAATTACTCGACACAAATTTGGAGTACTTTCCAGACCTGTTACCTTTCAGAGCATATTTTTCAGTTATACGGTTGAGAGAATAGCTGACTTGTTATCCTGAACGATACACTTATAAAATTCGTCACAAAACGTATTCTTGAAACTGTAGTTTAACAGAAAAATTTGAGTGTCCACCAACGGATTTTTTTTTTCTTTTATTTGGTCCACTGAGCAATGTGAAGGAAAACACACATTCAGTTGATGCGATGCCACTTGGAATCGCAAGGAAAACCTGGCAAATTTTCAAAGTTTCTGAAAGCAGTCTACTTCATCTTAGCGGTTTTTACGGGTCGATACGTACAGGACTGAAGGAAATATATAGATTCGTCGCATGATACTTTTCCACTAAACTTCGCAATTACGTTTGCACAGGGCATCTTCAAGCATCTTCCAGTTCAGTTTTTGCAGCATTTCCGTGACCCCCCCCCCCCCCCCCCGCGGTCAAGCAAAGCTGTGTGACAATTCGTGCTGCCCTTCTCTGTATACGATCAATGTCCCCTGTTCGGAGCGGCTCCCACACACTTCAGCAGTATTCTAGGATTTGTCTAAAGACACCAACGACGCCCTCAGCCCTAGGTCTCAAGGAAAGATGTAGTGTCACGTGATTTTCTTTCGAGGAAATGATTTAGAAGTCGGTATTATGTAGTTTTTGACACGATCAAACTTATGGCTCCTTACAAGTGGCGGGTATACTTGCTTGTAACGTACCACCGTCTCCTTTGACCCATGACGTAGTTCCGATACGTTGAGTGGCGTCACCGAGCCGCGATGTGTTTGGTTTGGACTGGAAGTGAAATGTTCTGGTGTATGAAGAGCTAGCACGATCTAGCGGTTTACGTGGTAGCGATGTGTTTCTGAGGTATGTTATTGTGTCGGTTAGTGTTCTACAGTCGTCTAAGATACGGACTGTACGTAATTTATCCCATCATTCACCTAAAAACATTGATCCACGTTTCTTCTCCCATGGTTTCATCAAACATTGATTCATCTACCACCTCCCACGATTTAATTAACCATTGATTTATATCTGCAGGCCAGCAGCTGTCACCACCCTGCACAGAAGAATGGGGTTCTGAAGACTTCGGTCCACAGAGCACGTGCCCTGTCAGACCAAGAGAATCTACCTATAGAGATAGAACGTCTCAAAACAGTTTTCTCCAGGAATGGATACACGGGCAGACAAATTGAGAGGGCACTCCAACCAGCCACTATACCACAGGCTCCTGAAGAAGAACAAGATGAAGCAAAGAAGGTGGCATATCTGCCCTATGCTGGCTCTATTTCTGCCAGAATCAGTAGGGTCCTCCGTAAACACAATATCTAGTGTGTTTTCTGTCCATCCAACAAGATCGGGGGACTGCTGGGGAGTGTCAAAGACGACCTGGGATTACGAAAACCAGGGATTTACAATACCTTGTCAATGTGGCATGTCCTACATTGGCCAGACGACAAGAACTGTCGAGATCATGTGCAAAGAACATCCGAGGCACACTAGATTAAGACAGGTGACTAAGTCAGCCATTGTTGAACACTGTCTAGACCTAGATCATGCCACGAAGTATGAGGATACCAAGATTCTAGCACAAACACCCAGATTTTGGGACAGTGTTATAAGAGAATCGATAGAAATTAAAATGGCTGACGATCTTATGAACCGTGACACAGGGTACCAGCTAAGCAGAGCCTGGGATCCGGCTCTGGAATTGTTAAAGGAGCAACGGGGCCAGCTGCAGCACTACACAAACAGAAGAACCAGAGACATGGAGATGGAAAACGAGCCCCTGACGGACTGCCAGGCGCACCAGACCGAAGATGGAACACCCAGAAGTGGGACTGGTGGGCGCGGACCGCAGAGGGAACATCCAGAGCCGCAGCGGACGAAAAACGGAGCCGTCACCGTCAAAACGGAGCGGCAACGCTCCAACAGGTCGTGGTGAGCGGGCGCGGACCGCAGGGGGAACGCTTGGTACCCCAGACCGTAGATGAAACCCCCAGGAGCGGGTTTGGTGGGCGCGGACCGCAGAGGGAACACCTAGAACCGCAGCGGACGGAAAACGGAGCAGCAACGCTCCAGCAGGTCGCAGGGAATGGGCGCGGACCACAGAGGAAGCGGCTGCAGCCGTTGGTGGAGGGGGAAGGCCATAGGCATAAATACTGGATCAGGTCCACTCGAGGAGCAGTCTCAGGTCGCACCTGATGGTCACGAGCTACGTGACCGAAATATCGTGCAAGTACGACGCTGATATCCGGCAGAACACCCGACAACCCAAGATGTCAAGACTTATTCACTTGCAACGGTTATCAAAAACTACTTTCTCATGGGTTCCGCTGTCTTGTCCTATCAGTCATTATCGGTCATGTTCACTTCCTATCGTGCACCATTCATACGTACACAAACTGCAACATGCAACAGAAAAGCCACAGAAATCGTAAGTGCGCTGTTGCCCTACGGTTGAGCCAAAGAGGTGAACCGGAGACTGCGATACTGGCGTTTATAGTCGATGGCGGGAGGGGGGGGGGGAGGGGAAGTTACTGGTATCCTGGTCTAGGGTTGAGCTATATAGGTGAACTAGATAGAGATACTGTGATCTTATGGTGTGTTTTGTACCTGGTTCTGTCAGGTTTAATTTTTTGGCAGGTTCGAGTGGTGTGTCCTTTTTGTCTTTTCCTTCCTGGAGGTTTTAAAGTTCTTATTTATATTCTCTATATTATTTAATAAGCGTTTTATTAATGTCATTGCATATTATTATTGATTTTTATTTGTGGCTCGGTTTACCGATTCCTTTTCACCGTTTGCTGCTTTTATTTGAGTCGTTTTAATTATGTTTGCGGTAGTTACGAAATCCACATTGTTTACTGTTCTCCATAAGTTAAAGAATACGGCAACACCATATGCGTTTCTCAGCAGATCCTGTTGACTCTCCTTGCTGGAACTTCACCTGAAATCACTAATTAATAAAATTAACTAAAATAACTATAGATAATTTATCGCTCTTCGGAAATCGATCGATAGAGCCAAGTGCTATGCTGTGTCATGTATATGGAATGTGGCGTCCGACTTTAGTTCACGAAATTATTTAGGTCTTCGGAGAAACATTCTCGACGAATCCAAAAACCGTGTATAACTGCAGTCTCGCACCATCAAACCACACAACACTTCCGAACGACTTGCGTCTTTATGTTGTTGTGGTCTTCAGCTCTGCATGCTACTCTATCCTGTGCAAGCTTCTTCATCTCCCAGTACCTACTGCAGCCTACATCCTTCTGAATCTGCTTAATGTATTCATCTCTTGGTCTCCCTCTACAATTTTTGCACTCCACGCTGCCCTCCAATACTAAATTGGTGATCCCTTGATGCCTCAGAACATGTCTTACCAACCGATCCCTTCTTCTGGTCAAGTTGTGCCAGAAACTTCTCTTCTCTCCAATTCTATTCAATACCTGCTCATTAGTTATGTGATCTACCCATCTAATCTTCAGCATTCTTCTGTAGCACCACATTTCGAAAGCTTATATTCTCTTCCTGTCCAAACTATTTATCGTCCACGTTTCACTTCCATACATGGCTACACTCCATACAAATACTTTCAGACACGACTTCCTAACTACTCTATACTCGGTGTCAACAAATTTCTCTTCCTCAGAGAGGCTTTCCTTGCCATTGCCAGTCTACATTTTATATCCTCTCTACTTCGACCATCAGTTATTTTGCTCCCCAAATAGCAAAACTCCTTTACTACTTTCAGCTTCTCATTTCCTAATCTAGTTCCGGCAGCATCACCTGATTTAATTTGACTACATTCCATTATCCTCGTTTTGCTTTTGTTGGTGTTCATCTTACATCATCTTTTCAAGACACTGCCCATTCCGTTCAGCTGCTCTACCAGGTCCTTTGCTGTCTGACAGAATTACATTTTTATTTCTTCTCCATGGATTTTAATTCCTACTCCGAATTTTTCTTTTGTTTCCTTTACTTTACTGTTTGCTCAATATAATCACCGATATTTCTTTTCAAATGATTAAGGGTTATGAACTCTACACACTTGATACTCCTTTTGTGCTTTTATATGTATTTATTTTCTTCAGTATCATAAAACATAAACCGGCCGAAGTGGCCGTGCGGTTAAAGGCGCTGCAGTCTGGAACTGCAAGACCGCTACGGTCGCAGGTTCGAATCCTGCCTCGGGCATGGATGTTTGTGATGTCCTTAGGTTAGTTAGGTTTAACTAGTTCTAAGTTCTAGGGGACTAACGACCTCAGCAGTTGAGTCCCATAGTGCTCAGAGCCATTTGAACCATAAAACATAGATTACTGCCTTAATGGCTGCTTCCAACAATCTCCTCGCAATCCGACGTAGAACATCTCTCTTCCAGTGTCCAACATTGAATAATTACCTCTTTGCCGTAGCTTAACACAGTCTGTATATCTTTGTTATAGAGTTCGCACGGAGATGCTTAAATTGCGCAGAGTATCTATCGCACAGGTATTTTACTTTTATCGCATTAATAGTCCGTCGCACTAAATTTATGGGTTTTTGCATCACGAAACGCTACAAGATTATGCGTTCCGAACAGCTGTTGTTTTTATTAATGAATTTTATAACTTTTCGCCCCCTAAAACCCTCTTCTCCCCGCTGTTGTAGCCAGGTATTTTTCTTTCAAGAAAACGATTTAGAAGTCAGTCTTACACGGGTCTTTAACAGTCTGAACTCGGAACGTTTTGACTGAACCTCATGTGAACATTATACTGTGTATTCTTCCGGATTTGCTGGAACCTCATTGGAGTTTGTTTCATGTGGAGCGGAAGTGAAGCTTTGTAGAGCACAGTCAAGTAGGATAATGAGGATACGCTTCATGCTGTGCGTTACGCATACGTAGACTCAGCGATAATGCACCACGACGGCTTTACCCGCACATTTGACTTCCACAACTGGTCCAACTAACCTTCAGTGAAGTGAGCAGTTGCAGTGCAGATGTAAAATGAGACGAGCGGAGAAACAGTATAGCGTAGAAAGTAGTTTAATTTTTAAAACAGAAGAAAATGACGTACAGCAAAACTCAAGCGTTACGCTTCAGAGGTGACCGGACGGAAAACATACATGCTCTCGATCTTAGCAAATATAGTACTGTAATTAAAAACAAGAGTGATGAAAATTCCTGACTTTAACAAGGGTAATTATTCTGCTTCAGATATGTGTGACGTAAGAGCGCACTGCTGCGATTTCACCATGTAGTTAAATATTGAAGCCACTGAAGATGTTTCAGTTGTAAGTAGGCTGTATAGGTTTTTTTTAATTGGTAACGCCACGTAGCGCTCTGTATGAAAATCACTGGCTGTGGTGTTTGCAGTCTGTGGCTGGTTTGCATTGTTGTTGGCTATTGTAGTCAGCGTTGCCAATTTAGCGACTTTGTCGCTAGAAATGGCGAGTTTTGCCTTCGTCTTAGCGACAAAAAAAACTTTTTAGCGACAAAAATTATTTAGCGACTTATCTGGCGACTTTTGGAGTACTGACGACTCAAAACTCTTTTCGGCCAGTATTTTCATTAACAAAACTAAGATTTTGACTATAGAAATTGTCTGAGTCAAGTTTGTCTGAACAAAATATATTTGAAGAAGAGATGCATTCAGTTTAGCCTGAAACTCATAAAAGAAATTCAACAAAGACTGCCAAGTAAAGTTACGATCCTGAAAAAAAGTCAATGCTGAATGTTGAAGAAACACTGAAAGTGAATAAAAATAATGCTGTAGCGGATGTAGCCAAGGAACTGGGTTTTAGTAGCGATTTCATAGACTGTATGTTGCAAGAATGGCATAATATCAACTTCATTAGGTGGAATAACACTATTAACACTGTTTTATTTTGGAGTGAGGTTTTGCAGCATGAAAATGCCGCAGGGAACAATCCTTTTTCTTTGATTTCACAGCTAGCAATGACTGTTCTATGCCTACCGCCTTAAAATGCAGAAATGGAAAGAATATTCAGTTCTACGAACATTATAAAAACTAAACAACGCAACAGATTATCGTTAAAGACAATTAATGCTTTGATCATATTGAGAGACCAGCTGAAGAAACAAAATAAAGATTGTGCATCTTTTGACATACCGTCAGACGTATTGGAGCTTGTTGGAACGAACAAAAGTTAGCCTTTTGCGACAAAACCAGTCGAACTGGAACATCATCTTTTGAGCGACGTTCAACCCTCTACATCAATTACAGTTCTGTGAGAGCATGAAAGAGAAGAGTTATTCGATCTTCTGAGTGACGACGATGAATAGCTCACATACCGGTATGTATATATTTTGTAACCTAATTTGAGTTCTTGCTTTCTTTTGTTACAAATATAGGTGTATATTTCTAGTATATTTGACTACTGTGATTGAAACAACAAATTATGTGTTGCGTCAATTATGATAACAAGTTTAATTAAACGTTAGCGTATTTTATATATATGTTGTTGCAAGCGATGCGTCATTTAATTAAGACAATATAGCAATTACGTATGAGAGCTTTTATTAATATATTCCCCCCCCCCCTCCTCCACTGGCTTATTGCACCATTCACAGCACGAAATTTTCGGTACACCCCTAGTAAAATCAGTTTTAGCGACTTTCTAGCGACTTTTGATATTGAATCTAGCGAGTCGGGTTTTTTAGAGTTGGCAACATTGATTGTAGTATTGGTCAGTTGGAGGCGAGCCGCCAGCAGTGGTGGATGTGGGGAGAGAGATCGCGGAGTTTTGAAATTTTTAAAACTGGATGTCATGAACGGATATGTATATTGTGAGTTTTCAACATTATTAAGGTAAATACATTGTTTGTTCTCTATTAAAATCTTTCATTTGCTAATTATGCCTATCAGTAGTTAGAGCCAGCAGTAGTTATAATCTTTTATTCAGCTGGCAGTATTGGCGCACGCTCTATTGCAGTAGCTCGAGTAACGAAGATTTTTCTGAGGTAAGTGATTCGTGAAAGGTATAGGTTATTGTTAGTCAGGGCCATTCTTTTGTAGGGATTATTAAGTCATATTGCGTTCCGCTAAAAATATTGTGTGTCAGTTTAGTGATGATCACCGTTAGACAATTGTTTCAGTCGTTTCCTAACCTTGAAACGAGTTTTCTATATTGTCCAGTGAAAGAACATAATGACAACAGTGTATTTAAGTGAAACCACATAGTAAATGTTTTTTCCGGTTTAACATGAATTCACGTATGCTATGATATTGAAATGAATTGATGGTATGGCATTGTTGGCCGAGAGGCCCCATGCGGGAAAGTTCGGCCGCCGTCTTGCAAGTCCTTTTCAGCTGCCGCCACTTCGGCGACTTGCGAGTCAATGAGGATGAAGAACACACAACACCCAGTCGTTACGAGGCAGAGACAATCCCTGACCCCGCCGGGAATCGAACCCGGGACCCCGTGCGCGAGACGCTAGAACGCGGACTATGATATTAACAGGAACGGATTATCTGACACATTCATACAGTTTCAGTTAACGTCATTACCACCATTTTTCCAAAATTAAATTCTCTGCAACTTCTGTTGAAACCTTTCTGCAATTCTCTGGAATTTAAAAAAAAAAACAAATTGGGCCAAGTAGTTAAAAATTAAAAATTTTAAGAAATTAGCCTACTTCTTTGGATGTTCTGGAAAACTACTGCAGATACGCGCCTGGGACATGTTTTATTAGATTCGCCAGAAAGATCAATAACAAAAAAATAAATGAAAATCGTGCTTTACTTTAACCTCGTGTAGTTTTGCAATGGCTTCATATTAGCAAAGTTGCTAAAGTTCAGGCAAAATCTTTTATTAGCCGTAACACCGTAACTAAACATTTCCGGACCTATGTTTATACGAACTTTTTTCTTTAGTTTTCCTTGTAGAATAACATACTGAAATATTTGCATATCTTCGTGTATAAGCAAACTCTGTGATATTTATTGCGTAGTGTTTCTCGAAAAACGTCAAAGATGATTTTTCCCTGTAATCATGTGAAAAACATTAAGAACAACTTGTTTCTCGCCACTAAAGTTGTTCCGCGCTCGTGTTCCACTACGAAGCAGCAAGCAGTGTCGTCCAGTTTCACGGTCCGTGTGAACAGCGAGATAGAGCACAAGTGGCGTGAACAGAAACTGTGACTGTACACGATTTTTGAAATAAAAATTACGCAGCTAAAGCGTGATTAAGAAAAACGTTAATGGCTCTTAATACATCAGTACGTCTTTAATTTACAGTGACGTATTTGTAGTACAGTAATAAGATATCTAGTACATAAAAAACATACTTCCAAGACCGTAGCAAGAAGAGTGTACGTGTGCCACTAACGTTGACCAATCATGGGGTGTGTGTGTGTTTGTGTGTGTGTGTGTGTGTGTGTGTGTGTGTGTGTGTGTGTGTGTTTGTTTTACATCAGGTTTATTTAGATGTTCATGTTGTTGTTGTCTTCAGTCCTGAGACTGGTTTGATGTAGCTCTCCATGCTACTCTATCCTGCGCAAGCTTCATCATCTCCCAGTACCTACTGCAACCTACATCCTTCTGAATCTGCTTAGTGTATTCATCTCTTGGTCTCCCTCTACGATGTTTACCCTCCACGCTGCCCTCCAATGCTAAATTGGTGATCCCTTGATGCCTCATGTCCTACAAAACAATCCCTTCTTCTAGTCAAGTTGTGCCACAAACTCCTCTTCTCCCCAATTCTATTCAATACCTCCTCATTAGTTATGTGATCTACCCATGTAATCTTCAGCATTCTTCTGTAGCACCACATTTCGAAAGCTTCTATTCTCTTCTTGTCCAAACTATTTATCGTCCCTGTTTCACTTCCATACATGGCTACAGAATTACAATGTCATCGGCGAACCTCAAAGTTTTTATTTCTTCTCCATGGACTGTAATATCTACCCCGAATTTTTCTTTTGTTTCCTTTACTGCTTGCTCAATATACAGATTGAATAACATCGGGGAGAGGCTACAACCCTGTCTCACTCCCGTCCCAACCACTGCTTCCCTTTCATGCCCCTCGACTCATAATTGCCATCTATTTTCTGTACAAATTGTAAATAGCCTTTCGCTCCCTGTATTTTACCCCTGCCACCTTTAGAATTTGAAAGAGAATATTCCAGTCAACATTGTCAAAAGCTTTCTCTAAGTCTACAAATGCTAGAAACGTAGGTTTGCCTTTCCTTAATCTTTCTTCTAAGATTAGTCGTAGGGTCACTATTGCCTCACCTGTTCCAACATTTCTGCGGAATCCAAACTGATCTTCGCCGAGGTTGGCTTCTACCAGTTTTTCCATTCGTCTGTAAGGAATTCACGTTAGTATTTTGCAGCTTTGACTTATTAAACTGATAGTTCGGTAATTTTCACATCTGTCAACACCTGCTTTCTTTGGGATTGGAATTATTATATTCTTCCTGAAGTCTGAGGGTATTTCGCCTGTCTCATACATCTTGCTCACCAGACGGTAGAGTTCTGTCAGGACTGGCTCTCCCAAGGCCGTCAGTAGTTCCAATGGAATGTTGTCTACTCCCGGGGCCTTGTTTCGACTCAGGTCTTTCAGTGCTCTGTCAAACTCTTCACGCAGTATCGTATCTCCCATTTCATCTTCATCTACATCCTCTTACATTTCCATAATATTGTCCTCAAGTACATCGCCCTTGTATAGACCCTCTATATACTCCCTCCACCTTTCTGCTTTGCCTTCCTTGCTTAGAACTGGGTTTCCATCTGAGCTCTTGATATTCATACAAGTCATTCTCTTATCTCCAAAGGTCTCTTTAATTTTCCTGTAGGCAGTATCTATCTTACCCCTAGTGAGATAAGCCTCTACATCCTCACATTTGTCCTCTAGCCATCCCTGCGTAGCCATTTTGCACTTCTTATCGAGCTCACTTTTGAGACATTTGTATTCCCTTTTGCCTGGTTCATTTACTGCGTTTTTGTATTTTCTCCTTCAGATGTTCATGTGTGTGTATGAAATCTATGCGACTCAACTGCTGAGGTTATCAGTCCCTAAGCTTACACACTACTTAAGTTTTATTCTTAACGATGAACGAAGTAGTGTTAAGTTGCCATTCGTCTTCTGAAATATAAAAAACACGCCACAGTTACAGATGTACCCCCCCCCTTTCCCTCATGTATGGGCGCGCTGGACCTGCCATATGAGTTCCGGCAACTCCCCCCCCCCCCCCCCCCCCAATGAGCTCCGACATAATCCACTAACAACTGCACGAAACACTGTTCTGGCCGCGAAATCGTCAACGTTCTAAACGAAGTCCAGGTGAGAGAAGTACAGTCCTGCAAAGCGGGTATTGCGAAGATCAGTTACACAGTCACTGTTTACAGTTAGTAGCTAGCACCTCTCATTTGAAAACTACTGTTTCCCTTCCTCGTTTTGGTTCCATGTTTGTTACACTGTATTTGCGACCACTGAACCAGTACGTCTTCGCAAAGCATATTCTAAGCAACATCCTTTTTTGCTCAGACTGCAATTCCGCGCCATCCCGCTAATCAGTGAAAGGCAATTTGCCTTCCCTGCAACAACTTCAGCCTATGTCGTTGTTCCACTTCATACTTCGACGCGTTGATGCTAATATCCGAGTCATTACCGTCTGTCGGCAATCAGTCGGCGACGCTTTTTACGTTGGAGACAGAAGCGTTTCTCACCTCCAATCCGTTCGCTTTCTCTGACGTGCAGATGGTATTGTGACTGTTTTCCGTGTGTTGCGGTGCTGCCTCGTCTGAGAATTTGGAACGACAGAGGAATAAGGATAAATGGTAAAGGGCCCCCCAACCTGTGATTTGCTGACGATGTAGTGGTCCTAGCTAACAGTAAGATGGAAATGCAGTCCTCTATAGTAGACTTAACAGATCATTGTCAGGAAGTTGGACTTTTTAAAATAAATCACTCCAAAACCTAGGTTAAGCATAAGAAGTGGGGAAATCCAGGACAAGTAACACTGAACAGCTACTTCCTACATAATGTTACAGAATACGTTTATCTGGGGTAATAAATTGACACAAAAGTGGAATGAAACCTGAAATTTTTCGTCGAATTAAATTGGGTCGGAGGGCTTACGGGAGGAATGTAGCAGTTTTCAAATCTGACATGCCAGTCTACTTAAAGAAGACAGTTTTTGATCAGTGTCTCCTACCGGTTTTAACGTACGGGTGAGAAACTTGGATTTTAAATGAATTTTTCAAAAGGAAACTGGTCAGAGAGCTATGGAGAGTGATACGTGTGACTATGAAAGATCGACAGAAAAGTAAAGACGTTCGAGCAATAACAGGAGTAAAAGATATTATAGAACGGGGTAACACTCTAAAATGGCGGTGGCAGGACATATTGCACAAACGAAGGGTGGAAGATGGACAAAATCAGTTTTAGAGTGGCACTAAGCACTCCGTCTTCAGGCCACGAGTGGCCTACCGGGACCATCCGACCGCCGTGTCATCCTGAAGGAGGATGCGGCTAGGAGGGGCGTGGGGTCAGCACACCGCTCTCCTGGTCGTTATGATGGTATTCTTGACCGGAGCCGCTACTATTCGCTCGAGTAGCTCCTCAATTGGCATCACGAGGCTGAGTGCACCCCGAAAAATGGCTACAGCGCTTGGCAGCTGGATGGTCACCCATCCAATTGCCGGCCACGCCCGACAGCGCTTAACTTCGGTGATCTCACGGGAACCGGTGTATCCACTGCGACAAGGTCGTTGCCAAGTTTGAGTGGAGTCCCACAGAAAAACGGAGACCACTTGATCGCTGGGATAAGGAACTCAGGAAAGTTGCGGGCTTCATCTGGCAGAAGACAGCAGCGGACAGAGATGCATGGAAAAACGTCTTAAAAATCCATTTAATAAATTAAAGAGCCTACATCTATTATAGACTGAATTAGCTGAACAATAAATAAATATACAGAGTGACTCACGAGGTTTTCCCCCTGTTTCTGGAGGGTATTTCTTAAGTTATTTGGATCAAAAAATATAGGTAGAGTAATGGGATCTGATCCGTAATAAGGAGCTACAGTAATTGAAAAAGTCAGGAAAATGGTAGAAAAAACTTTTATTGTGGGATAACATTATCAAAAATGCATGTAATTAATTTAAACAATTTTGTAGCAGTCTCTTGGATTCAGAGTGGATTTGAAGGACGTGTTCAAACTTTCCTTCCTGCATTTGAAGGCAATGATTCGCACGGGAGTCAACAGCGCGAGTAGCATTTCCTAATTTCACATGCTGGTACCTGTTGGGGCATCGAAAATACGTTGTATCAGTTCTTCTTGTGTTTCCACCTTAACTTCGCACACGATGTCTGTCGTCCACCCCCAGATGCAGTGATCTAGGAGGTGGGGATGTGGCAGGCCCCTCGACCATCCATGTGGGAATCGCTGATTAAGATAGGCTGTTACCACATGGTGGAAGTGTGCATGTGCCCCATCATGTGGGACGTACATGTGGCGTCTTGTTTCCAGAGGAACATCTTCAATAAGCTGCGGCAAGCCTTCTCGTAAAAAGTTACCGTACATCTCACCATTTAAATTTCGCGGGAGAATAAACGGCCCCAGTAACTGGTCACACACAACACACCAGACATTGAGTCTGCGCCGAAATGGAGATACTACTGTGGCATCGGGATTTTCATCTGCCCACACATGCATCTTTTTTTTATTTATTTGTTTACACGTCAAGTTCCGTAGGAACAAATTGAGGAGCAAATCTCCAAGGTCATGGAAAATGTCAGTACATGAACTTACAACATAAAAGTAATAACAGATAAAAATAAATCATGAACCTGAAACAAAATAAGTCCATAAGTTTAAGAAAACGCTATCAGCAATACAATGAGAATCAGCTTAATTTTTCAAGGAACTCCTCGACAGAATAGGAGGAGTGACCCATGAGGAAACTCTTCAGTGTCGATTTGAAAGCGCGTGGATTACTGCTAAGATTTTTGAATTCGAGTTGAAGCTTATTGAAAATGGATGCAGCAGTATATTGAACACATTTTTGCACAAGAGTTAAGGAAGTCCGATCCAAATGGAGGTTTCATTTCTGCCGAGTATTAACCGAGTGAAAGCTGCTTATTGTTGGAAATAAACTAATATTGGTAACAAGAAACGACAATAAGGAATATACATATTGAGAGGCCAGTGTCAAAATACCCAGACTCGTGAACAGAGGTCGACAAGAGGTTCGTGAACTCACACCACTTATTACCCGAACCGCCCGTTTCTGAGCCAAAAATATCCTTCGAGAATGGGAAGAGTTACCCCAAAATATAATACCATACGACATAAGTGAATGAAAATAAGCAAAGCAGACTAATTTACGTGTCGAAGTATCACTCACTTTCGATACCGTTCGAATAATGAAAATGGCAGTATTAAGTCTTTGAACAAGATCCTGAACGTGGGCTTTCCACGACAGCTCACTATCTATCTGAACACCTAGGAATTTGAACTGTTCAGTTTCACTAATCATATGCCCGTTCTGTGAGATTAAAACGTCAGGTTTTGTTGAATTGTGTGTTAGAAACTGTAAAAACTGAGTCTCACTGTGATTTAACGTTAGTTTATTTTCTACAAGCCATGAACTGAGGTCATGTACTGCACTACTTGAAACCGATTCAATGTTGCACACATCATCGTTTACTACCAAGCTAATGCCATCAGCAAACAGAAGTATTTTAGAGTTACCCACAATACTAGAGGGCATATCATTTATATATATAAGGAACAGGAGCGGCCCCAACACTGATCCCTGGGGCACCCACCACTTGACAGTACCCCACTCAGATCGCACATCACAGCCGATATCAACATTGTGAATGGTGACCTTTTGCTGCCTGCTGCTAAAGTAAGAGGTGAACCAATTGTGAGCTACTCCCCTTATTCCGTAATGGTCCAACTTCTGGAGCAATGTTGAGAGATCAACACAGTCAAATGCCTTTGTTAAATCAAAGAATACGCCAAGCGTTCGAAACTTTTTGTTTAGTCCATCCAGTACCTCACAGAGAAAAGAGAATATAGCATTTTCAGTTGTCAATCTTGTTCATGGCATCTCTTACAAAGGTTGCCTCACCACTGAACATTATGAAGCGACAGAGCTGACGATTTCCATTGAAGGGGCTCCGGAAAGGCTCAAAATCATGAAAAGTTCAATTTTTACTTTTTTGCGTTTTCTGAATCTGCAGACTATTATCTTTTAATAGATATATAATTTATTCAATCCCGAAGACTACAACTATTTTTAATTTTTTTTTGAAATGTGTTCTACATGAACGTGACCTACTGTGGCGCTGTTAAACTGCTGTCAAATGGTGTTATTATTAACGTCCGTGTACATCAGGTACATTTTAGTGATGCGAGATAAAGTATGTGTTGTGGCTAACCTGTGGTGGTTCAATATATATCGCTGGTGTGATTGTCGATTGTTTCATGTTTATTTACTCTGTCGTTATCTCGAAAATATTCGTAATTAATTCTGTTTCTTGAGTCTCTGTTTTGTTGAAGTATAATAATGAGTAAAAGTAAAGTTATTAGAAATCCTCTGAAGGCTTTTAAGAAAAGGAGAAATGTTGGAAAGCCAAAGGTATGTGTTATTACTGTAAACAATAAAGACGATGAAAATCCCCAACATAGCTTGTGTCCCAAAGAAGAAGACAGTTGGTGTAAATATAACAAAGGATTGCTAACTGGTGAAGTGTACACTCATAAGCATAGTCTGCCTCATGCAATAATGGAGGTGATAAAACGTATTTTCAGAGACTTAGCAGCACCTGAACTGTTGAAAAAGCGTATTCACGGAAAAACTCAAAACCCCAATGAAAGTGTAAATAGTGTTATATGGTCGAGAATCCCCAAGACTGTATTTGTTGGAATAGAAACACTTCACTTTGGTGTGTATGATGCTGTTGCGACTTTCAATGATGGCAACATTGTAAGGTGCAAGGTATTTAGAAATATGGGAATGAAGATAGGTTCTAACATGGTACGAGCGATGCTTGCTTTAGACAAGGAACGCCTTCGGGCTGCAGACAGGGCTGTAAAGAGTCTAGAAATACAAGCAAGAGTAAACAGGAGGAGGAACAAGAGGAAGCTGGAGGAGGAGTTTGCAGAGGATGAAGATAATCCATCCTATGGACCTGGAATGCACTAAAAAGTTAATCCAATCTTTGTCGCTCGATTCCCAAAACTTTTATTTTCTCATACTAATTACATGTTTTCTAAGGATCTTCCAAACATATTTGTTTGAAACTTTCAGTAAATGTTACACAGTACCTTCTGCATAATTTAACACAGCCTTTTTCCAAAAAACTGTATTTTTGAATATATAAATAAAAAATTGCAAAAAAAGTGTTGTGAATTTTCATTACAATTGAAAAAAAAAATCATCTTTAATAACTGAACTAAATTTTTGTAAAATCCCTGTGTTAAGTTGTAGCCCATATTCCAATAAATAATCTGTAAAAAGTTCAACTTCCTACCTCAAATACTTGGTGAGGAAATATGTAATTTATAAGCGTTATTTTAACATTGCAAGTATAGGGCGTTCCGGAGCCCCTTAACCAGTTATAACAGTGCAAACGGTTGCCGCAATAGTGTGGTTCTAAATGGTGAACTTCCTGCACATGAAAAGGACACAGTCCATTCTCATGAAGAAGCCTACATACCTTAGATTGGGATACCGACGGTGATACTCGGCAACAGCAGCTTTCGACTTACCATCCGAGAAGCCCAAAATGTACACCACCTATCCATACTCCTGCTATGGAAGCTTGTACGGCATCGCAAAGTGTGCTGCACACAGGAGACAACAACAGTAAACAGTGGCTGCAGTATCAACAACGTACCACTCGCTGCACTTGGCTACCTAAGACTTATCGTGCGTCCAGTGAACACAAGTGCGGCGCTCCACACACTGTGGCATGTTTCGGAACTCTGTTGTGATCACTTTACTGTATTTACATTTTTATTCCAGATTTTTGTAGATGATATGGTAATATGGGGCGATAAAGAGGTAGATGTACAGTTACAGCTTGATGCGTGGAAGGAAATAATGAAAAGGTATGGATTAAAAGTAAATAAAGACAAGAGTGAAGTTATGGTATTTGGAAGGGAGAAAGGAATCAACGGAAATATTACCTTGAATGGAGAACCCCTCAAAGTGATAGAAAGTTTCACTTATTTAGGGTGTGAAATATCTAGGGATGGAAGAATAACTAACGAAATTAATAGGAGCTTACAGAAGGGAGGCAATTTCTACCAAACAATAAAACATCCGATTTGGAACAATGAAGTTTCAGAAAGAGCAAAACTCCTTATGTATAAGAATTATTACATCCCTATTGTCACCTATGGTGGAGAAACATGGACAATGACAGAAAGGGACTGGGGCAGACTGCAAGCAGGGGAAATGAAATTTCTCAGAGCAGTTAAGGGAAAAACAAGAATGGATAGAGTAAGGAATGTAGAGATTAGAAAGGACCTCAAACAAAAAAGTATGAGAGAAGAAATTGAAAGAAAGAGATTAAGATGGTATGGGCATGTTAAGAGGATGCATGGGCAGAGACTCCCCAAAATTACGGAAGAACTAAACATGGATGGGAAAAGACCTAGAGGGCGCCCAAGAACACGGTGGAAAATGGGAGTGAGAGTATCTGTTGAAAGGAGAGGTGTGACCTGGCAGCAAGTGGAGGAAGAAAAGTGGTGGGAGGACCGAGCCAAATGGAGAGGACTCGTCAGCACCCAGACCCGGCTGTAGCTGGAGCGGGATTCGGATATAGATAGATTCCAAATAACCTAAGGAATAGCCTCCAGCAACCGGGCGAAAACGTCGTGACTCACCCTGTGTAGTGTTACTGATAGGAATGCTGTCGACACTCGTAATCCCATCCAGTCGCAACTATGTAGTTTCCCCGCGTTCGTTCACAGCTGAGAGCGTAACTAAGATTAGCTCCACAGTGTCTCCGTGCTTCAAGTGAGGAAATCACGGAAATTGTCCTGCCAAATGCAACTGCAGTTAATTATTTTACCTTTGAGTACTGCGTTCCTGGTACTCAATCGACAATGACACACCCTTATACTAAATAATTCTGAAGCATTTACAATACCTAAAGATGCTGTCTTCAACAAGACAGTCACCTAGCTTCCAACATCCCGAGCCGTATGTTGTCTCAACTAGTCCTAAAGCAGTGTTTCCCAAACTTTCTGAGGCCATTATTCCTGACTGCAATCACATGTTGCCTAGTAACGCCCCCCCCCCCCCCCGCTATCCCTCCCTCCGCCCACCGCCCACTGACGTCATCAACATCAGTGCGTAACTAAATTCTAGAACGAGAAAAAGTTATGTTCGAACCGTTCTGTTTTTAGAATGACGAAAGTTAGTTTCTGTATGTGTTTTACTACATAATGAACCAAAGGTTATGCTTATTTCTGACAACCTTTGTTTTTTATGGAATGAAGAAGCACTTCGCAGCACATCGCTAGTCCTTCGTCTAGCTCCTGTTAAGAAAAGAAAGCTGACTCCACGCCGCGGCTACACGCTTGTTGCAAAACGTTATTCCTCTGCACCACTCTCCTCCCTAGCGACTCTTGCTTCACCCACACTCTACACCCCCTCATCGGAAAACAACCGCATTAAAATGCGTGCGCTACACTTACTGATTGTAAATGACTCGGTTGCTGGACTGCTGCCGGAGCTACTAATAACCAGTACCATACTAGTAACAACAACACTGCGAGGGCCCTACAGAAATTTAGAAACCGTTATGTAGTAATTGTTGCCTCGTGTCATCAATTAGATAGGTTATCTGTTGCCAAATAAGTAATGAAGCAAATTGTGGTCCATTGCGGAAACTACAGGGTGTCAATTATTAAAATGAAATCGTCATAACTGTTGAACGGTTTGCGTTAGGACATTCAAACTGCACACCAATTGCCGCGGGGCATGATGCGAATTAGTACTGGCTCAGCGACGAAGCCCATTTCCGTTTCAATGGGTTCGTCAGTAATAAAAATTAGCGCATTTGGGGGAGTGAGAATCCACGTTTCGCGGTCGAGAAGTCTCTTCACCCTCAATGCGTGACAGTGTGGTGTGCAGTGTCCAGTCACGGAATAATCGCTGCGACATTCCTTGACAGCACGTTCGCTAGCGAACGGTACGTGAAGGTTCGGATGGTGATTTTATTCCCACTAACCAAAGCGACCCTGATTTCGACCAGATGTGTTTCATGCAAGACGAAGCTCGACCCCATCGAAGCAGGAGTGACTCATGTCCTGGAGGAGCACTTTGGGGACGGCATTCCGGCTCTGGGTTACTCAGTCATGGGCATCGATTGGCCGCCGTATTCTCCGGATCTGAACAGCTGCGGCTCCTTTCTCTGGAGCTATATTAAAGACAAGGTGTACAGCAGAGCCCCAAAACCATTGGTGAGCTGAAAACAGCCATTCAGGAAGTCATCGATGTTCCAACAGTTGAGCGGGTCATGCAGAACTTCGTCATTCGCCAGCGTCACATCACCGCCTATGATGGCAGGCATATCGAACGTCATAATCTAATCCCGAATATCTGTAGTGGCTTTTGGGATGTAGCTTGTTTGGAACTGCACTGAAGCGCGGAAGAAACTGGTAAAGGCATGGATATTCAGATACAGAGATAAGTAAACAACCAGAATACGGCGGTGCGGTCGGCAACCCCTATATCAGTCAACAAGTGTCTGCCGCAGTTGTTTGTTCGGTTACTGCTGCTGCAATGGTAGCTTATCAAGATTTAAGTGAGTTTGAACGTGGTGTTACAGTCGGCGCACGAGCGATGGGACACAGCATCTCTGAGGAAGCGATGAAGTGCGGTTTTTCCCATACGACAACTTCACGAGTGTACCGTAAATATCAGGAATGCTGTAAAACATCAAATCTCCTACATCGCTGCGGCCGGAAAAACATCCTGCAAGAACAGGACCAACGACGACTGAAGAGAATCGCTCAACATGACAGGAGGACAGCCGTTTCACAAATTGCTGCAGATTTCAGTGCTGGGCCATCGAGAAGTGTCAGCGTGGGAACGATTCAACCAAATTCGTCGATGTGGGCTTTCGAAGTCGACGACGCACTCGTGTACCCTTGATGACTGCACGATACAGAGCTTTACGCCTCGCCTGGGCCCGTCAACAGCGACATTGGGCTGTTGACTGGAAACATGTTGTCTGGTCGGACGAGTCTCGTTTCAGATTGTACCGAGCGGATGGACGTGTAGAGGTGTGGAGACAACCTCGTGAATCCATGTCAGCAGGGAACTGTTCAAGCTGGTGGAGGCTCTGTAATAGTGTGGGGGTGTTGAGTTGGAGTCATATGGGACCCATGGTACGCCTAGATACGCCACTGACGGGTCAGACGTACGTAAGCATCCTATCTGATCATCTCCAGCCATTCGTGACCATTGTGCATTCCGATGGACTTCAGCAATTCCAACAGGACAATGCGACACCCCACACGTCTAGAATTTCTAGAGTGGCTCCAGAAACACTCTTCTGAGTTTACACACTTCTGCTGGTCACCAAAGTCCACAGACATGGACATTATTGAGGATATCTGAGATGTCCTGCAACGTGCTGTTCAGAAGAATATCCACCCCCTCGTACTGTTACGGATTTATCGACAGCCCTGCAGAATTCATGGTGTCACTTCCTACCAGCGCTACTTCAGACATTAGCCGAGTCCGTGCCACGTCGTGTTGCCGCAATTCTGCATCCTCACGGCGGCCCTACACGATATTCGGCAGGTGTACCAGTTTTTTTGCCCCTTCAGTATACACTTACTGTAAAAGCACTTTCCTTCTCCAGTCACCTGCTCAGTTGGCATCGCACACAATCTTTTTCTACCACGGTGAGAGTGTATGCATAGCGACGGGTACCCAGCCTTAGTGTCCGGAGAAAGCCGAACTCACACAGACGCAAGGATTGATGCGACACGTTTACTGCCGCCTCTGACACCAGAACGTAAAGACAGGTGTCAGGTTTTATAGCCGCCAGTAAACCCCGCGCGGGCGTATTCCTTTCTCAGGATGGCTGGCCTCTCTGTGAGCTGTGGGTGGCGTGAAGAGAACTCCGTCTGGCGACAGCATTCGATCACATCGGCTCGCGACCCTGTAGTGTGAAGTCTTAACTTAAAACCGTACTGCCCGCCGTCAGAACTCGCACTGTTGACACTGCATGGGGCGTACGAAGGGGGAGCCATTGAGACTGCAATAGGCAAATGGAACCGTACCGTGCCACTAGCAAATGACACTATCTAACTGCCACTCGCTCACTTCGAATGTCTTACAGTGTAGGACAAAGTGCCGGCCGTTGTGGGCGAGCGGTTCTAGGCGCTACAGTCTGGAACCGCGCGACCGCTACGGTCACAGGTTCGAATCCTGCCTCGGGTATGGATGTGTGTAACGTCCCTAGGCTAGTTAGGTTTAAGTAGTTCTACGTTCTACGAGACTGATGACCTCAGATGTTAAGTCCCATAGTGCTCAGAGCAATTTGAACCATTTTTTTCTACGTGCCCACACGGCCGCTGACGTGGTGAAAACGCTCCCGAGGAAAACGCGGTTGTTACCTTTCTGATCACACATCCTCGAAACAGTAAGAGATACAACAAAAATATTCGAACATAATTTCCATGCTTGCTATTCTACTTTACAACGGTGCAATCTCATCTTTAAACATTTTTGATGTGTTTCAAAATCCTCCTCTCCTCATTTTTGAAACGCTAAAAAGTCTGGTGTTGCTGTCTTCAGTCGTGAGACTGGTTTGATGCAGCTCTCCATGCTACTCTATCCTGTGCAAGCTTCTTCATCTCCCAGTACCTACTGCAACCTACATCCTTCTGAATCTGTTTAGTGTATTCATCTCTTGGTCTCCCTCCACGGTGATTTCCCTAAATCGCTCCAGGCAAATGCCGGGATGGTTCCTTTCAAAGGGCACGGCTGACTTCCTTCCCCGTCCTTCCCTAAGCCGATGAGACCGATGACCTCGCTGTCTGGTCTTCTTCCCCGAAACAAACAACCAACCAACCATCTCCCTCCACGATTTTTATCCTCCACTGTGCCCTGCAGTACCAAATTGGTGATCCCTTGATGCCTCAGAACATGTCCTACCAACCGATCCCTTCTTCTAGTTAAGTTGTGCCACAAGCTCCTCCTCTCCCCGATTCTATTGAATACCTCCTCATTAGTTTGTGATTTACCCATCTAATCTTCAGCATTCTTCTGTAGCACCACATTTCGAAAGCTTCTATTCTCTTCTTGTCTAAAGTGTTTATCGTCAGTGTTTCACATCCGTACATGGCTACACTCCATACAAATACTTTCACAAAGGACTTCGTAACACTTAAATGTATGCTCTGTTAACAAATTCTTCTTCAGAAACGCTTTCCTTGCCATTGCCAGTCTACATTTTATATCCTCTCTACTTCGACCATCGTCAGTTATTTTGCTCCCCAAATAGCAAAACTCCTTTACTACTTTAAGTGTCTCATTTCCTAATCTAATTCCCTCAGCATCACCCGAATTAACTCGACTACATTCCATTATCCTCGTTTTGCTTTTGTTGATGTTCATCTTATATCATCCTTTCCACACACTGTGCATTCCGCCCAACTGCTCTTCCAGGTCCTTTGCCGTCTCTGACAGAATAACAATGTCATCGGTGAACCTCAAAGTTTCCATTTCTTCTACATGGATTTTAATACCTACTCCGAATTTTTCTTTTGTTTCCTTTACTGCTTGCTCAATATACAGATTGAATAACATCGGGGAGTTGCTACAACCCTGTCTCACTCCCCAACCACTGCTTCCGTTTCATGCCCCTCGACTCTTATAACTGCCATCTGGTTTCTGTACAAATTGTAAATAGCCTTTCACTCCCTGTATGTTACTCCTGCCACCAGAAGAATTTGAATGAGTATTCCAGTCAACATTGTCGAAAGCTTTCTCTTATTCTACAAATGCTATAAACGTAGGTTTGGCATTCCTTAAACTAGCTTCTATGAGAAGTCGTATGCCAGTATTGCCTCACGTGTTCCAGCATTTCTACGGAATCGAAACTGATCTTCCCCGAGGTCGGCGTCTGCCAGTTTTTCCATTCTATAAGCTACTAGTGTTGTTACTCTGTGTACATGAAGCCCTGGAACACTTCCAATTATTTATTGCACAAGAACCAAACATTGTACAGGTATCATACAAATGTCATTTTGAAGAGTTTTTTTCATGTGTAGAACCACAGGTTAGTTTCGTGATTTGCTGATAGCGCTGGTCGCAAACATGGCGAGTTTAGGTGCAGGCAGAGCTTTGTATGCGTTGGAGTTGGACAAAAAGAAATGAAATGCCCTCCCCGATCACCAGATCTGACTCCGTGTCACTTTTTCTGTGGGGGCACATTAAAGATCTGCTGTGTGTACTGCCTCTACCACGTGAAGTAGCAGAGCTCTGGGAGAGAATACGGGAAATAACTGCCACAGTCGAAGATGCCATGCTGGGAGGGGTATGACAAGACTTTGATTACGGTGTTGACGTATGCCGGGCCACTCATTGTTCGCATATCGAATGTTTGTAAAAAAACAGTTTCACACTCTCTCTTCAAAATGCAATATGTGTGACATCTGCCCAATATTTAGTTCTTGTGCAATAAATAATCGAAAGTGTTCCCGGACTTTATGTACACCCTGTATTTTGCAGCTGTGACTTACTAAACTGATAGTTCTGTGGTTTCACACCTATCAGCACCTGCTTCCTTTGGAATTGGAATGATGATATTCTTGTTGAAGTCTGAGAGTAATTACGTGTAGTAAATCTACTGGTATATTTAACGACAAATTGAACCATATTTGATAAAGACGGTAGGGCATTATCTGAGGCATCAAGGGATCACCAATTTAGTATTGGAGGGCAGCGTGGAGGGTAAAAATCGTAGAGGAAGACCAAGAGATGCGTACACTAAACAGATTCAGAAGGATGTAGGTTGAAGTAGGTACTGTGAGATGAAGCTTGCACAGGATAGAGTAGCATGGAGAGCTGCATCAAACCAGTCTCAGGACTGAAGACCACAACCGTAACATTATCACGTTACAGTCGTCAGATATTGGTTGGAAGTACGCCTATGTACATACCGCTTTTACGCACTGTGTTCGGCGTATGACGCTTGTCATACATGGCGATAGTGTTTGCAGTGTTTGCAATTTTACAGTGCGACTATAAAAGGCGGTCTCGTGAAGGATTTAATTGAAACAATGTCTCGTTCTCTGTCGAGCCCTGGAATATACAACGTGGAGGTGGCGAAAGGCTACTCCCGTTTTGTCTCTTCGTCGTCTTTTAGTTGTTATGTTTAGTTCCTTTGGTTGTTTGGTTTGGGGTATTACATCTACCGGGTGGTTATAATTATTCTTTCCGTATTTAACATGTTATTACACGGAAACTAATTGCCGTACGCATACCAAACGTGGTAGCACTAATGTTCAGAGTATGGGGTGCATAATTTCCATGCGACACAGCGTCACCGTCCAGTTCCAGCTATGGCCACCAGGTGTCGTGATGAGTCATCGTGTGATTCATTGTCTCACACCTGACCAGTCGCACGGCACTTGTTGACGTGGCAGCATGAGGTCGCACAGATGGAGCAGAGCATTGTTGGTGATGCTTTATTACCAAAACAACAGTAATGCTGCAGCTGCACTTCAGAAATATCGCCGTTTGAAAGGAGTGCGGAAGGCTCCTCTTTCTCCACCTGCTGTGCGGAGCGTGACGAAGTAGTTCGAATCAACTGGAGAACTGGGCGTCGCTGCGGGAAGTGGCCGAAGACCAGTTGCTCCACAGGTGGTTGAAGAAATGGCTGTTGCTATGGAAGACAACGCTGCGCGCAATTCCCGATCTTCAGGCAGTGCGCGTGCTGTCATGAAAGCTTCGAACCATTCTCAAATGGTATCCGTACAAGATTCATATCCCACAGCAGCTTTCACCCACAGGACGCACAACGACGTGTTGACTTCGCTCTCCACCTTACCGTACATCTACATCTACATGCATACTCCGCAAGCCACCTGGCGGTGTGTGGCGGAGGGTACCCTGAGTACCTCTATCGGTTCTCCCTTCTATTCCAGTCTCGTATTCTTCGTGGAAAGAAGGATTGTCGGTATGCCTCTGTGTGGGCTCTAATCTCTCTGATTTTATCCTCACGGTCTCTTCGCGACATATACGTAGGAGGGACCAATATTTGCTCGACTCCTCGGTGAAGGTATGTTCTCGAAACTTTAACAAAAGCCCGTACCGAGCTACTGAGCGTCTCTCCTGCAGAGTCTTCCACTGGAGTTTATCTATCCGTAACGCTTTTGCGATTATTAAATGATCCTGTAACGAAGCGCGCTGCTCTCCGTTGGATCTTCTCTATCTCTTCTATCGACCCTATCTGGTACGGATCCCACGCTGTTGAGCAGTATTCAAGCAGTGGGCGAACAAGCGTACTGTAACATACTTCCTTTGTATTCGGATTGCATTTCCTTAGGATTCTTCCAATGAATCTGTCTGGGATCTGCTTTACCGACGATCAGCTTTATATGAGCATTTCATTTTAAATCACTCCTAATGCGTACTCCCAGATAATTTGTGGAATTAACTGCTTCCAGCTGCTGGCCTGCTATTTTGTAGCTAAATGACAAGGGATCTTTCTTTGTATTCGCAGCACACTCCACTTGTCTACATTGAGATTCAATTGCCATTCCCTGCACCTTGCGTCAATTCGCTGCAGATCCTCCTGCATTTCAGTACAATTTTCCATTGTTACAACCTCTCGATACACCACAGCATCATCTGCAAAAACCCTCAGTGAACTTCCGATGTCATCCACCAGGTCATTTATGTATATTGTGAACAGCAACGGTCCCATGACACTTCCCTGCGGCACACCTGAAATCACTCTTACTTCCGAAGACTTCTCTCCATTGAAAATGACATGCTCCGTTCTGTTATCTAGGAACTCCTCAATCCAATGACACAATTGGTCTGATGGTCCATATGCTCTTACTTTGTTCATTAAACGACTGTGGGGAACTGTATCGAACGCCTTGCGGAAGTCAAGAAACACAGCATCTACCCGTGAACCCGTGTCTATGGCCCTCTGAGTCTCGTGGACGAAGAGCGCGAGCTGGGTTTCACACGACCGTCTTTTTCGAAACCCATGCTGATTCCTACAGAGTAGATTTCTAGTCTCCAGAAAAGTCATTATACTCGAACATAATACGTGTACCAAAATTCTACAACTGATCGACGTTAGAGATATAGGTCTATAGTTCTACACATCTGTTCGACGTCCCTTCTTGAAAACTGGGATGACCTGTGCCCTTTTCCAAACCTTTGGAACGCTACGCTCTTCTAGAGACCTACGGTACACCGCTGCAAGAAGGGGGCAAGTTCCTTCGCGTACTCTGTGTAAATTCTAACTGGTATCCCATCAGGTCCAGCGGCCTTTCCTCTTTTGAGCGGTTTTAATTGTTTCTCTATCCCTCTGTCGTCTATTTCGATATCTACCATTTTGTCATCTGTGCGACAATGTAGAGAAGGAACTACAATGCAGTCTTCCTCTGTGAAACAGCTTTGGAAAAAGACATTTAGTATTTCGGCCTTTAGTCTGTCATCCTCTGTTTCAGTACCATTTTGGTCACAGAGTGTCTGGACATTTTGTTTTGATCCACCTACCGCTCAGACATAAGGCCAAAATTTCGTAGGATTTTCTGACAAGTCAGTACATAGAACTTTACTTTCGAATTCATTGATCGCCTCTCGCATAGCCCTCCTCACACTACATTTCGCTTCGCGTAGTTTTTGTTTGTCTGCAAGGCTTTGGCTATGTTTGTTTGCTGTGAAGTTCCCTTTGCTTCCGCAGCAGTTTTCTAACTCAGTTGTTGTTCCACGGTGACTCTTTTCCATCTCTTACGATCTTGCTTGGCACATACTCATCTAACACATTGTACGACGGTTTTGAACTTTGTCCACTGATCCTCAACACTATCTGTACTTGAGACAAGGATTGAAGTTGACTGCGGCTGGCCCTCGACCATCCTACGGACAGACGAACCCCATTTTTCTCTGCAGGGTGAGGTGAACACACAGGATTGCAGTGTGTGCGGATCTTCACCTTCAGTCACTGTGCACGAAGTTACTCTGTACAGCGACCGAGTCACCGTATGGTGTGGTGGATTGAAGGCTACGTTCATCGCTGGCCCATCCTGTTTTGAACAGGTTGGCGCTCAAGGGCTGAAGACGTGCAGTGTGACTGGCCAGCGTTAGTGCTGTATGCTTCGCCAGCGTGTCATACCCGCCCTACAGGAGAGACAGGTATGGAATTCAACAGTTTCCATGCAACAATGGGCGCCACTGCACATCGCTCGCGCTTCTCTGCAAGGCATTTCCAATGGACTGGCTTGCACGATGACATGATCTCACTCCATGCGATTTCTGGTTGTGGGGGGCTACCTGAAGGACAGAGTTTACCAGGGGAACATTCACAAATGCACTGATCTGAAGCGCATCGTAGCAAGAGACGTAGCCAGCATACCTACGGACGTGCTTTGTTCTGCTGTGCAGAACACTTCTGGACACTGACGGGCGCCATGTTGAGCTCCTTTTGTAGCAGTAATGGTACCGGTAAGTAATGGTACGATGTACCGTAGTACCACATTAAAAATGTTTCGATTGAATTCATTCTGCATTATTTCTCTTCTCCTTTTTCCTTGACATTAATGCTACCAAGTTGGGTCCTCGTACGGTAGTTAGTTTCCGTGTTATGATGCATTAAATAGGTAAAGATTAATTATAACAACCCGGTACTTTATTTCACAGTACTTAGCTTGTGTTGCATTATCTTCGGTAGTCAGAGCAGTACATCTACATTTATACTCCGCAAGCCACCCAACGGTGCGTGGCGGAGGGCACTTTGCGTGGCACTGTCATTACTTCCCTTTCCTGTTCAGTCGCGTATAGTTCGCGGGAAGAACGACTGCCAGAAAGCCTCCGTGCGCGCTCGAATCTCACTAATCTTACATTCGTCGTCTCCTCTGGAGGTATAAGTAGGGGGCAGGAATATATTCGATACCTCATCCAGAAACGCACCCTCTAGAAACATTGACAGCAAGCTACACCGCGATGCAGAGCGCCTCTCTTGCAGAGTCTGCCACTCGAGTTTGCTAAACATCTCCGTAACGCTATCACTCTTACCAAATAACCCTGTGACGAAACGCGCCGCTCTTCTTTGGATCTTCTCTGTCAACCCGACCTGGTACGGATCCCACACTGATGAGCAATACTAGAGTATAGGTCGAACGAGAGTTTTGTAAGCCACCTCCTTTGTTGATGGACATTTTCTAAGCACTCTCCCAATGAATCTCAACCTGGCACCCGCCTTACCAACAACTAATTTTATATGATCATTCCACTTCAAATCGTTCCGCACGCATACTCCCAGATATTTTACAGAAGTAACTGCTACCAGTGTTTGTTCCGCCATCACATAATCATGCAATAAAGGATCCTTCTTTCTACAACAGTGAGGTGACTTGGTATTATCCATTGCAAAGAAGTGCTACATACACACTACGCATAGTGCACCATGCACATTTCATTATTGCAGTATTATTACACAAATTACAGCATGTATCACAATTTTTAAAACAGTAATCAACAGGAGGTTCACGTTTATCAGGTTTTTCTGTGATGTATCGGCTCTTGAACCATGCATACCTAAACGTGTTCACAAATCGAGCGCGTGAAACCTGATTATGAATCAAAGATTGAATTTTCAGGATATTATTCCGCAGGTGCAAATTTACATCATAGCCGTATAATAGGGTTACATCAGAGAACTTTGTTAAATCCTTCCACGGTCTGAATGTGTAAACATCAGGTGGCTGCATCATGCCGGTTGTTGCAGCACGAATCGTCATAATACTTACGTTCATATCAACTTTTTATAAATTGGCAAAATTCTTACCAATTTGTCCTGTTCAGGAATCGAAACACACAACAGATTGTTCAGCAACAGTAGGTAAGTAAAATTCCGTAAACCATTTAATAGCGAGATCTAGTGTTACTTTACCGGATGTTGAAGCAAATGCAACAATATTATCGGCTTTGTACATAGTTCGTTGAACAATGGATGCAAACGGCCAGCTGTTTCCTGCAGGACTATGAGCAAAGAGGGTTGAAAAGAAAGATAAGAATCCCGTTTTCTTCGGCGGGGTTTTCACTTCAGCGGCCGTATGGGCACATGTAAAGAAAGTGTCCCATGTTTTGACCTAGACTAAAACAGTTCGCACTTCGTTGTCTGCCTCTGGATCACGGGGTCCCAGGTTCGATTCCTGGCCGGGTTGGGGATTTTCTCTGCCCGGGGACTGTGTGTTGTCATCACATCATCATCACCACCACCACCACCACCATCATCATTGATGAATGTGTCTATATTGGACTGTGTAGAGAGTGGGACCTTGTACGGGCACTGATGACCACGCAGTTGAGCACCCCACAAACCAATCATCACACACTACAACATATTCTAAGTGTGGCGGAATCGGCGAGCGGCACTTGGATAGTGTTACTTGTAAGTTACTAAGCGGCATCACCCTTGCACATTAATTTATCCTTGTTAATGGTGGCTCAGCCCTTTGCGTGTGGGTGGAATTACTTGAGATACAGCCACCAGGCATACACCTTTATTTATGCCGAGGCGCCTTACGGACTTTCACCTGGCGACAACTGGCGTAATACATTCATACCGTCGGCATTACGACTTTTTTTTTCAGACTGCGTTATGAATGTTGCAGCTGCCTTTCGTTCTTAAACTTCTTGTCTTCAGTCCGAAGACTGGTTTGAAGCACCTCATTATCTTCCAGTGACTATTGCGATCTGCATCCTTTAGTGCGTGCTTACTATTTTCACCCTTTTGTCTCCCTGTATAATTTCAATCCCTTCGCCCAAGTCTAAGGCCATTAAGGGAGACTAAACGGCCACGTAGGGCGAGAAAATTTCAGGAAGGAACCAAAAGGAGGGAGAAAGTTAATTTCAGAACAAACTGCGAAAAAAATTAGCAAATGAAGAGAGAAAAAAATAAAAGATGAAAAATTAAAACATCGAATTGTTTCCAAAAGCGTACCGAACAGTTCCTTAAGTCTTCACTTTTTCTGATTCCGTGTTTCTGGATTTCCGGAAGACTTTCGACACTGTACCACACAAGCGGCTCGTAGTGAAGTTGCGTGCTGACGGAATATCGTCTCGGTTATGTGACTGCATTTGTGACTTCCTGTCAGAGGACACAGTTCGTAGTAACTGACGGAAAGTCGTCGAGTAAAACAGAAGTGATCCCTGGCGTTCCCCAAGCTAGTGTTACAGGCCCTTTGCTGATACTTATCTATATAAACGATTTGGGAGACAATCTGAGCAGCCGTCTCCGGTTGTTTTTGCAGATGACGCTGTCGTTTAACGCGCAGTAAAGTCATCAGAAGATAAAAAAAAGATATCTGTATGGTGCGAAAATTGGCAATTGACTGTAAGCAGCGAAAAGTGAGAGGTCATCCACATGAGTGCTAAAAGGAATGCGTTAAACTTATGTTACACGTTAAATCAGTCAAATTTAAAGGGCGTAAAATTCAACTTTATACCTAGAAATTACAATCGCGAACAACTTCAATTGGCAGGAACACGCAGAAAATGTTGTGGCGAAGACTAACCAAACACTGCGTTTTATTGGCAGGACACTTAGAAAATGTAACAGACCTACTAAGAAGACTGCCTACAGTACGCTTGTCCGTCCTCTTTTAGAATACTGCTGCGCAGTGGGGGATCACTGACAGAGTACATCGAGGTAGTTCAAAGGAGGGCAGCACGATTTGTATTATCGCGAAATAGGGAGAGTGTCTCACACATGATTCAGGATTTGGGCTGGACATCATTAAAAGACAGACGTTTTTCGTCGCGGCGGAACTTTCTTACGAAATTTCAGTCACCAAGTTTGTCATCCGAACGCGAAAATATTTTGTCGACGCCGACCTACATAGGGAGAAACCATCACCATAATAAAATAAGAGTAATCAGAGCTCGCACGGAAAGATACAGGTGTTCGTTTTTTTCGCGCGCTGTACGAGATTGGAATAACAGAGAATTATTGTGAAGGTATTTGATGAACCCTCTGCCAGGCACTGAATTGCGATTTGCAGAGTATCGATGCCGATGTGGATGTAGAAAGTAAACAAATTGCTCCTACCTACCCGAGAACCAAAGCAGCAGATGATGAGTACGAAACGCAAACAAAGATGACCCTGATTCGTCTATGTGGAGCACTGCAACGGGGTACGTGTGTTGGATAGCGAACGTTCTAAAAATATTTCAGTGAAAACAGAAACGGAATAACAACACGGTTGTGCAGCTCACCTACTTTGGCGCTTCGGCGTGTTTCCCCGCCAGTGTAGCATAGTTATTAATTCAAGGAGAAATTGATTTGCACCAGTTGTTCCATGCCAAACTTTCATTAGTCCATTTTCTTGTAATTAAATAAAGTAATAGATGCCAAACTTGGTTGCACTGGTATATTCAGCTGAGTTCTAGTTTAAAATATTCAACAACTGTTCCTGTTTCAGTTATTTTGGGAAATTTCAAAAACTGGGGACAAAAAAATGCAGAACCTGAGGACATTTATTGCCTACACTCAGTTTTAAAGGCAATGGAGTACAAAGAATGAAAACTGAGGACTGTTCGCAAAAAATGAAGACATCTGGCCACCTTAGTTAGACGATGAAAAGTATAACAGGAGATTTGCATTGTTGTCTTTGGGGAAAGGGTGGTGATTAAGGGGGGGGGAGAGAGAGAGAGAGAGAGAGAGAGAGAGAGAGAGAGAGAGAGAGAGAGAGAGGGGGGGGGGGGGGGGGATACGCGGGGTATCCATTGTCAGTTATTTTCTCGCCAAAACAGCATAATTCTCTCAGCGCTTTTAGTATCTCATATTCTAACTCCCTCAGCATCGCCTGATTTTATTAGACGACTCTCCATTGGCCTTGTTTTGTTTAGTTTTTGACCGTCTTTTAACATATTGGTTACAACCTTATCTGAGCCCCTTTTCTATTACTTGTTTCGCTTTCACGTTCTCCCTCTGTTCAAATGGTTCTAAGCACTATAGGACTTAACATCTGAGGTCATCACTCCCCTAAACATAAAACTACTTAAACCTAACCAACCTAACATCACACACATCCATGCCCGAGGCAGGATTCGAACCTGCGACCGTAACAGCAGCGCTGTTGCGGACTGAAGCGCCTAGAACCGCTCGGCTACAGCGGCTGGCTGTCCCTCTGTTAAAACCGAACTTTTGTTATCTGTACAATTTGTGATTAACCTTTCGCCTCCATCTGCTTTAGCCGTGCTATCTTCAGACTCTCAAAGAGCCTATTCCAGTCAACAACCTCAAGACCGTTGTCTGAATCTACAGTGCAATTAATGTAGGTTTGCCTTTCTTCAACCGATCTCCTAGGATAAGTCGTAGGGCCAGGTTTGCCTGTAGCGTTTTTGTATTCCTCTGGAACCCAAACCGATATTCGTATGGGTCGACTTGCACCAGTTTTTATGTTCTTCTGAAAAAAGTTGAGTCAGTATTTTCCAATCATGACTTATCAGCCTGATAGTTCGATAATATTCACACCTGTCAGCACCGGCGTGCTTTATAATTGTAGTTACTGAGTTGTTTAACTATCACAACAAAATAATTTTACCATCATCTGACAGAGTAGTAAACATTAGTGTACTGAAAGTAGCACAGAAAACTCGTAACATGTCATGCGCGATGCGAAAAAACTAACATTGTTTTTCTTTGGTAAGGGGAAATTTCTACCCAAATAACCTGTAACCTCCCCACAAAATTATAATTAAAAATGAAAATGAGCCAAATGTAACCTCCCGAAAGAATAATAATTAAATGAATTTTAAATAATATTGTGACCTCTGAACAAAATTGGCTCTCATTTATAGTCTGTGTGCAGAAATGCATTCACATTTAATGTTCCCACAAAAATTCTTTTCTCATTTAAAATCAAGTTCGAAATTCCTAAACACCAAAATAATAAAAAAGTTTAGTAACGTAATAAATTTTATGAGGACAGCAGCGCTGCCCTTCGGCCCTGTATTCTGAATAAAAAAGCAAAAATTCTTACCTCAATAAAAACTGCAAATATATATCTGCTCTTAAATAGGAATTTTTTAACACAGCTTCGTGCAATGCTGGCGTATATTTTTTTTTATTCTTGGAAGGAATGATCATGCATTGGAAATATTCTTTAAATTGAAATGAATGCTTTTCGTTAAAAGAGTTACTTTATAAAAATTATTATTGGGGCATTTTTTTTGGAACAAATTAAATTACAATTAATATACATTATTAAATATGCGCAATGCTGCTTCTTTACCTTCTACAACAATACTCATCCTCCAGACTCCTGACCAGAGTCGCGAGCAGAGCCGCAGAGCACACAGCCGAAACATGCCGACTCCACCAGACTACTACAGTCGACTCGCGCAGACAAGCGACAAGCAACAACAAACGATAAACTACTCTCTGGTCAGAGATTGTCATGCCTCGCCCATCGCCGGCAAAGCATACGTCTTACAAACCATAATCTTCCTTTAGTGAATAGAATGCAAAGTAGCATTCAAGTAGTTTGTCACTTCATACACTGAAGAGCCAGAGAAACTGGTACACGTGCCTAATATCGAGTAGGGCCGCCGTGAGCATGCAGCAGTGGCGCAAAACGACGTAGCAGGGCCTCAACTAATGTCTGAAGTAGTGCAGGGGGCAACTGACACCACGAATCCCGCAGGGCTGTTCATAAATCCGTGAGAGTACGAGGGGGTCGGGATGTGTTCTGAACACAATTCCAGATGTGCTCAATAATGTTCATGTCTGGGGAGTTTGGTGGCCATCGGAAGTGTTTCAACTCAGAAGAGCGTTCCTGTGCAGCAACTCCGGACGTGTGGGGTATCGCGTTGTCCTGCTGGAATTGCCCAAGTCCGCCGGATCCACAACGGACATGAATGGATGCGGATGATGAGACAGGGTCCTTGCGTACGTGTCGACTGTCAGAGTCGTATCTAGACGTATCAGGGGTCCCGTATCACTCCAAGCGCACACGCCCCATACCATTACAGAGCGTCCACCAGCTTGAATATTCCCGTACCGATATGCAGGGTCCCTGGAATCATGAGGTTGTCCCCATACCAGTTCACAATTTCAAACGAGAGTCGTTCTACCAGGCAACATGTTTCCAGTCATCAACAGTCCAATGACGGTGCTGGCGGACCCAGGCGAGGCGTAAAGCGTTGTGCCCTAAAGTCATCAAAGGTACACGAGTGGGCCTTCAGCTCTGAAATCTCATATCGATGGTGTTTCGTCGAACCTGTCGTGACGGTGACACATTTTTTATGACCAAACACGGCAATCTGCAGCCGTTTGCGGAAGAGTCGGACGTCTGTCACGTTGGACGATTCTCTTCAGTCGTCGTCGGTCCCGTTCTTGTAGGATCTTTTTCTGGCCGCAGCGATGTCGGAGCTTCGCTGTTTCACCGGATTGCTGACCTGTACGGTACACTCGTGAAATGGTCGCACGGGAAAGTCCCCACTTCATCGCTACCTTGGAGATGCTGTCCCATCGCTCGTGCGCCGACTATAACACCACGTTCAAACTCACTTAAGTCTTGATAACCTGCCATTGTAGCAGTAGTAAGTGATATAACAACTGCGCCATACACTTCTGTACAGGCTGTGTGGAAATAAATAAAAAAATTAAATTTATTTATTTTTTGAAAAGAGGAAAAATTATGGATATGGAACTGTAACTTTAGAATTTTTGAAAGGATTTTTTACGGACTGTATTGACCGGCTTGAATGCCGACAAATACAGTGCTGCGTGAAATTTGCCTGTAATATAATTTACAGTTCCGATTAATTACATTTTTGAATTCTACGTCATTGTTGACTTAATCAGAGTTCTCACCTTACACGTAGAATTAGTCCTTCTGCCACAATATTAATTCATTAGTCGCCATCGATGTTCTTCTCTTTGTTGACTGTGTGAATCTTCCTGAGTCGGCATCGGTTCACTTCACGAAGACAGTAGAAACCAAGGAATACAATGCTACGTCGCTTTAATTCTTGTAAAACTTCGATACTTCTCACTATTTTTTTTCACAACAGAATAAGACTTGCTCTGCTCCTCGCACAAACCATAAATACTAACAAGATGGCTGCCTTTCCGCACACATCAAAAATTACGTCCGTCCCCTACGAGGTAACAATGGAAAGTGTCTCTTAACTCCTCCTTGGAGTATGCAACAAAAGAGAATCCAATATGAACATTACAGAGATTATATTCTACATCCCTCTTAATTTAATCTTTGGCGCAGCCTTTAAGGTATTGTATGCCTCAGCGTCGGAATGTCATTACAAGGCGTTGCAGACCGCAACGCTTTCTTCTGCCTGTTTGCATATCTCTGTTTGAATACGCATCCCTATACCAGTTTCTTTCTCGCTTCGGTGTATGTTGCAGGCAGAATCAGGGGGCACATCTCCAAGTGATACACCTGGATGATGATGATGCTCTCTCTCTCTCTGTGTAGCTCCCCTTGCCGTTACGTTGCGACATGGTGGAGCCATTTTACGGTCGCCCACACAATAGAGAAGCCGCAGTTGTGTTCCCATGGGGCCCTTCCCCCCGCGGCCATGCTCTGGCGTGACTTCCGCGCCGCGTTCTTTGCACCGCCTGTGGGTAACTTTTACGAGAGCGCGCGGGCAATTAGCTGACTGCCTCCTATAGCCGGCGGTCGCAGACGCCGTATGTCTCACACAGCGCACCGCACCGCTTATTAATTACAGCATTCTCACACATCTGTACCAGTAATTATCAGCCACTTTACATGACTTCAGGTACATCACTGGCCATTAAAATTGCTACACCAAGAAGAAATGCAGATGATAAACGGGTATTCATTGGAATATTATACTAGAACTGACATGTGATTAAATTTTCATGCAATTTGGGTGCATAGATCCTGAGAAATCAGTACTCAGAACAACCACCTCTCGCCGTAATAACGGCCTTGACACGCCTTGGCATTGAGTCAAACAGAGCTTGCATGGCGTGTACAGGTACAGCTGCCCAAGCAGCTTCAACACGATATCACAGTTCATCGAGAGTAGTGACTGGCGTATTCTGACGAGCCAGTTGCTCGGCCACCATTGACCAGACGTTTTCAATTGGTGAGACATCTTCGGAATGTGCTGGCCAGGGCAGCACTCGAACATCTTCTGTATCCAGAAAGGCCCATACAGGAACTGCAACATGCGGTCGTGCATTATCTTGCTGAAATGTAGGGTTTCTGAGGGATCGAATGAAGGGTAGGGCCACGGGTCGTAACACATCTGAAATATAACGACCTGTTCAAAGCGCCGTCAATGCGAACAAGAGGTTGCCGAGACGTGTAACCAGTGGCACCCCATACCATCACGCCGGGTGATACGCCAGTATGGCGACGACGAATACACGCTTCCAGTGTGCGTTCACTGCGATGTCGCCAAACACGGATGCGACCATCATGATGCTGTAAACAGAACCTGGATTCATCCGAAAAAAAATGACGTTTTGCCACTCGTGCACCCAGGTTCGACGTAGAGTACACCATCGCAGGCGCTCCTGTCTGTAATGCAGGTGCTGGTGCAAACGTTGTTGAACTGTTCGTGCAGATGGTTGTTGTCTCTCATGCGTCCCCATCTGCTGACTCAGGGATCGAGATGTGGCTGCACGATCCGTTACAGCCGTGCGGATAAGATGCCTGTCATCTCGACTCCTAGTGATAAGAGGCCGTTGGGATCCAGCACGGCGTTCCGTATTACCCTCCTGAACCCACCGATTCCGTATTCTGCTAACAGTCATTGGATCTCGACCGACGCGAGCAGCAATGTCGCGATACGATAAACCGCAATCGTGATAGGCTACAATCCGACCTTTATCAAAGTCGTGATGGTACGCATTTCTCCTCCTTACACGAGGCATCACAACAACGGTTCACCAGACAACACCGGTCAATATCTGTTCGTGTATGAGACATCGGTCGGAAACTTTCAGACATTGTCGGTTTTTGCAAAATACGTGGGATGCCGTGCAACGTGCTGGTCACTAATCTCGAGCCCCTCGTACTCTTACGGATTTACGGACAGCCCTGCAGGATTCACGGTGTCATTTCCCTCCAGCACTACTCGAGACATCAGCCGAGTCCATGCCACGTCGTGTTGCGGCACTTGCGTGTGCTCGCGGGGGCCCTACACGATGTTAGGCAGGTCTACCAGTTTCTCTTGGTATTACAGTACTTCCGATAACACAGGAAGTTACGTCGGCACGACTCACGGCCCTCGCAGCTATACTTGTTCCGTTACGCCTCTTGTACCTTCCAAACTTCCAGCATAAGACACGAAAGAACTGATTCTCCATAATGTGCTGCAGAGTCTAGACACTGGCGAAGCTGTGCCTCAGAAACATTTTCCCACAAGTGCTAGTCCTGCAAGAGGGCTGGAGAACTCGTATGAAGTTTGGAAATTAGTAGAGCACTTAGGGGCAGAACGCTGTGAGGGCGGGTCAGGAGTCGTGGCGGATAGCTCAGTAGGGAAGCGTTGCTGTCGCCAGATCCGGGTTCGAGTCGCGGTCGGCCGCAAAATTTTAATCCGCGACGAAGTTTGGGTCCAGCGCGCACTTCGTTGCCGAATGAAAGATTTACCCCAGAAATTCATAAAACACTTTTGCAAACACGTGAGATGTTAAGATTGGTGGTGGTGGTGGCTGCGGTTGAGAGTGGGGCGTTGCCGCTACTTGCTGCGCAGCCTATGCTGGGAGCGCCCTGCCACAACTAAGACGGCCACTGGGGGGTGACGTTTCGGCAGTAAGTCGTGCCGTCATCGTCGGCAGCAGCGCTCGGGCACAATGTATACTGCCGGCTTCGCAATCCTCCTCCTCGCTATTTAACGACGCCTGGCCGTCAAGGTGGCGTAAAACGCTTTTTATGAGGCGTCAGCGCGCCTTCCGGGAAATTACCTCCGCACTGTCTATAGGCCAGCTTGAAACTGCCGTCCCTAAAACAGCTGAGGGTGCTAACAGTCCGTAACCGATGTGGCTATTTGCTATCGCCACCCTCGCACGCGCAACACACCGTCGCTTCTCCACTTTGCCCCGACTTTTTACCAGTCTTGTTCTGTAACTATTTTCTTCTACATCTACATATTACTCTGCAATTCACATTTAAGTGCTTGGCAGAGGGTTCATCCAACCACAATCATACTCTCTCTCTACCATTCCACTCCCAGCGCGCGGGAAAAACGAACACCTAAACCTTTCTGTTCGAGCTCTCATTTCTTATTTTGTTTTGATGATCATTCCTACCTATGTAGGTTGGGCTCAACAAAATATATTCGCATTCGGAAGAGAAAGCTGGTGACTAAAGTTTCGTAAATAGATATCGCCGCGACGAAAAACGTCTTTGCTTTAATGACTTCCGTCCCAACTCGCGTATCATATCTGCCACACTCTCTCCCCTACTACGTGATAATACAAAACGAGCTGCCCTCTTTTGCACCCTTTCGATGTCCTCCGTCAATCCCACCTGGTAAGGATCCCACACCGCGCAGCAATATTCTAACAGAGGACGAACGAGTGTAGTGTAAGCTGTCTCTTTAGTGGACTTGTTGCATCTTCTAAGTGTCCTGCCAATGAAACGCAACCTTTGGCTCGCCTTCCCCACAATATTATCTATGTGGTCTTTCCAACTGAAGTTGTTCGTAGTTTTAACACCCAGGTACTTAATTGAATTGACAGGCCTCGAGAATTGTACTATTTATCGAGTAATCGAATTCCGACGGATTTCTTTTGGAACTCGTGTGGATCACCTCACACTTTTCGTTATTTAGCGTAAACTTCCACCTGCCACACCATACAGCAATCTTTTCTAAATCGCTTTGCAACTGATACTGGTCTTCGGATGACCTTACTAGACGGTAAATTACAGCATCATCTGCGAACAACCTAAGAGAACTGCTCAGACTGTCACCCAGGTCATTTATATCAGGAACAGCAGAGGTCCCAGGACGCTTCCCTGGGGAACACCTGATATCACTTCAGTTTTACTCGATGATTTGCCGTCTATTACTACGAACTGCGACCTTCCTGACAGGAAATCACGAATCTAGTCGCACAACTGAGACGATACCCCATAGGCTCGCAGCTTCATTAGAAGTCGCTGGTGAGGAACGGTGTCAAAAGCTTTCCGGAAATCTAGAAATGAGTCTTTATCGACTTACTCAATTTTGCTCTGGGTTTCACTGTTGTCCTCTATTGTTCCTTTTGGTAGTACTCCACCTTCCATTCTCTTGTGCAAGTTCAAACCTTCTAACCTACTTTTCTCAGTTTAGTAATTCAACTTTTCTGCTCCAATTTCCTAGCTAACATCTTCATTTCTCTCTCTCTCTCTCTCTCTCTCTGCGTGTGTGTGTGTGTGTGTGTGTGTGTGTGTGTGTGTCTCTCTCTCTCTACCTCTCTCTATATATCTATCTATCTCCCGCCCCCCCCCCCCCCCCCCCCCGGTTTTCCCTAAAATACTTGGTAGGGATTTCACTTCACTGGCTTGGATTTTACTGTCCCCTCTTCTTGTCACTGTCCAGGATTGCCAATGCATATGTCAGCATGGGTGTAAAGTACGTACGTTTTGTACACCACTTCCTTACACTTCAATGGCACACCTCCTTTCCCTTGACACACACGAACGTAAAATGTAGGTGATAAACAGTCCGGACAAGAAGAAAATAGAATTTGGAATGCGATGTTAGAAAAGAGTGCTGAAGATTAGGTGTTTGGATAGAGGAACCAATCAGGGCGCACTGAATCGAAGTGAGATAAAACAAAATTGTTGCGGTTTGACTAAAAGAGGGGGCCGTCGATAAGGTCAGTTTCTCAGATATCAAGGAACTGTCAATTCGTTAATGGAAGGAAGGGGTGGCGGTCAGCACTGTAGAAATAGTCCAAGAGGTGGATACAGTATGTAGTTGTTCAGAGCGACGAAGCAGCTTGCACAGGGTGGAGTAGCACGGAGAGCTGCATCAAACCAGTGTTCGGTCTGGAAACTACGCCTATGTACAGATCATACATATTTTTAAAATTTATTTCCAGGTTATTATTGTGAGTTGTTTCATTTGAAATACTTGTTATGGTCAATGGTGCATTCAAGCAGGTATATTTTTCAGAAACAAGAGGCAAGCTTGTGGTTACTTTTTATATAGGACATGAACATAGTAAAATTTTAATGCCTGTACACACTGTTTTAATATAGAAACATTGAACATTGTGATTCAAATTTTTTCTGCAACCTATTGAGCCAACCCTTTCGTAGTCGAAACTCGTTTTATACTTACTTAAAAAATGAAAGATGAAAGGCTGTCTTGCGTCGCTATCAATGTTATACTACAGGATGATTCAAAAAGAATACCACAACTTTAGGAATTTAAAACTCTGCAACGACAAAAGGCAGAGCTAAGCACTATCTGTCGGCGAATTAAGGGAGCTATAAAGTTTCATTTGTTCGCTTGAGGCGCTGTTGACTAGGCATCCCGAACGCTGAGGTCGCTGAGTTGACTGCTGGCTCTGACCTCCAGACTAACGAGCTACAGAAATCTCAGGGAAATCAAGTGTTGCTCGAGTTGCTATAACGTTAAAGTCGGCGTTGAAATACTGAAGGTCAGCCCGTGACAGAGCACTTAATCACTGGCCTCCAAGAAGCCCTGATCTTACCCCCTGCGATTTTTTCTTATGGGGGTATGTTAAGGATATGGTGTTTCGGCCACCTCTCCCAGCCACCATTGATGATTTGAAACGAGAAATAACAGCAGCTATCCAAACTGTTACGCCTGATATGCTACACAGAGTGTGGAACGAGTTGGAGTATCGCGTTGATATTGCTCGTGTGTCTGGAGGGGGCCACATTGAACATCTCTGAACTTGTTTTTGATTGAAAAAAACCCTTTTTAAATACTCTTTGTAATGATATATAACAGAAGGTTATACACTCCTGGAAATGGAAAAAAGAACACATTGACACCGGTGTGTCAGACCCACCATACTTGCTCCGGACACTGCGAAAGGGCTGTACAAGCAATGATCACACGCACGGCACAGCGGACACACCAGGAACCGCGGTGTTGGCCGTCGAATGGCGCTAGCTGCGCAGCATTTGTGCACCGCCGCCGTCAGTGTCAGCCAGTTTGCCGTGGCATACGGAGCTCCATCGCAGTCTTTAACACTGGTAGCATGTCGCGACAGCGTGGACGTGAACCGTATGTGCAGTTGACGGACTTTGAGCGAGGGCGTATAGTGGGCATGAGGGAGGCCGGGTGGATGTACCGCCGAATTGCTCAACACGTGGGGCGTGAGGTCTCCACAGTACATCGATGTTGTCGCCAGTGGTCGGCGGAAGGTGCACGTGCCCGTCGACCTGGGACCGGACCGCAGCGACGCACGGATGCACGCCAAGACCGTAGGATCCTACGCAGTGCCGTAGGGGACCGCACTGCCACTTCCCAGCAAATTAGGGACACTGTTGCTCGTGGGGTATCGGCGAGGACCATTCGCAACCGTCTCCATGAAGCTGGGCTACGGTTCCACACACCGTTAGGCCGTCTTCTGCTCACGCCCCAACATCGTGCAGCCCGCCTCCAGTGGTGTCGCGACAGGCGTGAGTGGAGGGACGAATGGAGACGTGTCGTCTTCAGCGATGAGAGTCGCTTCTGACTTGGTGCCAATGACGGTCGTATGCGTGTTTGGCGCCGTGCAGGTGAGCGCCACAATCAGGACTGCATACGACCGAGGCACACAGGGCCAACACCCGGCATCATGGTGTGGGGAGCGATCTCCTACACTGGCCGTACACCACTGGTGATCGTCGAGGGGACACTGAATAGTGCACGGTACATCCAAACCGTCATCGAACCCATCGTTCTACCATTCCTAGACCGGCAAGGGAACTTGCTGTTCCAACAGGACAATGCACGTCCGCATGTATCCCGTGCCACCCAACGTGCTCTAGAAGGTGTAAGTCAACTACCCTGGCCAGCAAGATCTCCGGATCTGTCCCCCATTGAGCATGTTTGGGACTGGATGAAGCGTCGTCTCACGCGGTCTGCACGTCCAGCACGAACGCTGGTCCAACTGAGGCGCCAGGTGGAAATGGCATGGCAAGCCGTTCCACAGGACTACATCCAGCATCTCTACGATCGTCTCCATGGGAGAATAGCAGCCTGCATTGCTGCGAAAGGTGGATATACACTGTACTAGTGCCGACATTGTGCATGCTCTGTTGCCTGTGTCTATGTGCCTGTGGTTCTGTCAGTGTGATCATGTGATGTATCTGACCCCAGGAATGTGTCAATAAAGTTTCCCCTTCCTGGGACAATGAATTCACGGTGTTCTTATTTCAATTTCCAGGAGTGTGTTATGTTTCTTTCATTAAATACACATTTTTAAAGTTGTGGTATTCTTTTTGAATCACCCTGTATAACTAGGAAAAATGTAAGTCGCAGATTTTGATACTAGGAGACCTCGACAGGACTTCGCTGTTCGCCTGCCCGTGATTGTTTCGGATGTCGTTCCCTGTTGGTCCATCCTGTGCTGTTATGCATAGAATGTAGAATTCCTTACCGTTGTTTCGTGGAGCCCAAGTTTTCGATAAGTTTATCGCTGATCTCAGCCTCATTAATTTCACTGCTATCCGGTTTACACTCGGGCCATATTTTCAGTACTCATTAGACTGTGCATTCCTCTCTGTACGTCCTTTACTGGCTGGGTGTGCTGAAACGTAATGCCTCAGGATTTTCTGTGTGAAAACTCGTAAACGATAAAGGATGACAGTCAAAACAGTTGCAGGATAAAAATTTATTAAAATTCTTGACCAAGGTTTCGGTATATATAAATGTACCTTCATCAGAAGTAAAAAAAACCATGAACAGGAAGACATTCATTAGAAAAACCTCAGCATCGGAAGTGAGAAACAAAAGCTTAAGTAACAGTGAAATTACCGGAGTAATACAGGCACAAAATCCTTTAGTTACTTACTAAAATTACATCATGCAATGGAGATTAATAAAACAATTGTGCCAAAGGCGTCGTCAATAATTAAGACATCTTCTCCATTTGCACAACATGACTATGGGCACAGGGTCAATGCGAACAGTTTAGCACCAGTACTTCGCCTACGAACTATCGAGACGAGAGTGTGAAAGCACTAGGGCAGATGGTTTCGCCGAGAGAGGGCATTTGTGGTATGTGCCAGACACTCGAGCATATTAAAATCCATGGATACCTACATAAGCGCATCAAAAATTATTAAAAGTTGTGCTAATTCAAACCTTCTGTCTTAATAAATAAAACATATCAGACCATTTAAAAACATCTATGTAAAATAGAAAATATAGAACCAATTTAACTGTGTCCTAGTATCACACAGATGAAGCTTGTGCTATGGAACACATCTAACGACAGAGGGCACTAGTGTAATGCACGAGAATCTCGCGTAACGTAAGCGGTGAAACACATACTAGCGAAAACAACAAAAATGTTACATTAAAACGAAACCATCTGTCGTTGTGAACAAAAACATACTAGTCAATTAACCGCACATACACACATCGAAAATCACAAACAGCAAACATCAAAAATACGTTTTGGCTGTCATCCTTTATCGTGAAGAATTTCAACAGTTGCTGTTGCAGCCATGTTTAAAATCTTGAAAAACTCGTAAAGCTTTTTAAATAAAACCAACGTTACTAACATTCTACATCTTTATTCTTTATCTCTACGAATTTGCTGCTCTCTGCCGCTAGGAGGCTCCGAATTGTAGCATGTAACTGTGTGTGTGCGTGAGAAACAGTGTGCTATAATCAGCATGCGAATTAGAAGAATTTGTCCACACATAGAGCACCTGTCCTTCAGCATGACAATGCCAGACCACACACAAGCGCCCGGGACACCTGCAATAGACCGGCGCGTTTGGTTGACTGCCATCGATCATCCTCCATACACAGTCCAGACATGGCGCCATCCGATTTTCATCTGTTTCCAAAACTTAATGAAACGCCTTCGACGACTTCAGTCTGATAGCGATGAAGCGGTGGAAGCACAGGTGAGGTCGTGGCTTCGTCAACAACGTCAGACATCCTACAGTGACAGTATCAACAAACTGGCCTCTCGTTGTTTTTGGTCATCAGTCTACTGACTGGTTTGGTGCGGCCCGCCACGAATTCCTTTCCTGTGCTAACCTCTTCATCTCAGAGTAGCACTTGCAACCTACGTCCTCAATTATTTGCTTGGCGTATTCCAATCTCTGTCTTCCTCTACAGTTTTTACCCTCTACAGCTCCCTCTAGTACCATGGAAGTCATTCCCTCATGTCTTAGCAGATGTCCTATCATCCTGTCCCTTATCAGTGTTTTCCACATATTCCTTTCCTCTCCGATTCTGCGTACAACCTCCTCATTCCTTACCTTATCAGTCCACCTAATTTTCAACATTCGTCTATAGCACCACATCTCAAATGCTTCGATTCTCTTCTCTTCCGGTTTTCCCACAGTCCATGTTTCACTACCATACAATGCTGTACTCCAGACGTACATCCTCAGAAATTTCTTCCTCAAATTAAGGCCGGCATTTGATATTAATAGACTTCTCTTGCCCAGAAATGCCTTTTTTGCCATAGCGAGTCTGCTTTTGATGTCCTCCTTGCTCCGTCCGTCATTGGTTATTTTACTGCCTAGGTAGCACAATTCCTTAACTTCATTGACTTCGTGACCATCAATCCTGATGTTTCTCGCTGTTCTCATTTCTACTACTTCTCATTACCTTCGTCTTTCTCCGATTTACTCTCAAACCATACTGTGTACTCATTAGACTGTTCATTCCGTTCAGCAGATCATTTAATTCTTCTTCACTTTCACTCAGGATAGCAATGTCATCAGCGAATCGTATCATTGATATCCTTTCACCTTGTATTTTAATTCCACTCCTGAACCTTTCTTTTATTTCCATCATTGCTTCCTCGATGTACAGATCGAAGAGTAGGGGCGAAAGGCTACAGCCTTGTCTTACACCCTTCTTAATACGAGCACTTCGTTCTTGATCGTCCACTCTTATTATTCCCTCTTGGTTGTTGTACATATTGTATATGACCCGTCTCTCCCTATAGCTTACCCCTACTTTTTTAAGAACCTCGAACAGCTTGCACCATTTATTTTGTCGAACGCTTCTTCCAGATCGACAAATCCTATGAACGTGTGGTGATTTTTCTTTAGCCTTGCTTCCATTATTAGCCGTAACGTCAGAATTGCCTCTCTCGTCCCTTTACTTTTCCTAAAGCCAAACTGATCGTCACCTAGCGCATTCTCAATTTTCTTTTCCATTCTTCTGTATATTATTCTTGTAAGCAGCTTCGATGCATGAGCTGTTAAGCTGATTGTGCGATAATTCTCGCACTTGTCAGCTCTTGCCGTCTTCGGAATTGTGTGGATGATGCTTTTCCGAAAGTCAGATGGTATGTCGCCAGACTCATATATACTACACACCAACGTGAATAGTCGTTTTGTTGCCACTTCCCCCAATGATTTTAGAAATTCTGATGGAATGTTATCTATCTCTTCTGCCTTATTTGACCGTAAGTCCTCCAAAGCTCTTTTAAATTCCGATTCTAATACTGGATCCCCTATCTCTTCTAAATCGACTCCTGTTTCTTCTTCTATCACATCAGACAAATCTTCACCCTCATAGAGGCTTTCAATGTATTCTTTCCACCTATCTGCTCTCTACGCTGCATTTAACAGTGGAATTCCCGCTGCACTCTTAATGTTACCACCGTTGCTTTTAATGTCACCAAAGGTTGTTTTGACTTTCCTGTATGCTGAGTCTGTCGTTCCGACAATCATATCTTTTTCGATGTCTTCACATTTTTCCTGCAGCCATTTCGTCTTAGCTTCCCTGCACTTCCTATTTATTTCATTTCTCAGCGACTTGTATTTCTGTGTTCCTGATTTTCCCATAACATGTTTGTACTTCCTCCTTTCATCAATCAACTGAAGTATTTCTTCTGTTACCCATGGTTTCTTCGCAGCTACCTTCTTTGTACCTATGTTTTCCTTCCCAACTTCTGTGATGGCCCTTTTTAGAGATGTCCATTCCTCTTCAACTGTACTGCCTACTGCGCTATTCCTTACTGCTGTATCTACAGCGTTAGAGCAAACGTATCTCGTCATCCTTAGTACTTCCGTATCCCACTTCTTTGCGTATTGATTCTTCCTGACTAATGTCTTGAACTTCAGCCTACTCTTCATCACTACTATATTGTGATCGGAGTCTATATCTGCTCCTGGGTACGCCTTACAATCCAGTATCTGATTTCGGAATCTGTCTGACCATGATGTAATCTAATTGAAATCTTACCGTATCTCCCGGCCTTTTCAAAGTATGCCTCTTCCTCTTGTGATTCTTGAACAGGGTATTCGCTATTACTAGCTGAAACTTGTTACAGAACTTAGTCTTTCTTCTCTTTCATTCCTTGTCCCAAGCCCATATTCTCCTGTAACCTTTTCTTCTACTCCTTCCCCTACAACTGCATTCCAGTCGCCCATGACTGCTAGATTTTCGTCCCCCTTTACATACTGCATTACCCTTTATCCTCATACACTCTCTATCTGTTCTTCAGCTTGCGACGTCGGCATGTATACCTGAACTATCGTTGTCGGTGTTGGTCTGCTGTCGATTCTGATTAGAACAACCCGGTCACTGAACTGTTCACAGTAACACACCTTCTGCCCTACCTTCCTATTCATAACGAATCCTACACCTGTTATACCATTTTCTGCTGCTGTTGATATTACCCGATACTCATCTGACCAGAAATCCTTGTCTTCCTTCCACTTCACTGACCCCTACTTCATCTAGATTGAGCCTTTGCATTTCCCTTTTCAGATTTTCTGGTTTCCCTACCACCTTCAAGCATCTGACATTCCACGCCCCGACTCGTAGAATGTTATCCTTTCGTTGATTATTCAATCTTTTTCTCATGGTAACCTCCCCCTTGGCAGTCCCCTCCCGGAGATCCGAATGGGGGACTATTCCGGAATCTTTTGCCAATGGAGACATCATCATGACACTTCTTCAAATACAGGCCACATGTCCTGTGGATACACGTTACGTGTCTTTAATGCAGTGGTTTCCACTGCCTTCTGCATCCTCATGTCGTTGATCATTGCTGATTCTTCCGCCTTGAGGGGCAATTTCCCACCCCTGGGACAAAGAGTGCCCTGAACCTCTATCCGCTCCTCCGCCCTCTTTGACAAGGCCGTTGGTAGAATGAGGCTGACTCCTTATGCCGGAAGTCTTCGGCCGCCAGTACTGATTATTTATCAAAATTTAGGCAGTGGCGGGGATCGAACCCGGGACCGAAGACGTTTTGATTATGAATCAAAGACGCTACCCCTAGACCACGGGTCGTACTTCTCCCGTTATGAGAAATATATTTCTCGCCACGGTGAGTGCTGCGAAATAAATATGCAGACATAAAGAATAAAGATGTAAAATGTTAGCAAAGACTTCTTTAAATTTCTTTTTGACATAAATTCGGAGACATTACCTTTCAGCACGTCATCGTACTTTCACTGTCGATAGCAATGTCTCCAGTGAATTTAATTATAGAAAATCTTTAGCTCTGAATTGAATTCCCAGTCTGGAATCTTTCTTTTACAGACATCAAAAAAAAGTTTTGCATCGCCTCGGTTCCGAGAGTCCCGGAACCTGTACAAAAAATTATACGTCGAGATTGTTTTCATCGAATTATAGATAATTTTTGTGATATTGTGACTGCTACGGTCCCAGGTTCGAATCCTGCCTCGGGCATGGATGTGTGTGATGTCCTTAGGTTAGTTAGGTTTAAGTAGTTCTAAGTTCCAGGTGACTGATGACCACAACTGTTAAGTCCCATAGTGCTCAGAGCCATTTGAACCATTTTGTGATATTGTGAGGGCCGATTATCAATTTTTTAAATATCTATATATCGTATTTCCGGTATTTTTAAAAATATAAAGTCCTAGTACCACTCGCAAGCGCAGACTCACGGCTTACCGGCTGTTACATACAACCGTAGTCGCAGCGGCAGCCGCTCTGCTAGACGGCCAGCGGGCATTGCCGCTCCAGCGCCTCCAGATTTCCAGTTGCTGGAGCGCGACGCGGTGGGCGAAACCGCGGGCTCACACTGTGGCCACAGCACCGCCGCCTCTTTCCGGCTTTCTAGCGCCCGGCAAGCAAACAGACGGAAATTCGGTCTGCACGAAAGCCGGCTGAGGTGAGCAGGCGACGCTTCCGCTAGATTACTTCACGGAGGGGGCGAAAAAGAGCCTAGTGTGGGGAAAATAATGCTAGTGTCATGTGAAGGATCGCGTGAGGGTGCTTGGAATGACAGCGTCCGTCGAAAACAGTGTCTGTCAAGCAAAGTGTTATATTCTTGTCGTTGTTGTTTTGGTCTTCAGGCCTTCGACTGGTTTGATGCAGCTCTCTATGCTACTCTATCCTGTGCAAGCTTCTTCATCTCCCAGTACCTACTGACCCTACATCCTTCTGAATCTGCTTAGTGTATTCATCTCTTGGTCTCCCTCTACGATTTTTACCCTCCACGCTGCCCTCCAATACTAAGTTGGTGATCCCTTGATGCCTCAGAACATGTCCTACCAACCGATCCCTTCTTCAAGTTGTGGCACAAACCTCTCCTCCCCAGTTCTATTCAATACCTCCTCATTAGTTATGTGATCTACCCATCTAATCTTCAGCATTCTTCTGTAGCACCACATTTCGAAAGTTTCTATTCTCTTCTTGTCCAAACTATTTATCGTCCACGTTTCACTTCCATACATGGCTACACTCCAAATACTTTCAGAAACGGCTTACTGACGTTTAAATCAATACTCGATGTTAACAAATTTCTCTTCTTCAGAAACGCTTTCCTTGCCATTGCCAGTCTACATTTTATATCCTCTCTACTTCGACCATCGTCTGTTATTTTGCTCCCCAAATAGCAAAACTCCTTTACTACTTTAAGCGTGTCATTTCCTAATCTAATTCCGTCAGCAACATCTGATTTAATTTCACTACATTCCATTATCCTCATTTCACTTTTGTTGATGTTCATCTCATATCATCCTTTCAAGATACTGTCCATTCCGTTCAACTGCTCTTCCAAGTCCTTTGCTGTCTCTGACAGAATTACATTGTCGCCGGCGAACCTCAAAATTTTTATTTCTTCTCCCTGGATTATAATACCTACTTCGAATTTTTCTTTTGTTTCCTTTACTGCTTGCTCAATATACAGATTGAATAACATCGGGGAGAGGCTACAACCCTGTCTCACTCCTTTCCCAACGACTGCTTCCCTTTCATGCCCCTCGACTCTTATAACTGCCATCTGGTTTCTGTACAAATTGTAAATAGCCTTTCGCTCCCTGTATTTTACCCCTGCCACCTTCGGAATTTGAAAGAGAGTATTCCAATCAACATTGTCAAAAGCTTTCTCTGAGTCTACAAATGCTAGAAACGTAGGTTTGCCATTCCCTAATCTTTCTTCTAAGATAAGTCGTAAGTTCAGTATTGCCTCACGTGTTCGTGTTTCTACGGAATCCAAACTGATTTTCCCCGAGGTTGGCTTCTACTAGTCTGTAAAGAATTCGTGTTAGTATTTTGCAGCTGTGACTTATTAAACTGATAGTTCGGTAATTTTCACATCTATCAACACCTCCTTTCTTTGGGATTGGAATTATTATATTCTTCTTGAAGTCTGAGGGTATTTCGCCTGTTTCTTACATCTTGCTCACCAGATGGTAGTGTTTTGTCAGGACTGGCTCTCCCAAGGCCGTCAGTAGTTCTAATGGAATGTTGTCTACTCCTGTGGCCTTGTTTCGACTCAGGTCTTTCAGTGCTCTGTCAAACTCTTCACGCAGTATCGTATCTCCCATTTCGTCTTGATCTACATTTTCTTCCATTTCCAGAATATTGGCCCCAAGTACATCGCCCTTGTATAGACCCTCTATATACTCCTTCCACCTTTCTGCTTTCCCTTCTTTGCTTAGAACTGGGTTTCCATCTGAACTCTTGATATTCATGCAAGTGTTTCTTTTTTCTCCAAAGGTCTCTTTAATTTTCCTGTAGGCAGTATCTGTCTTACCCCTAGTGAGATAAGCCTCTACATCCTTACATTTGTCCTCTAGCCATCCCTGCTTAGCCATTTTGCACTTCCTGTCGATCCCATTTTTAGACGTTTGTATTCCTTTTTGCCTGCTTCATTTACTGCATTTTTATATTTTCTCCTTTCATCAATTAAATTCAATATTTCTTCTATTACCCAAGGATTTCTACTAGCCCTCGTCTTTTTACCTACTTGATCCTCTGCTGCCTTCACTACTTCATCCCTCAGAGTTACCCATTCTTCTTCTACTGTATTTATTTTTCCTATTCCTGTCAATTGTTCCCTTATGCTCTCCCCGAAACTCTGTACAACCTCTGGTTTAGTCAGTTTATCCAGGTCTCATCTCCTTAAATTGCCACCTATTTGCAGTTTCTTCAGTTTTAATCTACAGTTCATAACCAATAGATTGTGGTCAGAGTCCACATCTGCCCCTTGAAATGTCTTACAATTTAAAACCTGGTTCCCAAATCTGTCTTACCCTTATATAATCTACTGGAAGTAATACTGGTCTAAACTACAAGAAGAGTTTGTATAATTACACTGCATGGTTAAGTGTCCCGACGGCCCCGTTTCTTCGCGGAATGGGCCAGTAATTGTCACGATAGGCGATTACTGTGTCGACAGCAAGGAGTTTTGCACTATCCCCACGACGTCGCACATTGCGGCCAAATTCCAGAAAGCCGGCCAAAAGCCGAAAAATAAAGTTAAAGTTCCGGTAATTTCTAATCGTGGTTTAGGTTGTGTAAGGGTCGGAAGGTCGAATTCCGGTCGCCAGAGCCCCCCTAGCCTCTCTCCCTATACCTGCTATTGTAGGACAGTTGAAGGGAAAGCCCTCAGCAAGCTAGCTAGACGCGTCGCGCAGTGAGGAATTATTTTAATGCTACATTCCATTGGAGCCAAAACTCTAAAAATCGATCGATTTTAATACTTAAGAATGGAATCAACAGCTACAAGTAAGTTCAAAATCATTGTCTAACATAATAATAATAATAATAATAATAATAATAATAATAATAGTCCATGCCATTACAATAAATGAAACATTTATGCGTAAATGAACGGAAAATTACAACGGGAAACTTTAAACACGAAGAGAAAAGTTTATACGAATAAGTTCTGCAGAGATCAACCATCTGCTGTAGATAATTTGTAGCAAGAGCACCTTTGTAGCATCACATTTCGAGTGCTTGTGAAGGTGGCCAGTGGCCGAAATGAGTCAGCAAATTAATGAAATATTTGTGCTACAGACACACAATTCAGTTATGTTGCGGGCAGTCGTGACCACTGTTCAAAAGACTTCCCTGAAGTTGTAGATGGAACTATTATTGAATGAAAAAAATTAAAACTTATTCCATCTAGCTGCAACTGTCACTGGTACGAATTCTTGCAACGTAATACATAGTTTGCTGAATTTCGTGCATCAACGAAGCGGATGTTGCTCTTTTTCTCGAATTTATCTGCGGTTTTCATTCTACTTATACTTCTGTGATACGTAATTCACTTTTGTGAATATACTCACCTTTTCAAATAATATTTTGGAATGAATAGTAGTAACGAGGTTATATATGGAAATTGCCACATATATAGATATATTTTCCAGTTTCAGATTCTGTCGGTGAAGCGTGCGGTCTGACAAGAGGGGGAAATTTTTTCGATATTGAAAGGCCATTTGAATGAGAAAGTTATGAAAAATTTCATGTCTGCTAAATTGCAACGCGCTATTGGACAATGTAAATTTTGAATCAATTTATTCTTCGGATGACGATCTAAGAACTTCGAATCAACAGATTGTATGTTGTATTATACAACATATGGATATATTTTGTATTTCCTCTATAAAAGTGATTGTTAAATCCGCCATTTTATTATTTCAGATTTTGACTTCGGATGCATAATCAGCGACCCCGACAACCCCCGAGTTCTAACTTTCAGCTGAATTTATAACGTTTTCGACTTCTGGCCAGCTTTTTAAGATTTGGCCCCACTGTGCGTAGTCCCAGATCTAACCAAGCGGCCAGTGAAAAGTCAGAAGTGGAACGCCAATCGGAAGGCGCTACGGTTCACCTGCGTGCAGCTTTATATTCGCTTCCTTACTACAGTTGCTTTTGCCGCATTGAACCCCCCCTCTCTCTCTCTCTCTCTCTCTCTCTCTCTCTCTCTCTCTCTCTCTCTCTCACACACACACACACACACACCATTGGTACGATCTCTTATAATTATCAATTAATGACGCATCGACGGAAAATCCAGGAAATTCCAACGTAGGCGTTAACTTTGATACCTGTTAGTCTCGGTCCGGCACACAGTTTTAGTCTGCCTGGAAGTTTCATATCTCCTTTTTTCATGTCTTGCACACTATCTATATGTCTTCGAATCGCTAGTCCGTAACAGTGCTAAACTTTTTCTCTAATGACTCTGTTTTTGAGTTTGCCTCTTCCACCAAGCTTTTTACCTTTTTTTTGGAATGATTCGGAGTCTAGTCCCCATTCTCTTCCCGACGTAACATATTTATACCCAATATGCAGTCGGTCCTTTGCTCATAAAATGTAAACGAATACGAATTTCAGTTTGAAATTTTCACGGCGCATTCTTGGATGGTTAAACTAACGATTTATGCAATTAAAAAAATCGGATTTTTTTAACCTCCTAATGTGGTTTGCACCTTAATAGAATTTTCAGTGTAAGTTTTGAAATTGGCGTTTTCTCCTTCTGTTTTAAATTTATTTCATATCCAACAAATAGCCTCATTAACGGTGTGAAAGACCTACTTGTGGAAATGTTTTATAGTGTGCGACGAACTCGTCGCCGCTCGTTGACTGTTCCAAAGCGTTTGTTGCCTCTTGCCTGGCTGCTTTAACGTCTGCAGCTTCACCACTCTCCTACCCCCCCCCCCCCCCCCCCGCCCCCCGGCAACTTGCAGCCAGCTGCTGTATCGGCCATTGTTTAGACACACAGCCTGCGCCATTGTACTGTGCAGGCAGCCACAATGGCGAACCCTTGCCCGCTATCTAATCTATACTGACAGACTGCCCACCATAGGACCAGGCCGCGTTTAATGCCACGCGCTATACACAAGATATAGCCGCTTGCGGTCGGCTGACCAATTAATTGTCGTCATTAACGGGATCTGCTAGTCGCTAACGGACCCATTACGCGGTTATCACGTGGCCACATCTCGGTACGCGGCTTTGAAGGCACGCGTTGTTTTCAAACCACCTCGCTCGTCCCTTGTGGACGACAATGAAGAGTGTACACCGTGAGCAGGCGGACCACAATATTTACCAGTACCTCCTTACCCCCCCCCCCCCTCCGCCAAGCTCACCCTCTCACATTTCTGAGAGATGAAATCGCATGTGTAAAAAGGCCTCAAACGTTTTATTTCTTTGCAAGTCAGTTTATATCTTAAATATTGTGTTTATAACCTTTACGGCCGAAGACGCGAAACTAATGTTCTCTCCTTCGTGGGGGACCACGGTAACACGTAATTTTTTGAAAGAAGGTTCCTCCTATTGACTGTTCATATACAGGGTGGATCAATAAGAATAATCCGATATGAGGAAAAAAAACTTATGTCACTCGAGAGGTGTGCATGAAGAACGTCCTATTATAAATGGCAAATTCTCAAGTTTTACACGGCTGCCGCTAGGTAGCGGCAGTGTGCGCCCACTTAGTAAAAATGTTGTCGGGGCAACAGAAAGAGTTTTGTTAAAAAAAATGGTTCAAATGGTTCTGAGCACTATGGGACTTAACATCTGAGGACATCGGTCCCCGAGAACTTAGAACTACTTAAACCGAACTGATCTAAGGACATCACACACATCCATGCCCGAGGCAGGATTCGAACCTGTGGACGTAGCGGTCGCGCGGCTCCACACTGAAGCGCCTACAACGGCTCGGCCACGCCGGCCGGCTGTTAGTCACATTATCTGTTCTACGTTTTGCTTAGTGGGGAACGGTAATAACTGTTCAGCGTGACTTTCTTACTATGATGTGGATCCTACTATAGCACAGAGCATTATATGATGGTACGAACAATTCCGAGAAACAGGTTGTTTGCGTCAAGGCAAATCGCCGGGCCGTCCCCGAGTGTCTGACACAGACGTCGAACGCATACGCCATAGTTCCACAAGGAGTCCGCAGAAAATACACGAGAATCTACACAAAATCCAGGTACTGCTAGCTCTTTGTGAGGGTGACAAACACCCTATGGAGTTCTGCAGTTTCGTTCTTGGCAAGATGGAGGACGAAAGTTTTCTTCCACGCTTAGTGGTTAGTGACGAGGCAACATTACATTTAAATGGGAAGGTGAACCGTCATAATGTGAGAATACGGGGTACGGAACAACCACATGAAGCTGTACAATATTAGAGGGACGCTCCAAAATTTAGTGTGTTTTGTGCAGTTTCGCAGGAAAAGGTTTACGGTCCACTTTTCTTTGCCTGGAACGCTGTTACAGGAAGCACATACGTCGATATACCTGAGAACTTTCTTTTCCCACAGTTGGAGACTGATTCGAACGACTTAATTTACGAACAGGGTGGGGCACCACCAGACTGACATCTGGGAATGCGGGAATGTTTAAACCAAGGGCTTACAGAACGATGGATCGGTCGCAATGGACCAAATATTCAGCCTTACATTACTGGCCTCCAAGGTTACCGGACCTGACTGTACGTGATTATTTCTTGTGGGGGTTCATAAAAGACTCTGTTCATGTGCCTCCATTACCAACAACAATGAGTGAACTGAGACATGGTATAATAGCAGCTGTGGAAGCTGTAACTCGAGACATGCTCGCTGCAGTGACGGAACAATCTGAATACCGCAGTGACGTATTCCGTGCATCTCAAGGGGGCGTATTGAACACCTATGAAATGAAACTGTGGACGAAGCTCGACCAACAGGCATTACATGCATTGATCAAAAATGATAATGCATTGAGAATGGCTAGTTTCTAGCTGAAATCTAGATCTGCCGATAAAATTACAAAGGACGACTGATAGCTGAAACCTATTACACTACTGGCCATTAAAATTGCTACGCCAAGAAGAAATGCAGACGATAGACGGGTATTCATTGGACAAATATATTATACTACAACTGACATGTGATTACATTTTCACGCAATTTGGGTACATAGATACTGCGAAATCAGTACCCAGAACAACCACCTCTGGCCGTAATAACGGCCTCGATACGCCTGGGCATTGAGTCAAACAGAGCTCGGATGGCGTGTACAGGTACAGCTGCCCGTGCAGCTTCAAGACGATACCACAGTTAATCAAGAGTAGTGACTCGCGTATTGTGACGAGCCAGTTGCTCGGCTACCATTGACCAGACGTTTTCAATTCGTGAGAGATCTGGAGAATGTGCTGGCCAGGATAGCAGTCGAACATTTTCTGTATCCAGAAAGGCCCGTACAGGACCTGCAAAATGCGGTCGTGCATTATCCTGCTGAAATGTAGGGTTTCGCAGGGATCGAATGAAGGGTAGAGCCACGGGTCATAACACATCTGAAATGTAACGTCCACTGTTCAAAGTGCCGTGAATGCGAACAAGAGGTCTCCGACCTAATAGTCGGTGCTGCTGCAAACGTCGTCCAACTGTTCGTGCAGATCGTTATTGTCTTGCAAACGTCCCCATCTGTTGATTCAGCGATCGAGACGTGGCTGCACGATCCGTTACAGCTGTGCGGATAAGATGCCTGTCATCTCGACTACTAGTGATACGAGGCCGTTGGGATCCAGCACGGCGTTCCGTATTACCCTCCTGAAGCCACCGATTCCATATTCTGCTAACAGTCATCGGATCTCGACCAACGCGAGCAGCAACGTCGCGATACGATAAACGGCAATCGCGATAGGCTACAACGTGACCTTTGTCAAAGTCGGAAACCTGACGGTACGCGTTTCTCCTCCTTACACGAGGCATCACAACGACGTTTTACCAGGCAACGCCGGTCAACTGCTGTTCGTGTATGAGAAGTCGGTTGGAAACTTTCCTCGTGTCAGCACGTTGTAGGTGTCGCCACCGGCGCCAACCTTGTGTGAATGGTCTGAATAGCTAATCATTTGCATATCACAGCATCTGTCGGTTAAAGTTCGCGTCTGTAGCATGTCGTCTTCGTGGTGTAGCAATTTTAATAGCCAGTAGTGTACTTACAAGGCTGTGAAAAAGTTTAAAAATATTTCTCAACTTTCCCGTTAATAAACAAAATCATTGTGTATGTTAATTAGTTTCAGAAATATAGATGGGCCGAATCGATTCTTTTCGATACACCTTGTATTTCACGCAGTCATGATTTCGGCTTTGTAGTGTGTGTTGAAATGTTAAATCATGTTTGGCCTGTCTGTGGCACGTCATCGTCGAAGAAAAAAACGTGTATGTGACTGATGCATCTGCTCACGCAAGATTACTATTTGAGTTTAAACAGAAATTGAAATTAATCACTGCAAAGAAAACTGTCAAAATTAATTGGAGCAGGCACTCATTCTTGATGCTGGCTACAATTTTGTTAGGGACGAAATTGAATTACAGAAAAAAATGCTGTAAAATTTAGGAAAGATTAGATTTTAATGCCACCATCAATTTTGCGGAGCCGGTAGCTGTTATTCAGTGGCGAAGCGGTATCGTAACTTGGAGACTGATGAGATCATTTAAGGTTCCGTGCTTGCATTCAAGTTAGGAAAACCCTTCGTGGTGATCAGCAATTATTCTCAGGGACGCTGCAGCACGTTGCAAATGAATAAAGGACCGAATACTAACAATATTCGGCCGCTGGGTCTGTACGTCACGATCCGTTAAGCACGTATTGGCCCTTGGGTGTAACAAAAAAGCATTAAAACAGTTCAAGTAGAATGTATCTATTAATAGAACTGTTGAAATGAGAACTCACTAATTTACATTAATTTAACTCACAATGGTTCTAATGCTATATAGGACACTCACTTCGTATTTGTCTACACAAAAGAAAGATCAGTTACTGATGCGCAACTAACGTCCTACTAGCATAAACGCCAACAGAGAAGAGAGAGAAATCAGAGTATTTATGAAATAATAATTAAAGTTCACAAAATTAATTCGTGTGTTATTTAGATTTAAGAGGTCATGGAAGTTTCGAGATATAGCAGTGTGACTAGGAAAAATGCAAATTTACTTTCAAATACATCGCGTGAAATGATGGCTGGTTGAAGCGTGTGTCCTGGTTCCAAAGTGAAACCACCTGCTTAAATCAATTGAGAGTTTACCTCTTGGCAATTTCGTATTATATTGGTTGTTTACTGTGATAAGAAACGTTAATTTTCTGAACAAAATTATAATTGTATTACAAAGTAAAACTGCCAACTGCCTTGCCGCAGTGGTAACACCGGTTCCCGTCGGATCACCGAAGTTAAGCGCTGTCGGGCTGGGCTAGCACTTGGATGGGTGACCATCCGGTCTGCCGAGCGCTGTTGGCAAGCGGGCTGCACTCAGCCCTTGTGAGGCAAACTGAGGAGCTACTTGATTGAGAAGTAGCGGCTCCGTTGTCGTAAACTGACACACGGCTGGGAGAGCGGTGTGCTGACCAAACGCCCCTCCTTACGCGCATCCGGTGACGCCTGTGGTCTGAGGATGACACGGCGGCCGGTCGATACCGTTGGGCCTTCATGGCCTGTTCTGGAGGAGTTTATATTTTCATATTATTCGGACTCAAAGGGTTAAAGTTTCAAGGCTCGATTATTATGACAGCATTTAACCTTTTACAATTGGGTAAACAGCTATATGAAATCCTGAAGATCAAAATTTTGTTGCTGCTGGTGAAAGATAGGACCGTTTCAGCCACTTATTAATATAGACGTCCAAACTTCTGTGTCTGTATTGGCACCGATTGCGTGATGGCTTCAAAATGGTCTTCATTTCCCTGACGATTAAAGCATTGAACAAGGCAAGAAACAAATTCCGTAGGACAAATGTTTCCGTTACTTTTTACTCCTCTAGTTGTGGCCTGACAGTTGCTCAGCACAGAGAATACCAGCTGATTCCAAAGCGAGCAGGTGTTCTAAAGAGAGTAATGAAGACTGATGAACCTAGCAATATCACCGGTGTTTGAGAGGTTATAGATCCTCTGTGAATAAGTGACGATATCGAAAAAGAAATGATTGTCGCAAGGACTGACTCAGCGTATAGGGAAGTCAAAACAATCTTCGGTGAAATTAAAAGCAACGGTGGTAACATTAGAGAGTGCAACCGGAATTCCATTGTTAAATGTAGAGGAGACAGCGGATATGTGGAAAGAGTACACCAGAGACCTCTATGATGAGGAAGATTTGTCTGATGTGATAAAAGAAGAAAGAAGAGTCGATTTAGAAGAGATAGCGGATCCAGTATTAGACTCAGAATTTCAGAGAGCTTTGGAGGACTTAAGATCAACAAAGGCAGAAGGGATCGATAACATTCAATCAGAATTTCTAAAGTCATTGGGGGAAGTGGCAACAAAACGAATGTACACGTTAGTGTGTAGACTGTATGAGCCTGGCGACACGCCAGTTTCTTTCGAAAAAATGCCATTCACACTATTCAGAAGACTGCAAGAGCTGACAAATGCGAGAAGTAGAGCACATGCATCAAAGTTGCTGACAAGAACGATATACAGATGAATGGAAAAGAAAATTGAGCATGTGTTAGATGACGATCAGTTTGCCTTTAGGAAAGGTAAAAGCACGAGAGAGGCAATTCTGACGTTGCGGTTGATAATGGAACCAAGATTAAAGAAAAATCAAGACACGTTCATAGGATTTATCGACGTGTAAAAAGCGTTCGACAATGTAAAGTGGTGCAAGACGTTCGAAATTCTGAAAAAAGCAAAGAGAGACGGGTAATATAGAATAGGTACAGCAGCCAAAAGGTAATAAGAGTGGACAACCAAGAACGAAGTGCTCGGATTAAAAAGGGTGTAGGACATGGATGTAATCTTTCGCACATTCTGTTCAGTCTGTACATCGAAGAAGCAATGATGCAAATAAAAGAAAATGTTCAGGAATGGTATTAAAATTAAAGGATATCAATGATACGATTCGCTGATGACATTGCTGTCGTGAGTGAAAGTGAAGGAGAAGTACGTTATCTGTTATATGGATTGAACAGTCTGATGAGTACAGAATATGGAGTGAGAGTAAATCGAGGAAAGACAAAAGTAAGGAGAAGTAGCAGAAGTGAGGACAGCGAGAAACTTGTCAGGTTGATGAACACGAAATAGACGAAGTTAAGGAATTTTGCTGCCTAGGCAGCGGAAAGCGCTTCTGAAGAAGAGAAATTTGTTAACATACAGTATAGATTTAAGTATCAGGAAGTCGTTTTTGAAAGTATTTGTATGGAGTATAGCCATGCATGGAAGTGAAACATGGAAAATAAATAGTTTGGACAAGTGGAGAATAGAAGCTTTCGAAATGTGGTGCTGAAGATTAGATGGGTAGACCACATAACTAATGAGCAGGTATTGAATAGAATTGGGGAGGAGTTTGTGGCAAAGATTAGAAGGGGGGACCGGTTGGTAGGACATGTTCTGAGACATCAAGGGATCACCAATTTAGTATTGGAGGGCGGTGCGGAGGGTAAAAATCGTAGAGGGAGCCAAAGAGATGAATACACTAAGCAGATTCAGAAGGTTGTAGGTTGCAGTAGGTACTGGGAGATGAAGAAGCTTAAACAGGATAGGGTAGCATGGAGAGCTGCTTCAAACCAGTCTCTGGACTGAAGACCACAACAACAGGCAGCTGAGTAATGACGGAGAGAGCAAGGAGGATATGAAAAGCAAACTAGCAGTGGCATAAAGGGCATTCCTGGCCAAGAGAAGTCTTAGTATCAAGCATAGGGTTCACTTTGAGCAAGAAATTTCTGAGAATGTACATTTGGAGCACAGCATTGTTCGGTAGTGAAAAATGGACTGTGGGAAACCGGAAGAGAAGAGAATCGAAGCATTTGAGATGTAGTGCTACAGACGAATGTTGAAAATTAGGTGGACTGGTAAGGAATGAGGAAAGGAATGGAATATGTGGAAAACACTCAAAAGGAATAGGGACAGGATGATAGGACATATGTTAAGACATGAGGGAGTGACTTCCATGGTGGTAGAGGGAGCTGTAGAGGGCAAAAACTGTCGAGGAAGACAGACTGGCACACATGCAGCAAATAACTCAGTACGTAGGTTGCAAGTGCTACTCCGAGATGAAGAGGTTCGCACAGGAGACGAATTCATGGCGGGGCGAATCAAACCAGTCAGAAGCCTGGCGGCTCAATAAAAAAGTACTTTGAGAAACCCTTGTTTGCGCCTGAGGATTTTGTGTTAAACCCCCCGGAAGGCTCAAAGGAGGACTCTGTATGCATTACTGTGGACTGGGCAGTTTGGGGAGAGAAGAGGGTTTCTGTATTCTCGCATTCTCCAGCACGTCATGATTGTCTCAGCTGCGTGTATGTTCGTTTGTATGTATCCATGTATATATGTATGTATCCCCCATTTCCCTCCCACATTAGAGACCTGCGAACGGCTTGTATACTAACTAATACCCCCAGACATATTTGTAGAGGCAAGCACCGGCACTTCTGCCTTGTAAGCGTGGCTAACAAGTTACGCTGCGTTCCCGTTTAATTTAATTTCCTGGGCCGCTTTCAATCTTGTATGCGTATGCTAACGATCCCCCCCTCTCTCTCTCTCTCACTTCTCTCGCTTGGTCTTCCTTCTTTCCTGTCTTTTTCTTGTTAACTCGCTGTGCATGTCTCTTGTTTTCTGTATTGCTATTTCTCTTTCTTCAATTTTTCCTGTACACTCTGTTCCATTGTTTCGTCACACACTTGATACGTTGCTTTTATTATTATTATTATTATTATTCGAATTTGGCCTCTCAGGACTAAGTGAAACAAATGATTTGACATCCTATTCTTTTCCCTTTTTTCCCTTCCCAGTGCTTCATTCTTCTCTGTTTTTCTCTTCCTCCTCCTGTACGTGGCTGTCCTCTCTTCTTCCGTGTGTTTCTCGAATGCCTTGCCTTTTTGCAGTTGTTCCCCGAACTCATCTCTGCTATTCTCAACTGCTGTATCTGTTTCGTATTTTGTGTATGCCATAAAATTTGGGTTTTGATTTTGTGTTAGTGAATATTATTTTGCCAGCTTCTTGTTATCCATTCCTTTTTAAGTGTCATAAAATATGATCATCCACTGTCGCAATGTATCTATTATATTTCTGGTATTGCTTCTCAATTTCCAAATCTCATTTTCGAATTTTGGGAATAAATAAATGTACGTAAGTGGATAGTTAGACCACCGTTTGTTCCAGTCTGTCATCCTTTCTGTACAACTCTGCATCCCGTCACACACACACACACACACACACACACACACACACACACACACACACACACACACCTGACCACCTCTGACCTCAACTAATACACAGTCAGTGGACCAACAGCGATAAGGATGTCATTAATTCTGGTTACAAATCAGGTTTTGGAATTAAGTTTTCGCCAGATTGTTTCCCGCCCTTGAGTGTGACCATCTACTGTGGCTTAGCCAGTTACTTTCAACGCACCTTGGAAAAAAAGGTTTCAAAGCTACACTTAGGTTCAAGAAACCGCTCTGCATAGGTTACCATTGAATTAGAGGAGTAACCTAACTACGTGATAATTCATGTTTGAAGGATTTGGAAGTACGGATCAGTCTCTGTACTCTGTGCGCGATGTTAGATTGCAGGATTACATACAGTGGCTGGTGTCAGCACTTAATTTGTCCACGACGGTACTGGGTTCGCTGATGATTTGGGATTTGCAATAAATGAAATCCGCTTGTTCGCTTTTGTTCTGTAGTATTACTTTTATTGTGTTAACCGAATTTCAGATTACAAGGCCATCTTCATACATTTAGCAGGTATCGCCACCGAAGAAGTTAACAATGTTTGTAAACAAAATTGGAAGAGAAGTTACACACCTAGATTGAAGCAGAAACTAACAGTAAATAACATCTTTGACATTCTGGAGTTTGACTTGGCCACTCCAAAACCTTTACTTCCCTATGTTTTTAAAAAATCACTAATGTACTTGGACTTGTGCTTGAGATCGTTATCTTGTTGAAAATGCCATCCACCTGACGTGTTGGCAGCATTTGAGTCTTCAATACTTTTTTCGTAAACGAACCGATCCATATTACCTTCAATCCGAACTAACGCTCCAACTGCAGAGCGTGAAAACCATCCGCAGACCACCACACCGCCACCTCCATCTTTGACCGTGGGAATATGCTACCAAAAGTCGTCATATCTTTTATTTACAGGACGTCGAACACACTTGATGCCATCAGATGACATTGAATTAAATTTGTTCTCGTCACTCCACGGAATTTTACACCAGTCTGAACTTGAGCATCATATGTGCCGTTTTCCAAATGCAGGTCCGGCCTTCGGGTTTTTCGTAGATACTAAAGTCAGTGTTCGTCCACGTACTCCAAAGTGTTTCAAGCGTCGTTTCACAGTGGAAACTTGATTGTCGACGCTATACTTTTCTTTCAGTTCTCTTTGTATCATCACAGCCAACTTGCGAAAATCACTTGTTGACAACTTTTTTATGATACCATCGAGTTTAGAAGACTTCTTCTTTTGACGTCAACTGCGAGGATTATTTTTGACAGGCTTTAGTTTATTATACAATTTTTTCCATTTAGGAATGACCTGACGACACATTTCAAACATACGAGCAGCTTAGGTTTGTTTCAGTCCTTGCTTTAGTGCATTTATCACGTCATTTGTGAAGTCACTGGAGTATTGCTTACGTTTCGCCATATTGAAATAATGAGTGTAAGTGAATACCAGTAGAAATCAGAACTAAGAAGCTCCACGAATTCATGGAGCAAACTGCATGTCAAAATACTTCTGAACTCGCTGAATGTCGCATTCGTCTGGCAGCGCAAAGTGTGAACAAACAAGTCGCAAGTTGACACAATCAAATAATAGAAGTTTTACTGCTCTGCACTACACTCAAGACACTGTCCAATAGTGTTTTATTTTAAGAGAACTATGTATATGGTGTCAAAATACTTTCGAGCGCTGCTGTACATACGTAGCTCACCTGCATCTCTTCCGAATTTCGCCCCAGAGTTTCGTTCTGAGGCACATCGAGGTTAATGGTTTCTCATCTCCCGCAACTATAAATCGCCCGACGGTACAATCTTGTAGGTATGTTCAGCGGCATCTGTGGATACTGTTTGCGAAATGTGCTGTGAATAGAGTTCGTCGGAATTACGTCGCAAATTTAAACGCCGTGCATGACGCGGCATTTTTTTTTCACGCCTTTCTTTGTTCGTGAAGTCGTATCTCCTGAATTGACGGTCGTACAATGATGTAGTTCAGCAGGTAGATTCAGTGGTGTACGTAAATACTGAGTGTAAATCTTTCGCGATTGCAAATGGTTCAAATGGCTCTGAGCACTATGGGACTTAACATCTGAGGTCATCAGTCCCCTAGAACTTAGAACTACTTAAACCTAACTAACCTAAGGACATCACACACATCCATGCCCGAGGCAGGATTCGAACTTGCGACCGTAGAGGTCGCTCGGCTCCAGACTGTAGCGCCTAGAACCGCACTGCCACTCCGGCCGGCTCGCGATTGCAGTTGGTAGTAAAGAAGTAATAAATGGAAACGTCAAGCCTTATGCGGCGGCTTAGCTACGCCAACAGCGAAATTTTGTGGTAAGCGCTGAACTATTTTCCATTTTGTGAGGTTTGTCGGTGAGAAAGTTTCTTGAAGGTTTGGAATGATTAAGTTGCTCAAGTGCTCCCGTTCCCAAATAATGGATACATAAACGCTTGGTGTTGCCGTGTCGTGGGCTACGCTTCGGTTTCACCCTCACTACCGCCCGTTTTAATTGGTAGGTCCTATTACCCCAAAGGGATTTTGTCCAAACAGTAAGTGCCATATGTGCCATGTGTGTTTCAAATAGGTCCAGTGGTTTAGCAAGAGGTGGGGAACATATATGCATAATAAATACATACACTGAAGCACCAAAGAAACTGGTATAGGCATGCGTATTCAAATAGAGAGATACGCAAACAGGGAGGATTCGGCGCTGCGGTCGGAAACGCCTATATACGACAAAAGGTGTCTGGCGCAGTTGTTACATCGATTACTGTTGTTACAGTGGCAGGTTATCAAGATTTAAGTGAGTTGGAACGTGGTGTTACAGTGGTCGCACGAGCGATGGGACACAGCATCTTCGAAGTAGTGATGAAGCGGGGCTCTTCTGATACGACCATTTCATGAGTGTACCGTGAATATCAGGAATCCGGAAAATATCAAATCTCCCACGTCGCTGCGGCCGGAAAAGAACCTGCAACGACGACTGAAGGGAATCGTTCAACGTGACAGAAGTGCAACCCTTACGCATTTATTGCAGATTTCAATGCTGGTCCATCAACAACTGTCAGCTTATGAATCATTCGACGTAACATCATCGATATGGGCTTTCGCAGCCGAAGACCCACTCGTGCACCCTTGGTGACTGCACGACACAAAACTGTACGCCTCGCCTGGGCCCGTCAACACCGACATTGGACTGTCGATGACTCGAAACGTGTTGCCTGGTCGGACGAGTCTTCTTTCAAATTGTATCTAGCAGATGGATGTTTACGGGTGTGGAGACAACTTCATGAATCCATGGATCCTGCACCTCAACAGGGGACTGTTCAAACTGGTGGAAGCTCTGTAATGGTGTGGGGCGTGTGCAGTTGGAGTGATATGGGACCCCTGATACGTCTAGATACCACTGTGACACGTGACACGTACGTTAGCATCCTGTCTGACCATCTGCGTCCATTTGCGTCCATTGTGCATTCCCATGGACTTGGGCAATTCGAGCAGGAGAATGCGACACGCCACACGTCTAGAATTGCTACAGAGTGTCTCCGGAAACACTGTTCTGAATTTAAATACTTACGCCGGCCACCAAACACCCGAGACATAAACATTATTCCGCATATCTGGGATGCCTTGCAAGGTGGAGTTTACAAGAGTTCTGCAACCCCTCGTACTGCTACGGATTTATGGACAGCCCTGCAGGATTCATGGCGTCCATTCCCTCCAGCAGTACTTGAGACATCATCCATATTACGTCGTGTTGGGGCATTTCTTCGTGCTCGTGGGGGCCCTAGACGATATTAGGCAGGTGTACCTACCAGTTTCTTTGTAATGCATAGGAGAAGGTGGCAGGGGTAAAATACAGGGAGCGAAAGGCTATTTACAATTTGTACAGAAAGCAGATGGCAGTTATAAGAGTCGAGGGGCATGAAAGGGAAGCAGTGGTTGGGAAGCGAGTGAGACAGGGTTGTAGCCTCTCCCCGATGTTATTCAATCTGTATATTGAGCAAGCAGTAAAGGAAACAAAAGAAAAATTCGGAGTAGAAATTAAAATCCATGGAGAAGAAATAAAAACTTGGAGGGTCACCGATGACATTGTAATTCTGTCGGAGATAGCAAAGGACTTGGAAGAGCAGTTGAACGGAATGGACAGTGTCTTGAAAGGAGGATATAAGATGAACATCAACAAAAGCAAAACGAGGATAATGGAATGTAGTCAAATTAAATCGGGTGATGCTAAGGGAATTAATTAGGAAATGACAAAGTAATTGATGAGTTTTGCTAATTGGGGAACAAAATAACTGATGATGGTCGAAGTAGAGAACATAAAATGTAGACTGGCAATGGCAAGGAAAGGGTTTCTGGGGAAGAGAAATTTGTTAACATCGAGTATAGATTTGTCAGGAGGTCGTTCCTGAAAGTATTTGTATGGAGTGTAGCCATGTATGGAAGTGAAACATGGATGATAAATAATGTGGACAAGAAGAGAATAGAAGCTTTCGAAATGTGGTGCTACAGAAGAATGCTGAAGATTAGATGGGTAGACCACATAACTAATGAGGAGGTATTGAATAGGATTGGGGAGAAGTGGAGTCTGTGGCACAACTTGACCAGAAGAAGGGATCGGTTGGTAGGACATGTTCTGAGGCATCAAGGGATCACCAATTTAGTACTGGAGGGCAGCGTGGAGGGTTAAAATCGTAGAGAGAGCCCAAGAGATGAATACACTAAGCAGATTCAGAAGGATGTAGGTTGCAGTAGGTACTGGGAGATGAAGCAGCTTTCTCAGGATAGAGTAGCAAGGAGAGCTGCATCAAACCAGTCTCAGGACCGAAAACAACAGAATTCTCTGTGCCGTAACACAATCGAACAGGCAGACAGCTACAATGTCGGCGGCTGCCTCGGCCGGCCGGCGCACCGTGTTCGGCAAGTGTATCAGTGCCCGTCGCCTAGTGAAACACACTGCGGGGGTTCCCCGGAGCGGAACGTCTGAGTGCGGGGGCGGACGGACGGATGGGCGAGGGTGGTGGTGGAGGTGGTTTGTCCGGTGCGTGGACGCGGTTGCGTACTGTCGTCCCGTCCGGCGGAGGGATGCGCGCTTTCATATCCGCGCCGTACTGGCAGCCTTCATAACTGCTGTGCGAGTCTCCGCTGTTGCGGTAGGCTCGCCGGATGGCTGCCGGACTGGTTTTCTTGCGACGCCAAGAGCTGTACAGAAAGTGGATAGGTGCAGCCAACCTCAGGTTCACGCATCCACTCACTGCTGCGAAAACTCTACGCCTCACGATGCAGTCACATCAACGCACCCGGCAACATGCACAGTACGAGTCAAGTGTGGTAAAAAAAGAAAAAAGAAACCAAGAGTAACGTAGAAGTAAATATCCTCTGAGTAGTGAAGCAACTTAAATCACTTAATAGAAGCAACTCTTGAAATGGCTCTGAGCACTATGGGACTTGACATCTATGGTCATCAGTCAAAAGCAACTCTTCTGATTCAGACTGTGTACCAATTCGGTTCCTTTCGCATTATGCTGATCCATTCTACATCTAGATGGATACTCCGCAAATCACATTTAAGTGCCTGGCAGGGGGTTCATCGAACCACCTTCTCAATTCTCTATCAACCAAATCTCGTACAGCGCGCGGAAAGAACGAACACCTGTATCTTTCCGTACGAGCTCTGATTTTCCTTACTATATCGTCGTGATCTTTCCGCCCTATGTAGGTCGGTGTCAAAATATTTTCACATTCAGAGGAGAAAGTTGGTGATTGGAATTTCGTGAGAAGATTCCGTCGCAACGAAAAACGCCTTTCTTTTAATGATTTCCAGCCCAAATCCTGTATCACTTCAGTGACAAACTCTCCCATATTGTGCCATAGTACAAAACGTGCTGCCTTTCTTTGAACTTTTTCGATGTACTCCGTCACTCCTATCCGGTAAGGATCCCACTCCCCGCAGCAGTATTCTAAAAGAGGACGGACAAGCGTAGTGTAGGCAGTCTCTTAGTAGGTCTGTTACATTTTCTAAGTGTCCTGCCAATACAACGCAGCCTTTGGTTAGCCTTCCCCACAACATTTTTTGTGTGTTCCTTCCAATTTAAATTGTTCGTAATTGTAATTCCTACGTATTTAGTTCAATTTACGGCTTTTAAATTACACTGATTTATCGTATAACCGGAGTTCTTTTTAGCACTCATGTGCATGACCTCACACTTTCCGTTATTTAAGGTCAACTTTCGAAATTAAAATGTATTAACATCAGATTAAAACATTTTATTTGTGCTCACTGACGTTCTACAGATATACTGCAGGTTGAAAGTGGGTCTGACGAGAAATAACATTTGCGGATGGGGGTGAGGGAAACACACACACACACACACACACACACACACACACACACACACACACACACACGAGAGAGAGAGAGAGAGAGAGAGAGAGAGAGAGAGAGAGAGAGGGGGGGGGGGGAGTTAACGAATGTGACGCTCTACTACCGCGAGAATCTCATTTCCATGTGTACCAGCACTACAAACATATACCTGAAGACAAGCAAAAAAAATAGCCTGATAAATAAAGTAAGAGCCTACGGAATATCAGACCAGCTGTGTGGCTGGATTGAAGAGTTTTTAGCAAACAGAACACAGCATGGTGTTATCAATGGAGAGACGTCTACAGACGTTAAAGTAACCTCTGGCGTGCCACAGGGGAGTCTTATGGGACCATAGCTTTTCACAATATGTATCAATGACCTGGTAGATAGTGTCGGAAGTTCCGTGCGGCTTTTCGCGGATGATGCTGTAGTATACAAAGACGTTGCAGCATTAGAAAATTGCAGCGAAATGCAGGAAGATCTGCAGCGGATAGGCACTTGGTGCCGGGAGTGGCAACTGACCCTTAACATAAACAAATGTAATGTATTGCGAATACATAGAAAGAAGGATCCTTTACTGTATGATTGTATGATAGCGGAACAAACACTGGTAGCAGTTACTTCTGTACAATATCTGGGAGTATGCGTGCGGAACGATTTGAAGTGGAATGATCATATAAAATTGTTGGTAAGGCGGGTGGCAGGTTAATACTTACTTAAGTATTGCTCATGAGTGTGGGATCCGTACTAGGTCGAGTCGACGGAGGAGATAGAGAAGATCCAAAGAAGAGCGGCGCGTTTCGTCACAGGGTTATCTGGTAAGCGTGATAGCGTTACGGAGATGTCGCTGCATAAAAATGTTAAAAACTTGAGTAGTGCTCATCAGTATGGGATCCGTACCAGATCGGGTTGACGGAGGAGATACAGAAGATCCAAAGAAGAGCGGCGCGTTCCGTCACAGGGTTATTTGGTAAGCATTACGGAGATGTTTAGCAAACTCGAGTGGCAGACTCTGCAAGAGAGGCGCTCTGCATCGCGGTGTAGCTCGCTGTCCAGGTTTCGAGAGGGTGCGTTTCTGGATGAGATATCGAATATATTGGTTCTCCCTGGTTATACCTCCCGAGGAGATCACGATGTAAAATTAGAGAGATTCGAGCGCTCACGGAGGCTTTCCGGCAGTCGTTCTTCCCGCGAACCGTACGCGACTGGAACAGGAAAGGGAGGTAACGACAGTGGCACGTAAAGTGCCACACACCGTTGGGTGGCTTGCGGAGCATAAATGTAGATGCAGATTATTTTTTGAGGTTACAGCCTAGTCCTCCCTCTCCCCCTCCCCCTCGTACGTCGCCGGTCTATTTCGGCCGACATACGGTAGTTATTTCTGTTTGCAAGATAACCTTTCGCGCCAGTCGCACATCCACACCACTGCCATACCCGTATGCATTTGCCTACTCTGCGTCGGTGTGGAACAGCCTCGAACGCCTTCTACGAGCAGGGAAATGTGCTGGCGCACCCGTTTGAAAGTGTTTCCAGTATTTAGACCCGTCCTCAGCAGATGAGGATCGCGCGGTACATTTTCTCGTGTACAGGGATAGGTGTGTGAACAGGGTGATTCACGAAGATATGCAAACATTTTAATATGTTATTCCACAAGCGAAACCAAAAAACTTCATATAAACATAGGTCCACAGATGCTAAGTTACGTAGTTAGGGCTAGTAAAAATTCTTGCCTGAAATTCCGCAACTTCCTTTATATGATGCCATCGCAAAACTATCTGAGGTTAATGTAAAGCAAGATTTCCATTTTTTGTTGTCATTGCTCGTGAATCTAATACAACATGTCCCACACGTGCATCTGCAGTAGTTTTCCAAACTATCCAGAGAAGCAATGATTATTATACAAGTAAATTCGCTTACTTTCCATTAAGTATGTAGAAACGTTTATGCCATTGTTGGCAACCGTTAGTGAGTTGTTTCAGTGGTTTCCTAACCTTCTTCAGTGAAAGACTATAACAAGTGTGTATTTAACTGAAACCACATAGTAACTGTTACAGTTCGTAGATTATTTATGAAATACGGATGCCTTTCAAATTTACGACAGAGGAATACGCCGATATGGCGTTTGTTTATATGCCAAATGTGATGGTAATTCTACGGCTGCAGTTAACGAATGTCGCGTACTTGGAGGATTCCGATTGCAGTGGAGTACTTAGAATGTTACGAGAGACAGGTTCTCTACCTTGCGTTCATAGCCAGTACGAGTGCTCAGTATGTGAAGACAATGACGAGGATATTATGGAGCCAGGCGAAGTGGTCGAACGGTTCTAGGCGCTTCACTCTGGAACCGCGCTACTGCTACGGTTGCAGGTTCGAATCCTGCCTCGGACATAGATGTGTGTGATGTCCTTAGGTTAGTTAGGTTTAAGTAGTTCTAAGTTCTAGGGGACTGATGACCTCAGAAGTTAAGTCCCATAGTGCTCAGAGCCATTTGAACTTTATATATATATATATATATATATATATATATATATATATATATATTATGGATAATGTTCAACGTAACCCGGGTACCAGTACACGAAAAATGGTTCAAATGGCTCTGAGCACTATGGGACTTAAGTTCTAAGGTCATCAGTCCTCTAGAACTTAGAACTACTTAAACCTAAGGACATCACACACATCCATGCCCGAGGCAGGATTCGAACCTGCGACCGTAGCGGTTCCAGACTGTAGCACCTAGAACCGCTCGGCCACACCGGCCAGCACCAGTACACGAAGTATGTCTTAACGATTAGGCATTTCACAATCTAAGGTATGGCGGTTTAGCACGAATTCACGTGTGCTATCGTATTAATAAGAGCGGATTATGACACATTTATACAGTTTCAGTTAATGTTATTAGGCCTACCATCATTTTTGAAAAATTAAATTCTGTACAACTTCTGTTGAAAATTTCGTGCGATTGTGTGGAATTTAAAAAACACAAATTGGTGTAAATAGTTAATAAATTAAAAATTCTACGAAATTACGCTTTTGTTTCTCTGGATGTTCTGGAAACGTCTGCAGATACGAGTGGGACTCGTTTTATTACATTCACCAGACCAGTGCAACAGAATAAATGGAAATCCTGCCCTATTTCAACCACGTACAGTTTTGCGGTGGCTTTATGTTAGCAAAGTTGCTAAATTTCAGGCAAGACCTTTTATTAGCCGTAACTCGGTAACTAAACATTTGGGGACCTGTGTTTAAATGAACTTTTTTCTTTACTTTTACTTTTTTCTTTGTTTTTACTTGGACCTTTTTCTTTGTTTTTACTTTAACCTTTTTCTTTGTTTTTACTTTAACCTTTTTCTTTTTTTTTTACTTTAACCTTTTTCTTTGTTTTTACTTTAACCTTTTTCTTTGTTTTTACTTGAACTTTTTTCTTTGGTTTTACTTATATAGTAACACATTAAAATATTTGCTTATCTTCGTGAATCAAACCCTGTATAATTTCCGTTACACGTGGCCGACAGGAAGAATGTTTACAGTGGAGGTGTTATAGCCGTGTTGTGGCCCCACTGGGGGCCGTTACGGGACCAAGGTCGGCGGAGAGAACGACCCGCGCAGGTATGCGGCCAAGATAGGACGGGCTGGGGTAGGGACAGCTCCATCCGGGACACGGCCGCTCCATTACTGCGGGCCGGCCACTGTAATCACAATCTCTCTCTCTCCCTCTTTCTCCCTCCCTCCCTACTCCGCCCTTTCTGTTTAATTCCTCCTTCCGCATCCTTTTGTCGATTTTCTAGCCGTCTCTCCCTCTCCCTCTCCCTCTCCCTCTCCCTCTCCCTCTCCCTCTCCCTCTCCCTCTCCCTCTCCCTCTCCCTCTCCCTCTCCCTCTCCCTCTCCCTCTCCCTCTCCCTCTCCCTCTCCCTCTCCCTCTCCCTCTCCCTCTCCCTCTCCCTCTCCCTCTCCCTCTCCCTCTCCCTCTCCCTCTCCCTCTCCCTCTCCCTCTCCCTCTCCCTCTCCCTCTCCCTCTCCCTCTCCCTCTCCCTCTCCCTCTCCCTCTCCCTCTCCCTCTCCCTCTCCCTCTCCCTCTCCCTCTCCCTCTCCCTCACACACACACACACACACACACACACACACACACACACACACACACACACACACCATGAGCCCTCTTGTCGTTCTTACAAACGAAACATTGATTGGGAATTAAGGTCGCGTAGAATTAATGCCTAATCGCTTAGCATGATTGGCACGCAGTGCCACCGCAGGTGCTGAATCTTTGAGTATAGTTTCAATCAGCGAATGGGTAGGATTATAGAATTCCAGACGATTCAGACTCCGATATAGTAGCCCAGTCATAAGACGATAAGGCATAAATATAACTGTCTTGTCCTCTGTAAACCATACTGCGAGGAAGGAAACAAAACATTAGACGACACCGTACACGATTTTTGTTTGTACACAAGGAGGAATATGTGAGAACCACCTTACTTTTATATGCTCTGATATCGTAGTTAGGAGAGACTAAGAAATTTCACAGCGCCGGGAAGTGCAGCATTTTCCATCTCAGTTGGTTTTCACAGGAAATCTCTGAACTGTCGTTTTAAAAACATATGTAGCATTTGTCCGCCAACATGTGTATTAGAGTATCGTGTAAAAGTTTCAGATAATCTGAGATTTTAGGAAGACGTTAAACATGATATATCTCTCTCACGTTAGATATATTCAACATGATGATTAATTTTGTTACTGAAACCTCAGATGTACTTGACCGATTTATTCGAAACTTAGACCTACATATAGTTGCATTGATATAAACATGCACAATTTTGTAATTAACTATTTTAATATCCACGACATGGCGAGGTTGGCAAAAAAAACTTACGTTTTTGTTTCTCTGTTGCCCACCTGCGCTCTCCTATTTTCTATGCACACTACATGTCGCAAATAGCAAAGGTTTAAAAACAAAGCAGTGGAAGTTATTGTTATTTGTTACATACAGTCAAATAAAGTAAAACTGCAGATAGTACAGTGTGTATGGTACAGTATATACTCGTCTTTCGTACGGAGGGTGTTTTTCGTAATATATGGATCTTTGTTTCCTTGTATACACTTGCAAAGCTACTTGTTTCTATGTACCACTCCTTTTTTCCTATTTAAGGATATTATCGAAGCACCTGACGGAATTCACTGATTTACTTTCCTGTTTCTCATTTAATATTTTGTCTTCATATTTTATGTCGTCTGAATACATCTCCAGTTCTTCCAAGAGGGGCATTTTGTGACCTTAAAACAGTCGATGTAGTACTTCGATATTTTGCTCTACGTTTTGCGGCATTGATCTATATGCTGCGTGTTTACGGGTGTCAACGTGACATAATTGTGGTGTTCGTCAAGGTATCTTTCGTGTAAACTTTGAAGACCCATGTGCTGTGTTCTATGTTATTTAGACGCAGGGAATTGATGCTTCGTTCGCGCTCCGGTGTAAATGTAATTTCCTGTTGTACATTACTGAAGCAGTTTAAAATGCTGTCTTCGTCTTGTGCACAACCTTTTAGTACAGACATTTCGTAACGTGCAGTCACTTTCCCTCAGTTCAGCGATTTTTAGTAAATTTTTTAATTATTCTGTTATCGCGTGTGCATGATATCGGCGTTTGAGCGATGGTTGAAAGATGGGACAGTAGTACCTGTGGTGCGTGGGGGCTAGGGCAAAAGCTGGGGACACGAGCCCTGGTGATGAAACGATGAAGTACGAAGGCGGAAGGCGTGTCGTGGTAAGGCGGGGACTACACAGGACACAGGGGGACTGGAACTGTGACGACCCACCTTGCACGGCTTCAAGGGCTTAGGAAGGCTTGTGACGCATTAGCCTCGTGTGTGTGTGTGTGTGTGTGTGTGTGTGTGTGTGTGTGTGTGAGCTGTCTCCTCCACGAAGTGTGTCAACTGCCGCTCCGACACCGACAAAGGACACAGGCCGCTCATTCACTCTGAGGTTATCCACGGCAGCTGAGGGCTCAGCACAGCAGCGGACAGTCTTGTCTTCCAAATACGTGTGGTGAAACCGGTAACTTTCTGAGGTGGCCGCTTGGCATTATCTACAAATTTCATTTCCCACTTGTAAAGTTTCCACCGACCACCAAACGGGAATCGATGTTAACGTTACACCTCTGCGAGGAACTTTTCAGAAAGTTCACGGTAAGATAACCTTAAGGGGCTCCGGAACGCCCTATACTGGCAATGTTAAAATAACGCTTATAAATTACATCTTTCCTCACAAAGTATTTGAGGTAGGAAGTTGAACTTTTTACAGATTATTTATTGGAATATGGGCTACAACTTAACACAGGGATTTTACAAAATTTTAGTTCAGTTATTAAAGATGATTTTTTAACAATTGTAATGAAAATTCACAACATTTGTTTGCAATTTTTTATTTACATATTCAAAAATATACAGTTTTTTGGAAAAAGGCTGTGTTAAATTATGCAGAAGGTACTGTGTAACATTTACTGAAAGTTTGAAACAAATATGTTTGGAAGATCCTTAGAAAACATGTAATTAGTATGAGAAAATAAAAGTTTTGGGAATCGAGCGACAAAGATTGGATTAACTTTTTAGTGCATTCCAGGTCCATAGGATGGATTATCTTCATCCTCTGCAAACTCCTCCTCCAGCTTCCTCTTGTTCCTCCTCCTGTTTACTCTTGCTTGTATTTCTAGACTCTTTACGGCCCTGTCTGCAGCCCGAAGGCGTTCCTTGTCTAAAGCAAGCATCGCTCGTACCATGTTAGAACCTATCTTCATTCCCATATTTCTAAATACCTTGGCTTTCCAACATTTCTCCTTTTCTTAAAAGCCTTCAGAGGATTTCTAATAACTTTACTTTTACTCTTATTATACTTCAACAAAACAGAGACTCAAGAAACAGAATTAATTACGAATATTTTCGAGATAACGACAGAGTAAATAAACATGAAACAATCGACAATCACACCAGCGATATATATTGAACCATCACAGTTTAGCCACAACACATACTTTATCTCACATCACTAAAATATACCTGATGAACACGGACGTTAATAATAACACCATTTGACAGCAGTTTGACAGCGCCACAGTGGGTCACGCCCATGTAGAACACATTTCAAAAAAAATTTAAAAATAGTTGTAGTCTTCGGAATTGAATAAATTATATATCTATTAAAAGGTAATAGTCTGCAGATGCAGAAAACGCAAAAAAGTAAAAATTGAACTTTTCATGATTTTGAGCCTTTCCGGAGCCCCTTAAATGAAACAACAAGTTTACAGTCAGCAGTCACTGTTTATTTATCATTTATTTTTCTGCACTTATTCTCCTACCTTTTGCGTATCTCTGGTGGATATCCCTTTCTACTGCTGTTAAGTGCACTCTTTCCACATTGTTATTTATAGAATTTCGCGCACAACTTCATATATATTTTCTACAAAACGAGATTCGAGATACATACATATTCCTCCCCACATCGGGAGCAAAAATTCTGCAGAATTGCAATAAATATTATCATAGAGTAAAAATAAAAGTGGATGACTGTGTCACTAAGATGTTGTGATGCGTGCATGGAACCAAGATCTCTTTCTTGCATGTCTTCAGTCGGCTCGACGAACCATTGCGCGTGTTGTTCCTACAGCTAATAAAAAGTGTAGTGCAAGCTAAATATTGAAACAAGAATTAAAACATTTGAACAGTATAACGATTTGCATATATCTAAAAAAAAATTATGAGCGAAGAAAATGACAAAGAAAATTGTCCTGTGCTATTTGAGACACGACTGCCCATTCCAGACACAAAGGAAACAATAGGTGTAAAAGTTATATATTTCAATGTTGTATACAATTTGTTTAAAAACAGATTATTTTTCAACTCTGTTAATTTAAAGTAGACTTTCGAGTCACCATTATTTTTGTTTACCTGCTAGTCTTTTCATAGAAGTTGGCTAACATAGAACGTGTGTGTTCTGTTGCAGGTCAGTACACGAGGGACTACACAGAGCTGCTTGGTGCACGCCCAGCTGTAGGTAAGAATCGCAAAAACTCAAAACGTCTCTTAACCTTTGCACAGTGGCGATCTGTGTTTCTCTTACGGCCATTATGTGGACATACCTTAAAGATACGTCAGTGAGCGATGGTCGAAATTTGCCTCACCTGGATACTTCGGACATTCGCCGCGTGTTCCGTATGACTGTTGAAGAGTTCCTTGAAAAATTAAGGTGGTTCATGTTGTATTGTTGGCTGCGTTTATTGAAACTCATGACTTGACTTTTTTGGGTTCATAAACATTTTATTTCTATCTGCTATTATTCTTATGTTGTTATTTCATGTACAGACACATTCCATGACCTTGGACATTTGCTCCTCAATTTGGTCCTACGGAACTTGACCTGTAAATAAAATAATTTTAATCGGAGTACGACTTCGGTCTGTATATCGACTGCAGCTTTAACGATCTGCAAATGACCTAAAGTCAAAATTGCGGTCGTGGAGATTGTAATAGTGCAGTCGGTGGCGAATATGGTTCCGTCCTGTTGGCTATGTATCGAGGAGCAGGCGTTGCGACGTAGGCCTACGTCTTGAAACGTGAGTGACGTGGTTGTATGTTGAGCAGCGATGCTATAGCCCTAAATTTGGTCAGTTTTTGTCTGCCAGCCGGGAGTGGTGTGAATCTGGCCTCGTCGTTACAAGTCGCATCAGAAGGGGGACAACCCCTCTTCCGCGCCCCCACCCCCCCCAACCCACCAAACTGAGACCCCCATTGTTCCTGTGGGAACAGACAGCTGTTGGCATTCAGCCTCACGCAGCCCGTGTCGGAACGGTCGTAGTGACCAATAAATAACTTCCCTTCTGCTCGGAATTGTGCTCACGTGTGGTTGTCACACTCGGGCTCCCTTGTTCAGTGAGTCGTCCCCTCCAGTTGTAATAACTGGAGATCCTGCATTACCTAAGCTCCGCTAGTGGAAACCCTCAGAGCCATTTTGTCGCAGGAAACACCTGTACAGACTCGTGCGACTCAGATATCTCATTCTGGTTTGTGAAGGACAACTGCACTACAGCAACTGGTGTTCTCACAGTTACCACATCGACAGCGTGAGCGCTGAACCATCCGAAATTTGACAAGCTCTTTTTTTCCCAGGTGACTGTTAACAACATATATGTATATACTTCTAAAAATATGCGACCGAATGATGGCATAAAATTTAATACTTACGACCTGTTTCTATCATTGATCATTCTCGCGGTAAATAAATACATAAATAGACAGTGAGAAAATGAGATCACACAGATGTCTTCATTGTTCTTGTTGTGGTCCTCAGTCCTGAGACTGGTTTGATGCAGCTCTCCATGCTACTCTATCCTGTGCAAGCTTCATCTCCCACTACCTACTGCAACCTACATCCTTCTGAATCTGCTTAGTGTAGTCATCTCTTGGTCTCCCTCTACGATTTTTACCCTCCACGCTGTCCTCCAATACTAAATTGGTGATCTCTTGATGCCTCAGAACATGTTCTACTAACCGGTCCCTTCTTGTCAAGTTGTGCCACAAACTTCTCTTCTCCCCATTTCTATTCAATAGCTCCTCATTAGTTATGTGCTCTACCCATCTAATCTTCAGCATTCTTCAGTAGCACCACATTTCGAAAGCTTCTATTCTCTTCTTGTCCAAACTGGTTATCGTCCATGTTTCACTTGCATACATGGCTACACTCCATACAAATACTTTCAGAAATGACTTCCTGACACTTAAATCTATATTCGATGTTAACAAATTTCTCTTCTGCAGAAACGCTTTCCTTGCCATTGCCAGTCTACATTTTATATCCTCTCTACTTCGACCATCATCAGTTATTTTGCTCCCCAAATAGCAAAACTCCTTTACTACTTTAAGTGTCTCATTTCCTAATCTAATTCCCTCAGCATCACCCGACTTAATTCGACTACATTCCATTATCCGCCAAGTCTGGTGTCTGAACATTCCATTATCCTCGTTTTGCTTTTGTTGATGTTCATCTTATATCCTCCTTTCAAGACACTATCCATTCCGTTCAACTGCTCTTCCAAGTCCTTTGCTGCCTCTGACAGAATTACGATGTCATCGGCGAACCTCAAAGTTTTTATTTCTTCTCCATGGATTTTAATACCTGTTCCGAATTTTTCTTTTGTTTCCTTCACTGCTTGCTCAATATAGAGATTGAATAACATCGGGGAGAGACTACAACCCTTCATACATGAAGCATAACATGCCCATAACGAAAATGTGGGAACACGTGTTCCCATATTTTGACTATGTCAGTGTTATTCCTCATACAGGGTGATTTTTTTTTTTTTCCGCCATGTGCAAACTCTAGGGATTGAACGATGAGACGATACGGAGCAAAAAAGGTGTAATGATGTCCGGAAATGCTAGATACGATTTATTCAATCGCCGCGCGGGATTAGCCGAGCGGTCTTGGGCGCTGCAGTCATGGACTGTGCGGCTGGTCCTCCCTCGGGCATGGGTGTGTGTGTGTTTGTCCTTAGGATAATATAGGTTGAGTGTACGCTTAGGGACTGATGACCTTAGCAGTTAAGTCCCATAAGATTTCACACATATTTGAACATTTATTCAATCACACTTTATTAGCCGGCCGAAGTGGCCGTGCGGTTAAAGGCGCTGCAGTCTGGAACCGCAAGACCGCTACGGTCGCAGGTTCGAATCCTGCCACGGGTATGGATGTTTGTGATGTCCTTTGGTTAGTTAGGTTTAACTAGTTCTAAGTTCTAGGGGACTAATGACCTCAGCAGTTGAGTCCCATAGTGCTCAGAGCCATTTGAACCATTTTGAACACTTTATTACAGAGACTGCGGTCTAGTACGCCCTGTACCATGCAGCCGCAATTACTGTATGCACGGTTTCCTCCTAGAGGCTGGTACTGTTCCTTATACGTCATCTCACAGCGCCCTCTGCTGCCATAGTAACTGGTAACGTTGTGTCCGATTCACTTTTCTTGCTGACTCACCTTGTGTTGAATTGACACAGCGTTGTATACAATCGTTACGTATTCCAATCGAGAGCTTCACCACATGGTGTTTACTTAGGGAAAGGCAAATGGCAACGGGGGGTGGGCAGCAAGGTTGTATAAGGAGACCTATCCCCGCCGACGACAACCACAGTATTGAATCTTTGCTACCATGTTTCGCCCTTTGTCTGAGGCAGGGTCGTTTCAGGAAGCAGGAAACCGTGAAGGGCGTACCCGAAATGTTCAGACACCAGACTTGGAGGAAAATGTGATTAGCACTGTGGAAGGCGACCACCGTGTCAGTATCAGGCAGTTGGCCCGCCAGTACCTTTTTCACTCACAGCGTTTGTAGGGCTCACCAGCGACAGACTTTGCACATTGGAACCAGTTTTGTCATTGATTTCTTCATCAGGCAACCACGATTGTCGTCCATCCTATTGACAGATGTCACATTTACACGGAGTGGTACCTTAAAGTTTCGTAAGTCCTCTGTGGAATGGTATGCAGAATCCCCACGGTATGGTGACAGCGAATGATCAGCATCGGCGCAGCCAGAATGTGTGGGCCGGGATAATTGGCGACCGTATTTTGGGACCAGTCTTCCTTCCGCGTCGTCTAACAGGCCGGAAGTACCGGCCTTTCTTGCGGGTGACTCTGCCTACCCTGCTGGAAGAAGTGCCAGTGATGACAGGAAGCGTTATGTGGCTCCTACACGATGGTGTTCCAGTCTGCTTCGCTGTTAACGTGTGGACGCATCACAGTCGTGTCTTCCTTCGTCGATTGATGAGACGAAGGGGTCCAGTTGCACGGCCTGGCCGAGCGGTTCTAGGCGCTTCAGTCCGGAACCACGCGGCTGCTACGGTCGCAGGTTCGAATCCTGCCTCGGGCATGGATGTGTGTGATGTCCTTAGGTTTAAGTAGTTTTAAGTCTAGGGGAGTGATAACCTCAAATGTTAGTCCCATAGTGCTTAGAGCCATTTGACCCATTTTTGCATGCCCTGCTCATTCTCCGCATCTCAATTCGTGCGATGTCTGGTTATCAGGTATCGAGTATGCAGAGCCCATTCCAGATGTGGAGAAATTGGAGCAGTGTTCTGTCTTTGAGACCCTGTTCGCATGCAGCCTGGCCGATCTCAAAGTGTGAGACAGAACATGCTACGGCGCGCACAAGCGTGCATTCAAGCAAATTTAAACGATTTTCAACACATACGGTAAGTGTTGCTGCATGGTACAGCGCGTATTAGACGGCAGTCTGTGTGGCAATGTATGATCGGATAAATGGTTTCTAGCATGGAAACTATGCATTTCTGGACATTAGTTCAAATGGCTCTGAGCACTATGGGACTTAACTTCTGAGGTCATCAGTCCCCTAGAACTTAGTACTACTTAAACCTAACTAACCTAAGGACATCACACACATCCATGCCCGAGGGAGGATTCGAACCTGCGACCGTAGCGGTCACGCGGTTCCAGACTGTACCGCCTAGAACCGCTCGGCCACTCCGGCCGGCGGACATTAGTTCATTAGAGTTTCTTTGTTCACTATCCTCTCATCGATCAATCCCTAATTTGTAAGAAGTGGAAAAAGTTGTCCTGTGTGTGAAGACATTTGTGTTATCGAAAGCTGTCACCTTTTTTTACCGGGAGAAGGCGCCCACAAACACACAATTTTATGAGGCAACGTTATCAGATACGTTATTATTATTATTATTATTATTATTATTGCACGATCCGTAAATTACCAGAGGAAGGCAATTCGAAATCCAAAGTCGTATGAGAATTTGTTGTTTATTTAGTGAAAATAAAAAGCATTGCTCGCGTTGCATTGGTCATCATGAATTTCCAGCCTCTCCGTGGCTTTGAGAGTAGTTTATATTTTATTTGCTGTACTTCTACAGCTATCATGTTCGCACCACTGAAGTGTCCGGCCGAGGGTACTTGCATTTCTATCAGCTATTGGAGTCTCTTCAATTCGAGTGTGGAGCGATAGAGAATTACTGCCTTAACGTTCCTTTACGAACTGTCTTGTTTTCGGCTCTGTTCAAATATCTTCCCCAAAAAGAGACAGCCTGTTGTCTTCCACGATAGAGTTGTTTTTGACTCAATTTACGGTTCAGGAAGTCCTTCATGTTTTTGGGACTTCAGCTTTCCTGGTCGTATCGCATTGTAATTAAATGTCCTGTGTAGCAATCGCCCTGTCTCCAGAAGTCATATCTCTGTTTCTCTATAATACGTGACACGTGAACTTGTCTGGTAGTATAATTAATCATTTCGCATTAATCCATTCAAAGTTCGATTGACAGTACGACGTTATTGATCGCTTGTTAATGTGCTTATAAAGCGGTACAGATGTTCAATTGAGTCCTTGTGCATGACCACCGGAAGCCCTGCGAGATTAGGGTACCCTGTGGACGTGTTACGTAGCTGCCGTATCGCGCACAGTAATCCTGCCCCTCTTAAAGGATTACGTGAATACAAACGGAGCTTCAGTACTGTGCAGGTAGAGCGGACTGCAAAACGTAATATACGTATTGTTACGGCGGGCCAAGTAGCTTGTGTTGAATTCTGCACTACACGTCAAAGTGGCACGCATTAATGACACCATTCTTTCAACCTAGTCGCCAACTCTCTATATAAACATGGACGAGAGAGTTCTATTATTCGTAAGAGTTCCTCGCTGATATAAACGCACTCCCACGTCAGGGAGCCATTCGACAGCTGTGTGAACTCCGGCATCGCTGGAAAATCTCTTCGCCCCCCCCCCCCTTCCCAGATGTTAGTTCATCCTGCCAGAGGGGGTGAAATCGTATGGCGGAAGACACGGACTTTCCGAGTACACCTCCAATACACCGCCAGAATTCCGCAGGTACTTTGTATGGTGTTACTTCCAGCCCTCTCTCCTACCTCCCTTACGTGATCTTCAGCATTTTTCTGTAGCACCACATTTCGAAAGTTTCTATTCTCTTCTTGCCTAAAGTGTTTATCGTCAACATTTCAATCCCGGGCATGGCTACACTCCATACAAATACTATCACAACGAGTTCCTGACACTTAAATCTATACCGACGTTAACAAATTTCACTTCTTCAGAAAGGCTTTCCTCGCCATTGCCAGTCGACATTTTATATCCTCTCTACTTCGACCATCATCAGTTATTTTACTCCCTAAATAGCAAAACTCCTTCACTACTTTAAGCTTCTCATTTCCTGATCTAATTCCCTCAGCATCACCCGACTTAATTCGACCACATCCCATTATCCTCTTTTTGCTTTTGTTGATGTTGAGCTTATATCCTCCTTTCAAGACACTGTCCATGGCGTTCAACTGCTCTTCCAGGTCCTTCGCTGTCTCTGACACAGTTACAATATCGTCGGCAAACAGAGTTTTTCTCTCCTCTCCACTGATTTCAATTTCTACTCCAAATTTTTCTTTTGTTTCCTTCACTGCTTCCTCAATTTACGGATTGAATAACATCGGGGATAGCCTACAACCCTGTCTCACTCCCTTCCCAACCACTGCTTCCCTTTCATGCCCCTCGACTCTAATACTTCCATTTGGTTTCTGCACAAATTCGTTCCCTGTATTTGGCCCCTGCCACCTTGAGAATTTCAAAGAGAATATTCCTATCAACATTGTCAAAAGCTATTTCTAAGCTTACAAATGCTAGAAAGAAATGTTTGCCCTTCGTCACATAAAGTATCATTTTCCAGCCAACGGCCTTGCCACAGTGGTAACACTGGCTCCCGTCAGATCACCGAAGTTGAGCGCTGTCGGGCTTGGCTAGCACTTGGATGGGTGACCATCCGGTCTGCCGAGCGCTGTTGGCGAGCGGGGTGCTCTCAAGACTTGAGGCAAACTGGGGAGCTACTTGACTGAGAAGTAGCGACTCCGGAGTCGTAAACTGACACACGGCCGGGAGAGCGGTGTTCTGACCACATGCCCCTCCATATGCCCCTCCATATGCGCATCCGGTGACGCCGGTGAGCTGAGAGGATGACACGGCGGCCGGTCGGTACCATTGGGCCTCCATGGCTTGTTCGGGAGGAATTCAGTTTGTTTATTATTTTTCCAGTTGTCTCTTCTCTCCAGTTGTCTCTTCTCTCCAGTTGCCCATTTCTCTCCAGTTGCCCATTTCTCTCCAGTTGCCCATTTCTCTCCAGTTGCCCATTTCTCTCCAGTTGCCCATTTCTCTCCAGTTGCCCATTTCTCTCCAGTTGCCCATTTCTCTCCAGTTGCCCATTTCTCTCCAGTTGCCCATTTCTCTCCAGTTGCCCATTTCTCTCCAGTTGCCCATTTCTCTCCAGTTGCCCATTTTTCACAGTTCAGTGTATAATCACCCCCCGTTTGGTGAAACGCTGCGCCACGTACTAAGTGTACTGGGAAAAGGAGACAGTGGCGAACTGTTAACTTCGGCTGCAGTGCTGCCAGCTAACAGCCAGTGCTGGAAGTGCACCGAGAGGCGCAGCGGCGATAACACATATCCGAGCGGTTTATCGATAGTATCGCGATAAAGGCTGCACGTCCCGCGCCGCATCCGATCCGCTATTAGTAGGCCGTCTGCTGAGGGACGGGAAGCACCGTAGCGCCAGCTCGCCACCGCCCGCCGTTGCCGCGCCCCATTCTCTGTGATAGCTGCAGGTGCAGCCTGTGCCGGCATCGAGTCGTCGCCATGATCGACGTGGACCACACGCTCAGGTGAGACACGCCGCGCAGCTCGGACGTCACTGAAGGCCCCGCCACACCCAGGTCAACACAAGCTAATGTGCGACAGCGGACGACAATTTCGTCTGATGTAAACACGAGGGGGGCGCCAGGGGCCCTATTCTGTATCTTTCTGTCATTTCGCCGGTCGGTTCGGTACCATTTGCGGAAAATAGAACGCCTAGTCACTAAGAATTTCAGCTGTCACTCAAGAGAACACGTAAGCAGAGCCGAACTTTTGAAATTTAATTATCTTTAAAACTCTTTATGAAATTTAATGATCTTTTAAACTCTTTAATTACGTAAAAATACCTGGTATTTTGTGAGAATATTGACCGATACTGTTTTGTTTGTGTTATAATCATTCACATCCGCCGCCCCCCCCCCCCCTCACCCCCCCCCCCCCCCCCCATGAACCATGATGGACGTTGCCGTTTGCCGTTGGTGGGGAGTCTTGCGTGCCTCAGCGATACAGATAGCCGTACCGTAGGTGCAACCACAACGGAGGGGTATCTGTTGAGAGGCCAGACAAACGTGTTTTTAAATTAAAAGGAAGGTCAGCGTTGGCCGTAATATTGCTGTTTTATTGATAGCAGAATCGATTTTCGATCACGTAGTGATCATCTTCGGTGCTGTACAAATTAAACTCTGACACTGGTATCAAGTTATCTATAACCAAAACTGAGAAGTTTGTGATCGCTTCTCAGTTTTGGTTATAGATAACTTGATACCAGTGTCAGAGTTTAATTTGTACAGCACCGAAGATGATCACTACGTGATCGAAAATCGATTCTGCTATCAATAAAACAGCAATATTACGGCCAACGCTGACCTTCCCTTTTAATTTAACATATATGGTCGTTGTGCACACAGCACTCCATGGAGTCGCCAATCAATAAACGTGTGGTTCCTGAAGAGGGGCAGCAGCCTTTTCAGTAGTTACAGGGGAAACAGTCTGGATGATTGACTGATCTGACCTTGTAACATTAACCAAAACGGTCTTGCTGTGCTGGTACTGTGAACGGCTGAAAGCAAGGGGAAACTACGGCCGTAATTTTTCCCGAGGGCGTGCAGCCTTACTGTATGGTTAAATGATTATGGCGTCCTCTTGGGTAAAATATTCCGGAGGTAAAATAGTCGCCCATTCGGATCTCCGGGCGGGGACTACTCAAGAGGACGTCGTTATCACGGATAAAGAAAACTGGCGTTCTATGGATTCGAGCGTGGAATGTCAGATCCAAGAAGCTTGCACACAATAGAGTAGCATGGAGAGCTGCATCAAACCAGTCTCTGGACTGAAGACCGCAGCAACAACAATCATTCACATTGTAACAATACAAACCATATTTCTAACAAGGGAACATCCCCATCGCACCCCCCTCAGATTTAGTTATAAGTTGGCACAGTGGATAGGCCTTGAAAAACTGAACACAGATGAATAGAGTAAACAGGATGAAGTTGTGTGGAACTATGAAAAAATAAGCAAAATATACAAACTGAGTAGTCCATGAGCAAGATACGCAATATAAAGGATAGGGTAACCATAGGAGCACCGTGGTCCTGTGGTTAGCGTGAGCAGCTGCGCAACGGGAGGTCCACGGTTCAAATCTTCCCTCGAGTGAAAAAATTACGTTCTCTATTTTCGCAAAGTTATGATCTGTCCGTTCATTCATTGACGTCTCTGTTCACTATAATAAGTTTAGTGTCTGTGTTTTGCTACCGCACCGCAAAACGGTGCGATTAGTAGACGAAAGGACGTGCCTCTCCAATGGGAACCGAAAACATTTTATAGCATGGTCACAGGTCAACCGATCCCTCCACAGGAAATCACGTCTGATATATTCTATACGACACTGGTGACAGCATGTGCGTCACATGACAGGAATGTGTTGTCGACCCACCTAACCTGTATACTTGGCGAATGGGTAAAAAGATTCTTCTACCTTGCCCGATTTAGGTTTTCTTGCGTATGTGATAATCACTCCCATAAAGTGATGAAAACATAAGAGTTTGTCACATAAACTGAAAATAAAAAATTAAAATTTTCACTCAAGGGAAGACGTGAACCAAGGACCTCTCGTTCTGCAGCTGCTCACGCTAACCATAGGACCACGGCGCTCCTGAGCGCATTAGCCTTGATGTTGCCTATCTTGCACATGGACTACTCAGTTTGTATATTTTGCTTATTTTTTCATAGTTCCACACAACTTCTTCCTGTTTTCTCTATTGATCTGTGTTCAGTTTTTCAAGGCCTATCCACTGTGCCAACTTATAACTAAATCCGACGGGGGTGCGATGGGGAGGTTCCCTTGTAAGAAAGGAAAATAGTCTTTTATGAACTCACTTTCGACCCGGATGCGGCCTGGTAATTCTTCAGTACCGTAACACAATCACTAAATCAAAGGCTAAAACCGCTCAATACGTTTAAAATAACTAATTCTACGTGTATATAAACCACACCGAATCGAAAGAGAGGGCCATACCGAAACTGAAATGCTGTCGGTACAGTTGTCGAAAAATCGACACGAGGACGGATCGGTATCAGGTCCCAGGAGGTCACTGGATGGGAACTTCGGATAAAAAAAACCGAAATTGATGTCACTAACCTGCTGTACCTATCGGTGTGAACGATACAGAATAGAGCCCCAGCGAGTGACATTCGGTGGTGATCGATTCGCAACCGCTTGTGTTAGAATGTGTTGGCTCACCTTTTGCACGTTGTAGTTTGTTTAGCGAACGGTTCGCATCCTGTTCGCTTCGGTGCTATCAGCACAGGAAGCTTTCGTCTGCTGTCTTACGTGACAAACACCCTATGGAGTCCCGCAATTTCGTTGTTGGCAAGATGGAGGACGAAAGTTTTCTTCCACACTTAGTGGTTAGTGACGAGGCAACATTCCATTTAAATGGGAAGGTGAATCGTCATAATGTGAGAATACAGGGTACGGAACAACCACATGAAGTTGTACAACATTAGAAGGACCCTCCAAAATTTTGTGCAGTTTCACGGAAAGTTTACGGTCCATTTTTCTTTGCCGAGAACACTGTTACAGGAAGCGCATACCTCGATATGCTTGAGAACTTTATTGTCCCACTGTTGGAGACTGATTGGAACGACGTCTACTGTCTTGTCAACCTGTGTTGTTATCCACACGAGTTGCCTCAGCGATGAGCTGTTGTTACCAAAATAGTTTCTGGTGTGTCGGAGGAGGACCACATTGTGGCTCTGTGGTACCCGGAGGCCTCTGGCATGGGCCTTGATTGGCCACCATATTCACCAGATATGAACAGACGCTACGCGTTTTTGTGGGGCTGTATTAAAGACGAGGTGTACAACATCAACCCCAAAACCACTGCTGAGCTGAAAAGAATAACTCAGGAGGTCATCGACAGCATCTGTAGTCAGATACTTTCAGCGAAAGAAAAAATGGTTTAAATGGCTCTGAGCACTATGGGACTTAACATCTTAGGTCATCAGTCCCCTAGAACTTAGAACTACTTAAACCTAACCAACCTAAGGACATCACACACATCCATGCCCGAGGCAGGATTCGAACCTGCGACCGTAGCGGTGGAGGGGTTCCAGACTGAAGCGCGTAGAACCGCACGGCCAATACTTCAGCGGGTCACGCAGAATTTCTGTATTCGTCTGCGCCACATCACGGCCTATGATAGCAGGCATATCGAACATGCCGTAATCGAAATCCGAATATCTGTAGTCACGTTCACTTCTTGAATAAATTGTGTGCATGCAGTGATTTGTAACTAATGTACGTTGTTTTTCATATATAGTTCAGTAACTGTCAGCCTGCAGTAATATCGTTTCGGACCGCTACCTGCTGGGTATAGTGCAGCGGCAGCTTCACGTGGCATGAACTAAGGAAGTCGATGGAAGTTCCCTGGTTTAAATACTGAGCCACGCTGCCTCTACAGCCGTCCATAATAGCGAAAGTGCTCTCGGCGCAAGATTTTGCGCACAATTACGTCCCGTAAATGGTCGGTGCGATTCGTGTCAGGCGATCTGCATGGCCAAGTCATTCGTCTAATTCTCGAGAATGTTCTTCAGACCAATTGCGAACAGCTCTGCCCCGTTGACCTGGCGCATTGTCGTCCAGGAAAATTCCACCCTTGTTTAGGAACAGCTGCGGATGGTCTCGAAGTAGCCGAACATTACCATTTCGAGTGAGCGGTCTGTGGACATCATATTATAAAATTCGACGGTCTACCACTCCCCAACAACTGAGCTCAGGAACAGCTTATGTGAAGTTGGGGAAAACGACATTAAACGTAAGAGTTTAATTTCGTTGAACGGCGCTCTGCTTTCTTGTAACAGTGGGCGAGCATAGGTCGCTGGTAAATTCATCTTAACCTCATAGTTCAACCCATTTTTAATTAATTTAGTGAGCCTGGACGTGGACGTGCGTTGCCGGGAAAGTGCAGCCACGTTGTACGCATCTTCTCATTCCTTGAAACACTCGAAAACAACTTCTCAGTAACTTTTGTGGATGTATCCGCACAGTGTGGTACTACACACCGCTTGTAACCAAGTTTCCGAAACGTAAATTCCGAATCAAGACGCCTGTGCGCGTAAGCATTATGGCAGCAGGAGCAGCGAACTAGCCTGTGACGTCACAGGCGTCGCGTTACTCGAATGGAGTGCTTTACCCGGACTTTGGAATTATTGGAATTTCATTTCCGTTTTCATGAAAGAATAATGAAAGTCCAGAGGAAAACAAGCATGTTAGGAGCATAAGATGACATAATGAATCATCTAAGAGTGTTTCAAGGAAGTAGTCAGATATCACTGTTATAGTTCAATTCTTTCATCTTGGCGGCTCGCGCACGCCCGACCAGACGCGGGAGATTGCTGCGTTGCCAGTTGCACACGACGTACGCGCCAAGAGAAGCAGCGCCATAGTATAGCATAGTTCGCAAACTTACGTTTAGGGGGGGAGCGCGCAGTTTATGAAGTAAAGCCACCACGGCCGCATTAAGCCTTTCGCTGCTACAGAGACGCGCTCCCCGCATTCCGGGCTGTGCGCGACTTTGTCATCACTGCACTGCTCGCCTGTGCAGACATATACATGGCGTTTCAACTGCATGGACACACTTTATGATTCGATTTCACAAAAACTATGTGGCCCAAAAATTTGATATTTACACATCTTCTTGACTGATACCTTCCCCCAATAAATGACTTAATTTTGTTTCCATGTTCAACGCATTTATTGTGCAGCATTAGATGTAGTGAACCATTGCACGAAATTTTGAAGAGTTTGCAGAGGTAAAAGTCCATAGCGTATACTTTCCGTATGGTCGATTTTAGTTGCCACTAGAAATTTCAAAAAATTACATTCAAACGAATAAAATTCATGAAGTATGTCACTTTGATATTGTTTTTAAATAAAGGAAATATTAAGCACCGAGCAAGGTTCAAACTCAGAACCTTTCGCTTCGCAGCCAAATACTTTCACCATTACGCTAACGCAGCACGTCATTCAATGGACATCATTGAACACTTTAAAAATCACGCAAAATACCACAAACAGTGTTGGTATGACTATGAATTACTCAAGTTTCGTCGAAGTACAATAGGAAATAAACAATTACCACTGTTCTTTATTGTGAAAAAGCGGTTAGTGGGAATGAACTTCCTTGCTATCGCCTGAATTAGGAGGTTTATTGCTTGTTTGGTTTAATTAATTAATAGAATATGAAGCAGCTAGTATAAAGAAAGCTTTTTCCAAACTTTCTATAAAAGAAAGTCTATCAATGCTTTTGGTCAATTACTTTATTTGTGACTGAACGTTTCTAAAACTGAAGACACTCGTCCGTGCTCTGCACTGCAGTCGTTCTCTGTTCATTGGCTCACTGTTTTTTGTGACATCAGATGCGCAGAACGAACCTAAACTCGGCCGCCGTCGTAAATGACGCGCACTTTACTGGGGGCGGTGTGTCATTGGGTGAGGTTGGAGTTGTCGACCCTACTCGGCTGCACGGGATATTTCGTCGCCTACTGTGTTGTGTGGCGAGGAGGGCGGGGGCGGGGGAGAGAGAGAGAGAGAGAGAGACCGACCACCAGCAGTGGAACGGCTCCTGCAGTTCTCGCGTCGTTTCACCGAGAGAGCGGCTGCTTTGCCTTCTGGACATCGTGATCGTGAACGTGAAGGGGAAGTGTTGGACGTGCGGTGTGACGATCTACACGTGCTGTACGGGAGGACATTGACGGTTCTGATTGCCGGCCAGCGAGCGGCGTTTCGGCCGGCCGCGCGCCGTACGTCTTCAGGTAACAGCAGACCGCCGCCACTCACTCGCTAGTGTATTAGCGCGTGCCCGGCTGTCAGTGACTGCCGTGGGAAAGTGAACGCGTGGGCGGGAAGTAACGCTCGCGAGGTGATGTACTGTTTGCGGAAACCGCCGTGGAAAGCGAGAGTGAAGCATTCACCGCCACACACCTCCTGCACTCGCGTCTCTACCGCGCGTGTCGCTCCGGACAGTGTGAGAACCTGACACTGCCCGATTTTATACACCCGCGCTCAGCTAATAATCACTGTGATACTCGTAGCATTCAGCATCTTTAGTACGTACAAAGTTGGTTTGGAAGGGAGTGAGACAGGGTTGTAGCCTCTCGCCGATCTTATTCAATCTGTATATTGAGCAGGCAGTAAAGGAAACAAAAGAACAATTTGGAATAGGTATTAAAATCCATGGAGAAGAAATAAAAACTTTGAGGTTCGCCGATGACATTGTAATTCTGTCAGAGACAGCAGAGGCCTTGGAAGAGCTGTTGAACGGAATGGACAGTGTCTTGAACGGAGGATATAAGATGAACATCAACAAAAGCAAAACGAGGATAATGGAATGTAGTCAAATTAAGTCGGGTGATGCTGAGGGAATTAGATTAGGAAATGACACACTTAAAGTAGTAAAAGAGTTTTGCTATTTGGGGAGCAAAATAACTGATGATGGTCGAAGTAGAGAGGATATAAAATGTAGACTGGCAATGGCAAGGAAAGCGTTTCTGAAGAAGAGAAATTTGTCAACATAGACTATAGATTTGCGTGTCAGGAAGTCGGTTCTGAAAGTATGTGTGTGGAGTGTAGCCATGTATGGAAGTGAAACATGGACGATAAATAATTTGGACAAGAAGAGAATAGAAGCTTTCGAAATGTGGTGCTACAGAAGAATGCTGAAGATTAGATGGGTAGATCACATAACTAATGAGGAGGTATTGAATAGAATCGGGGAGGAGTTTGTGGCACAAGTTGACTAGAAGAAGGGACCGGTGGGTAGGTCATGTTCTGAGGCATCAAGGGATCACAAATTTAGCAATGGAGCGGAGCGTGGGGAAAAAAAATCGTAGAGGGAGAGAGATGAATAAGCAGATTCAGAAGGATGTAGGTTGCAGTAAGTACTGGCAGATGAAGCTAGCACAGGATAGAGTAGCATGGGGAGCTGCATCAAACCAGTCTCAGGACTAAAGACCACAACAACACGTACGAACCTTGCAACGTCTCACCAAAAGGCTAGAACGGTCCCCCTTTTGGAGTAGCTGGTTGCCTATCTAACGACTTAAGGGGCAACAATAATCTGACTACCGGTATTTCATACAATTTTTGAACACATACAGAAATCTTAGAATTCTGTGATGACCTACGCATTAAGAAGTATAATGTTCTATTCAGAGATTAACACAGGAAGTTAAGTATCACAATTATTGCCCCACGGAGGTGTGATAGCACCGCTGTTGTTCCCTGAATACGTAATATATCTGCGGTTGTTTGCTGATGATCACGTGGTGTGCGGTAAGGTGTCGAAGTTGAGTGACAGTAGGCAGATACGAGACGAGTTGAACAAATTTCCAGTTCAAAATTGTTGAGGCTTTCGTGGCCACTTGTTGACAAACTGCCTATTGGCTTCTGTCTCGGGTTCTTCGGCCGACGTTCATCTAATGATTTTTCTGACGTTTCGCCAGCACGAGTGGCTGGCATTGTCAAAGCTTCACCCTCCATTGCCGGTGGTGAACTGGAGCCGAGCTCGCGGCCGCAGACATGTCGGGAATATACCGCATACCATGCACATGCGGAAAAGTTTGTCGGAATGACTGGACGATCCATTAACACCAGGATCAAGGAGCATAAGCGACATTGCAGGTTGGGGCAGGTGGAGAAATCGGCCGTGGCAGAACACGCACTGAATGAGACCGACCACGTAATAAAATTCGCCGACACGGAAGTTCTGGCTGTAGAGAACCACTAACACACGCGCTTGTTCAGAGAAGCTGTAGAAATACAAAAACACGCGAACAGTTTGAACAAGAAAGGGGAATGCCTTAAGGTAAACGGATCCTGGCTTCCCTTACTGCAGCGAACGACCGTCGCAGGTAGCAAGAGGAGAACCGCACCGGAAATGACCGCGGAGAAGCCCTCGGACGTTGGCGCGCCAGGTACATATAGTCTGCGGCCGCGAGCTCGGCTCCAGTTCACCACCGGCAATGGAGGGTGAAGCTTTGACAATGCCAGCCACTCGTGCTGGCGAAACGTCAGAAAAATCATTAGATCAACGTCGGCCGAAGAACCCGAGACAGAAGCCAATAGGCAGTTTGTCAAATTTCCAGTTGGTGTAATCAATGGCAGCTAGCCCTAAATGTGGAAAAATGTTAAGTTAATGCCGATGACCAGGAAGATCAAACCTGTAATGTTGGGGTACAGTATTACTGGTGTCCTGCTTCACACAGTCTAGTTTAAATATCTGGGCAAAGAGATATGATGTGGAACTAGCATGGGAAAACCGTGGTAGGGAAGGGGCGAATGGTCGACTTGGGTTTATTGGGAGAATATTAGGAAATAGTGGTTCACCTGTAAAGGAGACCGCATATAGGACGCTGTTGCGACCTATTCTTCAGTACTCCTACAGTTTGGGATTCGTACAAGGTGGGATTGAAGGAAGATATCGAACCAATTCTGAGGCTGGCTGTTAGGTTTGTTACCGGTCGGTTCGAACAACACGTAAGTGTTACGGAGATGCCTTGGGAACTCAAATGGGAATCTCTGGAGGAAGGGCGACGTACTCTCTGAGAAACACTATTAAGAAAATTTAGAGAACCACCATTTGAAGCTCACTGCGGAACGATCTGCTGCAGTGAACATACATTGCGCGTAAAAACCACGAAGATACTAGAACTTAGGGCTCACACAGACAGTCGTTTTTCCCTCGCTGTATTTCCGAGTGGAACTGGAAAGGAAATTACTACATCTGTATGGATACTCCGCAAATCACATTTACGTGCCTGGCAGAGGGTTCATCGAACCAACTTCACAATTCTATTATTCCAATCTCGTACAGCGCGCGGAAAGAATGAACACCTATATCTTTCCTTACGAGCTCTGATTTCCCTTATTTTATCGTGATCGTTCCTCCCTATGAAGGTCGGTGTGAACAAAATATTTTCGCATTCGGAGGAGAAAGTTGGTGATTGGAATTTCGTGAGAAGATTCAGTGACAACTAAAAATAGACCCAGAAAAAGGGCTCTGCAATCGTGGCCGAAACGTTGGTTTTTCTATACAGCAGCAGTAGTTTTTACATTATGACGGGGTACCAAACCCAGAAAACTTTTGTGTCAACTAAAAAGACCTTTCTCTTAATGATGTCCACCCCGAAACGTGTAACATTCATTGGCAATCTCTCCCATATTTTACCATAATACAAATTGTGCTGCCCTTCTTTGAACTTATTCGATGTACTCCGTCAGTCTTATCTGGTAAGGATCCCACACCGCGCAGCAGTATTCTAAAAGAGGACGGACAAGCGTAGTGCAGGCAGTCTCCTTAGCAGGTCTGTTAAATTTCCTGTGTCCTGCCAATAAAACGTAATCTTTGGTTAGCCTTCCCCATAATATTTTCTGTGTGTTCCTTCGAATTTAAGTTGTTTGTACTTGTAATACCTAGGTATTTAGTCGAATTTACGGCTTTTAGATTAGACTGACTTATGGTGTAACCGAACGCGTTCCTTTTAGCACTCATGTGGATTACCTCACACTTTTCGTTATGTAGGGTCAACTGCCACTTTTAGCACCATTCCGATATTTTTTTCTAAATCGTTTGGCAGATTGTTCTGATCTTCTGATGACTTTATGAGTCGATAAACGACAGCGTCATCTGTAAACAACCGAAGACGGCTGCTCAGATTGTCTCCCAAGTCGTTTGTATGGCCTATAACACTACCTTGGGGAACGCCAGAAATCACTTCTGTTTCACTCGATGATTTTCCGTCAATTACTGCAACCTCTCTGACAGGAAATGACAAATCCAGTCCCATAACTGAGACGATATTACATAAGCACGCAATTTCAATACGAGCCGCTTCCGTGGTACAGTGTCAAAAGCCTTCCGGAAATCCATAAATACGGAATCGATGTAATACCCCTTGTGAATTTCACTCAACACTTGATGCGAATAAAGAGCTGGTTCTGCTGCACAAGTACGATGTTTTCTAAATCTATGTTGGCTGTGTATCAATAGACCGTTTTCTTAGAGGTAATTCATGATGTTAGAAGACAATATATGTTCCAAAATCCTGCTGCATATCGACGTTAACGATATGGGCCTGTAACTTACATGAATACTCCCACTAACTTTTTGAATATTGGTGTGACGTGTGCAACTTTCCAATCTTTGGGTATGGATCTTTCGTCGAGCGATCGGTTGTACGAGGTGCATTCAAGTTCTAAGGCCTCCGATTTTTTTTCTCCGGACTGGAAAGAGATAGAAACATGCGCATTGTTTTAAAATGAGGCCGCATTCATTGTTAATACGTCCCATAGATGGCAGCACCGTACGGCAGATCGAATTTTACAGCCAGCGGCGACAATGAGAACTGTTTTAAATACTTAAAATGGCGACATTTTCCTTACTTGAAGAGCGTGCAATCATTCGTTTTCTGAATTTGCGTGGTGTGAAAGCAATTTAAATTCATCGACAGTTGAAGGAGATATGTGGTGATGGAGTTACGGATGTGTCGAAAGTGCGTTCGTGGGTGCGACAGTTTAATGAAGGCAGAACATCGTGTGACAACAAACCGAAACAACCTCGGGCTCGCACAAGCCGGTGTGACGACACGATCGAGAAAGTGGATAGAATTGTTTTGGGGGATCGCCGAATGACTGTCGAACAGATCGCCTCCAGAATTTGCATTTCTGTGGGTTCTGTGCACACAATCCTGCACGACGACCTGAAAATGCGAAAAGTGTCATCCAGGTGGGTGCCACGAATGCTGACGGACGACCACACGGCTGCCCGTGGCACGTTGCCGAGCAATGTTGACGCGCAACGACAGCAGGAATGGGACTTCCTTTTCGTCGGTTGTGACAATGGATGAGACGTGGATGCTATTTTTCAATCCAGAAACAAAGCGCCAGTCAGCTCAATGGAAGCACACAGATTCATCGCCACCAAAAAAATTTCGGGTAACCGCCAGTGCTGAAAAAATGATGGTGTCCATGTTCTGGGACAGCGAGGGCGTAATCCTTACCCATTGCGTTCCAAAGGCCACTACGGTAACAGGTGCATCCTACGAAAATGTTTTGAAGAATAAATTCCTTCCTGCACTGCAACAAAAACGTCCGGGAAGGGCTGTGCGTGTGCTGTTTCACCGAGACAACGCACCTGCACATCGAGCTAACGTTTCGCAACAGTTTCGTCGTGATAACTTGGAAGTGATTCCTCATGCTCCCTACTCACCTGACCTGGCTCCTAGTGACTTTTGGCTTTTTCCAACAATGAAAGACACTCTCCGTGGCTGCACATTCACCAGCCGTGCTGCTATTGCCTCTGCGATTTTCCAGTGGTCAAAACAGACTCCTAAAGAAGCCTTCGGCGCTGCCATGGAATCGTGGCGTCAGCGTTGTGAAAAATGTGTACGTCTGCAGGGCGATTCCGTCGAGAAGTAACGCCAGTTTCATCGATTTCGGGTGAATAGTTAATTAGAAAAAAAATCGGAGGCCGTAGAACTTGAATGCGCCTCGTATATGGTAAGTATGGAGCTAATGCATCAGCATACTCCGAAAGGAACGTAGTTGGTATACAATGTGGACCAGAAAACTTGCATTTATTAAGTAATTTAAGTTGCTTCACTACTCAGAGGATAATTAGTTGTTGCGGCAGATTGACGGGGAGTGGATAGCTTGACCACATAGTGTTTGGAAAGGCAAACTGCAACTGGCGGCATCCAGCAAGGTTCTATGAGGAGTCGTGTCCCTGCCGACAACAACCACAGGATTCAATGTTTGTAGTAGTGTTTCGCCGTTTGTCTGAGGCAGGGTCGTTTCAGGGAGTAGGAAATCATGAAGGATGCACCAGGAATGTTGGGACACCGGACGTGGAGGAAAATGTGATTAACACTGTGGAAGGCGACCGCCGTGTCAGTTCCGGGCAGTTGGCCCGACAGAACAGGGTAAGACAGACTGCCGTGTGGAACATTCTCTGTGACAACTGTTACCACCCTTACCACTTAGAGCGTGTGCAGGGCTTAGTAGCGACAGACTTCGCACATCGGGAGCAATTTTGTCACTGGTTTCTTCACCAGGCAACCTGGATTCTGGGATTTCTTTCATCCATACCATTCACAGGTGAGGCCACCTTTACACGGAGTGGTATCTTCAACTTTGATAGCAGTCGTCTGTGGGATAGTATGCAGAACCACCACTGTATGGTGACAGCCAATCATCAGCTTCCGTGCAGCCGGAATGCGTGGTCCGGGATAGTTGGCGACAGTATTTTGGGACCAGTCAACGTAAAAAATGGTTCAAATGGCTCTGAGCACTATGGGACTCAACTTGTGAGGTAATCAGTCCCCTAGAGCTTAGAACTACTTACACCTAGCTAACCTGAGGATATCGCACACATCCATGCCCGAGGCAGGATTCGAACCTGCGACCGTAGCGGTAGCGCGGTTGCAGACTGTAGCGCCTAGAACCGCTCGGCCACTCCGGCCGGCCCTTCAACGTGGTCCAACAGGCCGGAAGTATCGCTTCCAAGTGCCACTGATGACATAAAGGGGTTATGTGGCTTCCACACGATGATACTCCAGCCTACTTCCCCGTCAGCGTCCGGACGCGTCTGGGTAGTATGTTCCGTGGTCGATTGATCAGGCGAGAGAGTTCAGTTGCATCTCCTGCTCCTATACGGGACCTCAACCCCGTGCGACCTGTAGTTATGGGGTCATCTCATTCCAGATGTGGAGACAATGGACCTGCGTATTCGTGCTGCCTTTGTCACTGTTCGGATGCAGTGTGTCCGATGTGAACGTGTGAGGCGGAACATGCTACGGCGCATACACCCATGCGTTGATGCACACGGAAAGCACTATCAACACACACTCTGTGTGTGCACGGTACAGCGCGTATTAGACTGCAGCCTCTGTAACGAAGTATGATTGAATAAACGGTCTCTAGCGTGTAAACGATGCATTTTCATTAGACCTTTTTCGTTCCGTATCCTGTCATCGATGAAACCCTAGCGTTTGTATACGGTGGAAAAAAAACCCCATTAGATTCCATTCCACTTGAGAATGGAGAGAAGTCTTCGGAAGTAAGAGTGATTTCAGGTGTGCCGCAGGGGAGTATCGTAGGACCGTTGCCATTCACAATATACACAAATGACCTTGTGGATCACATCGGAAGTTCACTGAGGCTTTTTACGGATGATGCTGTGGTGTATCGAGAGGTTGTAACAATGGAAAATTGTACTGAAATGCAGGAGGATCTGCAGCGAATTGACGCATGGTGCAGGGAATGGCAATTGAATCTCAATGTAGACAAGTGTAATGTGCTGCGAATACATAGAAAGAAAGATCCCTTAGCATTTAGCTACAATATAGCAGGTCAGCAACTGGAAGCAGTTAATTCCATAAATTATCTGGAAGTACGCATTACGAGGGATTTAAAATGGAATGATCATATAAAGTTGATCGTCGGTAAAGCAGATGCCAGACTGATATTCATTGGAAGAATGCTAAGGAAATGCAATCGGAAAACAAAGGAACTAGATTACAGTACGCTTGTTCGCCCACTGCTCGAATACTGCTCCGCAGTGTGGGATCCGTACCAGATAGGGTTGATAGAAGATATAGAGAAGATGCAACGGAGAACAGCGCGCTTCGCTACAGGATCATTTAGTAATCGCGAAAGCGTTACGGAGATGATAAATAAACTCCAGTGGAAGACTCTGCAGGAGAGACGCAGCTCGGTACGGGCTTTTGTTGAAGTTTCGAGAACATACCTTCACCGAGGACTCGAGCAGTATATTGGTCCTCCCTACGTAGATCTCGCGAAGAGACCATGAGGATAAAATTAGAGAGATTCAGAGAGATTAGAGCCCACACAGAGGCATACCGACAATCCTTCTTTGCACGAACAATACGAGACTGAAATAGAAGGGAGAACCGATAGAGGTACTCAAGGTACCCTCCGCTACGCACCGTCAGGTGGCTTACGGAGTATGGCTGTAGATGTAGAAGTGGCTTAACGCGTTTTACACTAGTTTCCGATTCGCGGACTGATCGTGCAGTGAGTAGAGAAAGGTTGGCGCTGCCCACTGTGTCGCTAGCGGGCAGTGTGCAGAATGCAGCTCTTGGAAGGCGCTCTGGCGGCTGGGGATTAATGCAGTCGCCGGCGGTGAATGGTAAGCGGCGTGTGCGATACCGCCTATCTCAGTGGCGGTCCTAAGGCGTTGAGTGTGTGTGTGTGTGTGTGTGTGTGTGTGTGTGTGTGTGTGTGTGTGTGTGTGTGTGTGTGTGTGTGTGTGTGTGTGTGCGTGCTTTTGTAGACGGGTCTGTCTGCGCTGTCTCTCGTCAGAACTTAGAGGGCCCTGAGGCTACAGGCGTGACAGCTTTCTCACGGTACGGCGCTGCAGGCAAATATGTCTCTCTCACACGTGTTCATTTGCACACAGGAGGGCAGCAAAAGGTTCTTTGTTTTAATGGCCACTGAAAGTGATTGTCTACTTGGCCCGATGCCAGTTTTCTGCCCACCATATCCGACGTGGAGGAGATTGTGCTGCCGTTACCAGGAAACTATCCGACTTGCGGTATGAGTTGCGCCTCTTTCGCAACCGTATAATGTGTCCTGCACAGAAGAGACTTCCTTGCTTGCTCCACGAGACATGGAAGGGGACAAACACTTCGGAAGGCTTTGTAACCAATCGCCCTTCTTATGGAATCCGTACACCGGAGGAGGATTAAAGGAAACCAAAGAGAAAACTGGATACGTTCAGAGGCAACGAACAAATTTAGGTAGTTTCAAGAATTAGACGCCTTCGTCTTCCTGCATTAATACCCTCTGAAGAGGCGAAGAAACTGGTACACCTGCCTAATATGGTGTATGGCCCCCGCCAGCACGCAGAAGTGCCGCAAGACGACGTGGCGTGGGCTCGACCAAAGTCTGCAGTAGTGCTGTCGGGAACTATGCACCCCGCAAGAGGGATGGAAATGCTACAAACACTCACACTAAGAAATTATTTGCCACCGAAAGTGCAATTTGTTTTTAAAAGGACTCTTACGGTGGAAGGGTGGCAACTTTGGAAAAATGACTATTTAAATAAACCCCATGAAATGAAATGCAGTCTTACATAAAATGTACAACATGCTCTGTATTACACATATACCGCCTCGCAAGATAATAGGCAAGATAAAAACATATTTGAGGAATTCGGCCGTTACACTTCAAGCAATAAATTCGTCAACACCGAATCCGACAAACATGACAGAGGCAGCTATTAACGTACGGCAGACAGACAGACACTAACTGCCTAACAAATGCGGACGAGAGACAGACGAGCAAGCTGGGGACGAGAGACTGACCGAGAAAAAAGTAGAATTTAACAAGAAACTGAAACAACACTTAACTTCTAATAAACTGCGATATCTGGCTAAGACCTGGCGCAGCACCCCTAACGCTCTCCCGAACCGTCCGCTGCCGGCCGCTTCAACGGCCGCAGGAAGGCGCGCCGCTCTCCCGTCTCACGGCGTCGCAGCTCGCCCTGGCCAGACCGACGTCGTGGGTTGACTCCTGTTGCTCTCGTGTCGGCCGCGAAGCCGCTATCCCTCGCTATACGGCGCGGCCCACTGGACTCGCGTGGGGACCTCACATGCGCCGACGCTCAAGGCGGACAAGTCATCTCGTGTCTCAGTGCGCGACCGACCAACCGATCGATCCAACCGCCAAATGACCTTTGCCTGAACAAACTCTAGCAGACTGGCGGCCTAACACATACTAACACTCCGGACGACAGGCAGACACTGACTGCCCCACACTGACCCAGCTGACCAACTGACTAGACTCGCCGAGACTGATAGACTGACCAACTGCCTCCGGCTGACTACCTGCCGAGTTTTTTTTTTCTTTATTGATTTTCAATTCCCCCCGAAGGGGGTGGGCTGGCAGCAGCTTACTACGCTGCTCTACAGCCTACAGACTTTTTTAAAAAAAAAGGAAGAAGAAAGAAACAAGAAAAAACAGGCGATAAAATGGTGATTTAAAGTGGAAAATGGCGTAAAAATGCGGGAAGTTAAAACAGAAAGCAAAAGGGGACGGCAATGTTGATAAAATACACAGGAATCAGACAAGTAACATAGTAGACACACAATTAAAAAACATGGCGACAGTCTGGTTTCTGTTCGCAAGTGATAAAAAGCACACCCAGCGACAGTATGATGGCTGTTCGCTACACGTCCCAAAAGACACAACACGGAGCACGCACTGGAAAAACACACTGTAAAACACTGCTCGAAAAAGGCGGCACAAAGATGGCACTCCCGATCCAAGGCAGATGGGGGGGGGGGACCTGGAGTAGGGGGGAAAACAAGGAGGGAGGAGAGGAAAAAACGAAAAGGAGGGGGAACCAAGGAGGGAGAGGACTAATAAATGGGGAGAAGGGCAGACGCGAGACGGAATGAGAGGAGGCAGAAGAGGGAAATGTAAAAGGACTCGGGGGAGAGAAGGGGGCAAAGAGAGGGGAGTTGTGGAAGAAAGAGGATAGAAGGGGGGAGAGGGAGCCTGGGAAAAGGACAGAGGAAAGGAGGGGGAGTGAGGATCAGAGTTGATAGGAGGGATAAATGGAGGGAGAGAGGGCATCATCTGGGAGGGGGAGTTGATGGAAGCCACCTTGGGAAAGGAGATGTAGGGTGTAGAGATGGAGGGTAGGGGGGACACAACGGTGAAGACGTGGCAGGGGGCGGGGATGGGAGAGGAGCAACCAGGGGGTGAGGGGGTTCAAGGCGGCGGGAGGTGTAGAGGATGCGGATATGTTCGAGGAATAGGAGCAGATGGGGGAAAGGAATGAGATCATAGAGGATCCGTGTGGGGGACGGGAGGCGTATACGGAAGGCGGGGCGGAGTGCATTACCTGCCGAGCTCATAGCGCCCCTTAAATGCACGTGAACAGGCAACCTTTCCCTTTTCCCACCAGAGGGAGACGCCAAAGCTGCGACTGCCACAGCGGCGCCACCGCCAGAAACGGAGGGCGACTGCTTCACACTACGCGCTGCGGCGCGCTCTTCAAAACAGCAATTTTTACCACGGCTCACTTAACCACCTCGGTGTCGCTGTGTCTCACGAATGACAGTCGTCCATCTCCTGCTGGACTGCCCACTTTCAGGCACTCTGCGACGGACTTTTAACTTTCCTAGCACCCTGCCTTCTGTGTTGGGCGACGATACCTCAACAGCTGCTTTAGTTTTACGTTTTATTCGCGAGGATGAGTTTTATCATTTGCTTTAAGTTTTAGCACATGTCCTTTGTCCCTATGGGTCCTCCACGCTAGTGCTCTCAGGGTAGAGGTTTTAATGTGTTGCAGAGTGGCTGGCTTTTCCTTTTTATCCTCATGGTAAGCTAGCCATGGTAACCTGCTTTCTTGTTTTAACCTCTGTCTTGCGTCTTTGTGGTTTTCTTATCCCCTTTTGTCAATTTGTTTGTTGCCCTTCAGTCGCTCTTCTGGTTTTTCCCTTCATTCTGTTTTATCCTAACCCTTGCGGCATTGTTTCCGTCGGAACAAGGGACTGACCACCTCGTAGTTTGGTGCTTCCTCCCTCCCCCCACCCCTCTTTTAAACCAACGAACCAATCATAGATATTGGCAACGGGCCCGTAAGAGGGATAGTCGATACTACCCTTGAGCTGAGAATGACATTTTCACTCTGCAGCGGAGTGTGCGCTGATACGAAACTTCCTGGCAGATTAAAACTGTGTGATGGACCGAGAATCGAACTCGGGACCTCTGGCTTTCGCGGGCAAGTGCTCTGCCATCTCAGCTACCCAAGAGAGCTTCTGTGAAGTCTGGAAGGTTGGAGACGAGGTACTGGCAGAAGTAAAGCTGTGAAGACGGGGCGTGAGTCGTGCTTGGGTAGCTCAGATGGCAGAGCACTTGCCTGCGAAAGGCAAAGGTCCCGAGTTCGAGTCTCGGTCCGTCACTCAGTTTTAATCTGCCAGGAAGTTTAATACGCTTGAGCTAGTGGCGCCAGGCAGAACAGCCCGCTAACTCAATGCCGCCACAGCTCAGGCGACTTCTCGAAGGAATTAGAGGCCGCTATTTAATGGCTTATCTTGCCGAAGCAGGCATGGCTCCAGGCACGCACTACAGCACCAGTGTGAAGGCAGCGAGAGATTCATTGTGTCGGCGACGCATGCCGGCTGCCCTTGGCCATGCCACCTCTCGCAGCGTCGGCAACTTGTTATTGCAAAAAAAAAAGGGTAAAAAGGACGGCGCTGCATTTGCTGCGTCGGCCTTGGCAATGTCCCCGCGGCCGGCGTCCTTGGCGACCATTTCACTGCTACTCACCTCCCCCCTCCCCCTCCCCACCCCCTGTGGTAAGCACAGCACACGTTCCGTCCGTAAGCAGTAACCAGTTTCCCGGAGAGGCAGACATTACTGAGGCTTACGCAACGCTGAGCGCTGGCTGGGTAGCTACAGTGTACAGGTGCAGAGCGCCGCTTCTCCCCACCACCCTAACGGTAGTAATAATACCCTCCCACCTTAGGCAAACGAGCCAGCAGTCGCGTAACAGACGTCCGCCAAGGTCCCTCCTGGTGCTGCGAGGAGCCAAATACGCCACACAACCTGCAGAGAGCAAATAATGCATAATCTGAACAGCGAGGAGTGTGTGTGTGTGTGTGTGTGTGTGTGTGTGTGTGTGTGTGTGTGTGTGTGTGTTTACCCGGTGTTCCTGAACACGCTGGACTCTTCCAAAATGACAATACCCGTGTCCAGAGCGCAGCACGGGTAGTGTCTTGGTTTCAAGAACACAATGCCATCGTCTTGACATCTACATCAACATTTATGCTCAGCAAGCCACCCGACGGTGTCTGGCGGAGGGCACTTTACGTGCCACTGTCATTACCTCCATTTCCTGTTCCAGTCGCATACGGTTCGCGGGAAGAACGACTGCCGGAAAGCCTCCGTGCGCGCTCTAATCTCTCTAATTTTACATTCGTCATCTCCTCGGGAGGTATAAGTAGGGGGAAGCAATATATTCGATACCTCATCCAGAAACGCACCCTCTCGAAACCTGGCGAGCAAGCTACACCGCGATGCAGAGCGCCTCTCTTGCAGAGTCTGCCACTCGAGTTTGCTAAACATCTCCGTAACGCTATCACGCTTAGCAAATAACCCTGTGACGAAACGCGCCGCTCTTCTTTGGATCTTCTATATCTTCTCTATCTCCTCCGTCCACCCGACATGGTACGTATCCCACACCGATGAGCTATAGTCAAGTTTTTGACATTTTTATGCAGCGACAGCAACTGATACTGTATATATAAGAATATACAGCCTACAGTTGCAGGTTAACTTCATCGTTTACCTTGGTTTCAACGCTAGTAATAACGTCTTCTTCAGTACATAAATTATTATTTAAATGTTTGCCTAAAACAGGCCACGTCCTAAGTCTCTAGTCACACGACGAGGCCCATACAACGGGCTTGAAGTGAATTTCTACAGTTGGTTTAATAGAAGTGACAAAACTTTATGGTTATGCATCAAGTTTTATGAAGTTGACTTAGGACATGGCCTGTTTTAGGCAAACATTTAAATAATAATTTATGTTCTGAAGAAAACGTTATTACTAACGTTGAAACCTAGGTAAACGATAAAGTTAACCTGCAACTGTAGGCTGTATATTCTTATATAAACAATAATAAAGTATAGGTGGAACGAGTGTTTTGTAAGCCACCTCCTTTGTTAATGCACTACATTTTCTAAGGACTCTCCCATTGAATCTCAACCTGGTACCCGCCTTACCAACAATTAATTTTATATGATCATTCCACTTCAAATCGTTCCGCACGCATACTCCCAGATATTTTACAGTAGTAACTGCTACTAGTGTTTGTTCCGCTATCATATAATCATACAATAAAGGATCCTTCTTTCTATTTATTCGCAATACATTACATTTGTCAATGTTAAGGGTCAATTGCCACTCCCTGCACCAACTGCATATCCGCTGCAGATCTTCCTGCATTTCGCTGCAATTTTCTAATGCTGCAACTTCTCTGTATACTACAGCATCATCCGCGAAAAGCCGCATGGAACTTCCGACACTATCTAGTACGTCATTTATATATATTGTGAAAAGCAATGGTCCCGTAACACTCCCTTGTGGCACGCCAGAGGTTACTTTGTCTGTAGGCGTCTCTCCATTGAGAACAACATGCTGTGTTCTGTTTGCTAAAAACTCTTCAATCCAGCCACACAGCTGGTCTGATATTCCGTAGGCTCTTACTTTATCAGGCGACAGTGCGGAACTGTATCGAACGCCTTCCGTAAGTCAAGGAAAATGGCATCTACCTGGGAGCCTGTATCTAATATTTTCTGGGTCTCATGAACAAATAAAGCATGTTCGGTCACACCGTCGCTGTTTCCGGAACCCACGTTGATTCCTACAGAGTATTTTCTGGGTTTCCAGAAATGACATGATACGCGAGCAAAGACCACGTTCAAAACTTCTACAAGAGATCGCTGTCGGAGATATAGGCGTATAGTTTTGCGCATCTGCTCGACGACCCTTCTTGAAAACTGGTGGAACTACCTGTGCCCGGTTAATGGACCAATCTTACGCCCCTCCTCTGTCCATGTCCCCCTCTCCGCCCCCCCCCCCCCCTCTGAACTCATTCATCACAGTCCAGTACATCCAGTCACGAATACGTCTGGTGCGACGGTTGTTATTGTTTCACAGCTGGATCGACACTAGCTCCCCGAGTGGTCATAAACCAGTGACATGCGTCATAAAGAAGTTTGTTTTCAGTTACTTTCTACATAATAACGAAATAGTGCTTGTACACTCAAGATCCAAAGAAACTGGTACACCTGCCTCGACCAATGTCTGAAGTAGTGCTGGAGGGAACTGGCACCAGGAATCTTGCAGGGCTCTCCATAAATCCGTAACAGTACGAGGGGGTGGAGGTCTCCTCTGAACAGCACGCTGCAAGGCATCCCAGATATGCGCAATAATGTTACCGTCTGGGGTATTTGATGCGCAGCGGAAGTGTTTAAACTCCGAAGAGTTTTGCTGGAGCTATACTGTAACACTTGTGGACGTATGGAGTGCCGCATTGTCCTGCTGGAATTCCCGAAGTCCGTCGGAATCCACAGTGGACACGAATGGATGCAGGTGATCAGACGGGATGCTTACGTACGTGTCACCTGAGTCGTATGTAGACGTCTGAGCAGTCCCATATCACTCCAACTGAACACGCCCCGCACCAGTACAGAGCGTCCAGCAGCTTGAACAGTCCCCTGCTGATACACAGGGTCCTTGTTGCGAGGCTGTCTCCATACCCGTACACGTCCATCTGTTCGATTCAATTTGAAACCAGGCTCGTCCGAGGAGTCAATACGTTTCTAGTCAACAGTCCAACGTCGGTGTTGACGGCCCCAGGCGAGGCATAAAGCTTTGTGTCGTGCAGTCATCAAGCGTACACGAGTGGGTATTTGGCTCAGAAAGCCCATATCGATGTTGTATCGCTGAATGGTTCACACGCTGACGTTGATGCCCAGCATTCTGCAGCAATTTGCGGAAGGGTTCCACTTCTGTCACGTTAAACGATTCTCTTCGGTCGTCATTGGTCCCGTTCTAGCAGGTTGTTTTTCCGGCCGCTGCGATGTCGGAGATTTTATGTTTTACCGGGTTCCTGATATTCACGGTACACTCGTGAAATGATCGTTTGGGAAATCCCCACTTCATCGCTACCTCGGAGATGCTGTGACCCATCATCGGTTGTGTGCCAACTACACGTTCAGACTCACTTAAATGTTGATAACCTGCGATTGTAGCAGCAGTAACCGATCTAACAACTTCTCAAGACACTTGTCTTACATAGGCGTTGCCGCCCGGAGCGCCATATTCTGCCTGTTACAAACAAATACCTCTGTATTTGAATATGCGTGCCTGTATGAGTTTGTTTGGCGCTTCAGTGTGATTGGTAATTCCCGCCGGCGCATTGTTGCATGGCCACCAGAAGGCGCTGTTGTCTGTATCATCCCAAATACGTACACTTGTGGGCGTTCTGCATCCCACTGTAGTATCACCCTTTTTCTGTCAACTTTTCTCTTCTAGCACAAATGTTTATGGGTAACTGCGCGAGTTATGTATGTGAATCAAAGTATTCATTACTTCATTACGGCTCAGAGACAGAGAGAGAGGGAGAGACAGAGAGAGAGGGAGAGACAGAGAGAGAGGGAGAGACAGAGAGATAGGGAGAGACAGAGACAGAGAGAGGGAGAGGGACAGGCAGAGACAGAGAGAGAGGGAGAGGCAGAGAGAGAGGGAGAGAATATATCTCTCTCTGACCCGTGGTATGAAAAGTCTGTGGATAGAATGTGGAACGTTACGAGTACTATGGACTGACTAAGTTCTGATTTAGTAAGTGTGGAGAGCAGGATTGGAACGGAACTGCCATTAACGGCGTTGCTGTCAGCTGCCATTTTGAATACGAAACGGAATTTGATTATAATAACATTTCGTGTCATATAAGAGGATGATAGCTACACTCCTGGAAATGGAAAAAAGAACACATTGACACCGGTGTGTCAGACCCACCATACTTGCTCCGGACACTGCGAGAGGGCTGTACAAGCAATGATCACACGCACGGCACAGCGGACACACCAGGAACCGTGGTGTTGGCCGTCGAATGGCGCTAGCTGCGCAGCATTTGTGCACCGCCGCCGTCAGTGTCAGCCAGTTTGCCGTGGCATACGGAGCTCCATCGCAGTCTTTAACACTGGTAGCATGCCGCGACAGCGTGGACGTGAACCGTATGTGCAGTTGACGGACTTTGAGCGAGGGCGTATAGTGGGCATGCGGGAGGCCGGGTGGACGTACCGCCGAATTGCTCAACACGTGGGGCGTGAGGTCTCCACAGTACATCGATGTTGTCGCCAGTGGTCGGCGGAAGGTGCACGTGCCCGTCGACCTGGGACCGGACCGCAGCGACGCACGGATGCACGCCGAGACCGTAGGATCCTACGCAGTGCCGTAGGGGACCGCACCGCCACTTCCCAGCAAATTAGGGACACTGTTGCTCCTGGGGTATCGGCGAGGACCATTCGCAACAGTCTCCGTGAAGCTGGGCTACGGTCCCGCACACCGTTAGGCCGTCTTCCGCTCACGCCCCAACATCGTGCAGCCCGCCTCCAGTGGTGTCGCGACAGGCGTGAATGGAGGGACGAATGGAGACGTGTCGTCTTCAGCGATGAGAGTCGCTTCTGCCTTGGTGCCAATGATGGTCGTATGCGTGTTTGGCGCCGTGCAGGTGAGCGCCACAATCAGGACTGCATACGACCGAGGCACACAGGGCCAACACCCGGCATCATGGTGTGGGGAGAGATCTCCTACACTGGCCGTACACCACTGGTGATCGTCGAGGGGACACTGAATAGTGCACGGAACATCCAAACCGTCATCGAACCCATCGTTCTACCATTCCTAGACCGGCAAGGGAACTTGCTGTTCCAACAGGACAATGCACGTCCGCATGTATCCCGTGCCACCCAACGTGCTCTAGAAGGTGTAAGTCAACTACCCTGGCCAGCAAGATCTCCGGATCTGTCCCGCATTGAGCATGTTTGGGACTGGATGAAGCGTCGTCTCACGCGGTCTGCACGTCCAGCACGAACGCTGGTCCAACTGAGGCGCCAGGTGGAAATGGCATGGCAAGCCGTTCCACTGGACTACATCCAGCATCTCTACGATCGTCTCCATGGGAGAATAGCAGCCTGCATTGCTGCGAAAGGTGGATATACACTGTACTAGTGCCGACATTGTGCATGCTCTGTTGCCTGTGTCTATGTGCCTGTGGTTCTGTCAGTGTGATCATGTGATGTATCTGACCCCAGGAATGTGTCAATAAAGTTTCCCCTTCCTGGGACAATGAATTCACGGTGTTCTTATTTCAATTTCCAGGAGTGTGTAATAAATAAAATATAGCTATCAAGATCATTTACGGGAAAATATTTCAGGTACGTTTAATTCTCAGGTTATTTCAGCTTTTCCCTTGTCTGTGGGTCGGAACATTATTTGGTGTGTCTTAAATCATTAGCAACTCGTTATCCTGGGAAATTAGTAAAGCCTGCACTAGCGTCGTTTATGCACTATTTTGAGAGAGTAATTTCGGGACTTGTATCGAAATTAATACACAACTTGGAGACTGATTCCCGTGCTGCAAGGTGAGTACGTCATGGCAGCCAAGATGGCTTCCCCACGGCGTACGATCGTGCCTCTGACTATTTGAAGAATTTTCGGTCGACGATCGCCGGAATGCTGCAGAGCCACAGTAATTTTATTCCCGGTGCTGAGTTCGAGTTAGCATGATTATGGACTATAAATGTCTGATCATTTTGTTTTATAGACTCCGTAACTTTCTTGACAATACTCTTTTAACTATGAAATTTTACACTGTTATTCGACCTATAACCCATTGGTTAGTAATGACATCATTCCGTCAGAAGTGGGCGTAAGCTGCATTATATATAGTAAGACGTGCACTGGTTTCTCGAGTATTATTTCTCCAGCAGGAGGAGGTTCTTACTCATTGGTAATTCATCGTTTTATAGCTATATAACTTGATGTATTTTCTTTAATGTGTGTAGCCCTCTAATTAAAGCTTTGTATACGACTTGTAGGTCTGAAGATGAGCACAGTAGTGGTCGAAACCGGTCACCGTAATAAATAAGTTGTAATCAAGGCGGTTTTGATAATACATATTTGTAACACATTGATAACTGTCACTCCCAAACTGTATTCAAAACCAATTAACTGCCGGCCGTGGTGACCGTGTGGTTCTAGGCGCTTCAGTCTGGAACCGCGCGACTGCTACCGTCGTAGGTTCGAATCATGCCTCGCGCATGGATGTGTGTGATGTCCTTAGGTTAGTTAGGCTTAAGTAGTTCTAAGTTCTAGGGGACTGATGACCTCAGAAGTTAAGTCCCATAGTGCTCAGAGTCGTTTGAACCAGTAATTAACTACTGAGGTGCCAGAGGAAAACAAATGAAGCTGTGTGGTGTGGCGGAATCATGAAGAGGCTCATGCAGAGACCCTTCAATACAAACAAAACCAGTTTGTAAACAGACCGGGGACTGTTGTGTCTATTCCATACAGCATAGACACAATGAGGTAGCTAGGTGCACGCTAAACTAACGCAGACGGGCTTGAAGTTCTGGAACATGAGACTTATTAATGAATAAGAAGAAAAGTACGTAGATGTTACTTAACTTTTATTCTCTTGTTGGAATACATCTCTTGAATAGTAGTAAGCTATAAGCACTGATACAAATGGCGCCTTGCTAGGTCGTAGCTATGGACTAAGCTGAAGGCTATTCTATCTGTCTCTCGGCAAATGAGAGGAAAGCTTCGTACGTCTGGTCGCAAGCTATGTCTTCCGTACAACTGGGGGGAGGTCTAGTCCGTGTCTTGTGACCTGCCATGTGGTGGCGCTAGGTTTGGGATTACACAGTGGCGACACGCGGGTCCGACATGTACTACAGGACCGCGGCCGATTTAAGTTACCACCTAGCAAGTGTGGTGTCTAGCGGTGACACCACAGGGACACCATTTTCTTTGGCTGCCCGGGACCTCCGATGGGTTGTCAGCCACTGGTGAAGCACACCTGGACACAAAATGTAAGGTTTGACCTCAAGATGGTATGGACTTTATCTACTCAGAATCCATATCCCGGTAAGAAGCAGTCCTTAACAAACACCTCCCTTGACAGTGTCGGCTACTGGAGCACCACCGTTTCAGACGGCAACGTATTTTTTGACGTGGTGTGCCGTCAGTGGCGATGGTAAATGCGCTCAGGCAGCCAGGTGAGGTGAGGTGAGGCCCGTCTCGTGCAAACAAGGTGCCGGTAAGGCCGCCGGCGTTACACAACGCCACTGGAAGGCGAACAAACACTCCGGCCTGCCGTCTCATCCACCCACTACACACACAGCACGGCACACCGCGACCGCACTGCGGCAGGTCTCTTCCCCACTGACAACGACATTTAGGTTCTGGGCTTCTAGTTACAGCACTTGAGTACATCTATACAGAAACTGGTATAAGCATGCGCATTTAAATACAGCGTTATTACAAATGATTAAAGCGATTTCACAGCTCTACAATAACTTTATTATTTGAGATATTTTCACAATGCTTTGCACACACATACAAAAACTCAGTTTTTTAGGCATTCACAAATGTTCGATATGTGCCCCTTTAGTGATTCGGCAGACATCAAGCCGATAATAAAGTTCCTCCCACACTCAGCGCAGCATGTCCCCATCAATGAGTTCGAAAGCATCGTTGATGCGAGCTCGCAGTTCTGGCACGTTTCTTGGTAGAGGAGGTTTAAACACTGAATCTTTCACATCACCCCACAGAAAGTCGCCAGGTGACTACAGGCCGATCAGCATACTACCTGCTATATCTAAAGCCCTAGAATACATCGTCCATGAACAGCTGACGGATTACCTCAAAACTCATAACACCCATGACAAATATCAGTCAGGCTTTCGAAAGCACCATAGTACAGCAACTGCATTAATCAAAGTAACTGATGACATTAAACATGCTATGGACAGACGTGAAGCTACCATCCTAACACTGCTTGACTTTAGCAAGGCTTTTGATACAGTTGACTTTGATATATTACTAATTAAAATGAAGCAGCTGAATTTCTCAAACAGCGCAATACACTGGTTCGACAGCTACCTCAAAAACAGAAGTCAACAAGTCATTTGTGGGTCGGAAAAGTCATCATGGAAAAACGTGCGCTCTGGAGTTCCCCAAGGCTCCGTCCTTGGTCCATTACTCTTCTCACTGTACATTAATGATATTTCTTCAGTGATTCACTCCTGCAACTACCATCTATATGCCGACGACATCCAACTGTACATAAGTGCAAGCCCCAAGAACATTGCTGACGCAGTAGCGAGTATGAACGCAGATCTTTGCTCTGTTTCTCGATGGGCACAGAACCTAGGTCTGAAACTAAACCCCAAGAAATCCCAGGTCATACTTATATCTCATCCAAAGTTAATCAGTCGGTACTTTCACGAAACAGTCCCTCAAATACACCACAATGGTACCCAACTACCATACCAAAAAACAGTAGAAGACCTTGGAATAATCTTGGATGAACACCTAAACTGGGAAGAACAAACAGTTACAGCTTGCCGGAAATCGCTCTCCTCCCTACATGCAATTCAGAAATTTAGAAAAATATTTCCAACCCATGTTAAACAAAAATTAGTCCAAACACTAGTCTTGCCTAATCTTTACTACTGTGATGTAGTTCAACACGGCACAAATAGTGAAAATTCGAGACGCCTCGAGCTAGTGATGAACGCTTGCGTTAGATACGTATGCAATATACGGTTGTATGATCATATCAGTCCTTCATACTCCCAACTAGGTTGGATACGCCCACATAAGGCACGCGATCTCCACACGATGTGCTTACTTCATCGATTTCTTAGCCACTGGTGCCCCCAATACTTATCTTCTCACATTAAACACCTATCATCATTCCACAACCGCAATACCAGATCGGATACGTCTAGCATCTTGGCTGTACCTTTACATAACACAAAATCTTTCTCCATGTCATTCTCCATCTCAGCCATACGACTATGGAACGCGCTCCCCTGTGATCTGCGTCTTATCCGGAACCACTCAACATTCAAGAGTGAACTCAAGACTTACATATTAGGGACGGTATAGCCACCATTGTTGGGCCCCTCTCATCTCTTTCTTTCTCCTCTCCATCATAGCTTCGAATTTTACCATTCTATTTCTCTTCCTCTAACGTATCTACCTCTTCTATATCTCTTTCACCCCATTCTATCGTCTTACGACTCTGCTTGATGAGAATAACTCACAACCTGCAAGAATATATCGAGAAAATTCCCAACTAGCAATAGGACTGACATTCATAAAAGAAAAATATGTTTACTTTCATATACATAGTCATTATTATTATTATTATTATTATTATTACTATTATTATTATTCTTGATTGTTACAATTTTTTGATTGTTATAATTATCATTGTACTACGTTTATAATCTCTATTTTTTTTCTTAACATTAATACTGTATAACATGTAATATGTCCTTAATGTTCTGTAGAAACTGAAATTTGTTGAATCTGAGTATGCCTGCTTAGGTGTAAGAGAGGGCCTGAAGGCCCTAATCTTGCCAGGTAAAATAAATGCATAAATAAATAAATAATAAATAAAGAAATCGCATGGGGTTAAGTCGGGAGAGCGTGGAGGCCATGACAGGAATTGCTGATCATGATCTCCACCACGACCGATCCATCGGTTTTCCAATCTCCTGTTTAAGAAATGCCGAACATCACGATGGAAGTGCGGTGGAGCACCATCCTGTTCAAAGATGAAGTCGGCGCTGTCGGTCTCCAGTTGTGGCACGAGCCAATTTTCCAGCATGTCCAGATACACGTGTCCTGTAACGGTTTTTTCGCAGAAGAAAAAGGTGCCGTAAACTTTAAACCGTGAGATTGCACAAAACACGTTAACTTTTGGTGAATTGCGAATTTTCTGCACGAATGCGTGAGGATTCTCTACCGCCCAGATTCGCACATTGTGTCTGTTCACTTCACCATTAAGAAAAAATGTTGCTTCATCACTGAAAAAAAGTTTCGCACTGAACGCATCCTCTTCCGTGAGCTGTTGCAACCGCGCCGAAAATTCAAAGCGTTTGACTTTGTCATCGGGTGTCAGGGCTTGAAGCAATTGTAAACGGTAAGGCTTCTGGTTTAGCCTTTTCCGTAAGATTTTCCAAACCGTCGGCTGTGGTACGTTTAGCTCCCTGCTTGCTTTATTCGTCGACTTCCGCGGGCTACGCGTGAAACTTGCCCGCACGCGTTCAACCGTTTCTTCGCTCACTGCAGACCGACCCGTCGATTTTCCCTTACAGAGGCATCCAGAAGCTTTAAACTGCGCATACCATCCCCGAATGGAGTTAGCAGTTGGTGGATCTTTGTTGAACTTCGTCCTGGAGTGTCTTTGCACTGTTATGACTGACTGATGTGAGTGCATTTCAAGCACGACATACGCTTTCTCGGCTCCTGTCGCCATTTTGTCTCACTGCGCTCTCGAGCGCTCTGGTGGCAGAAACCTGAAGCGCGGCTTCAGCCGAACAAAACTTTGAGTTTTTCTACGTATCTGTAGTGTGTCGTGACCATATGTCAATGAATGGAGCTACAGTGAATTTATGAAATCGCTTCAATCATTTGTGATAGCCCTGTCCATTGATATGTAACCAGGCAGAATACGGCGCTGCGGTCGGCAACGCCTGTATAAGACAGCAAGTGTCTGGCGCTGTTGTCAGGTAGGTTACTGCTGCTGCAACGCCAGGTTATACAGATTTAAGTGGGTTTGAACGTGATTTTATAATCAGCGCTCGAGCGGTGGGACACAGCATCTCAGAGGTCGCGATCAAGTGGGATTTTTCCGTACGACCATTTCACAAGTGTACCGTGAATACGACGAATCAGGTAAAACATCAAATCTCCGACGTCGCTGCGGCCGGAAAAAGATCCTGCTAGAACGGGACCGACGACGACTGAAGAGCATCGTTCAGCGTGACAGAAGTGAAACCCTTCCGCAAACTGCTGCAGATTCGAGTGCTGGGCCATTGAACGAAACAATACATGGGCTTTCGCAGCCGAATGCCCACTCGTGTACCCTTTATGACTGCACGCTACAAAGCTTTTTGCCTTGCCTTGGACTGTCGATGATTGGAAACATGTTGCTTGGTCGGACGAGTCTCGCTTCAAGTTGTATCGAGCGGATGGGCGTGTAGGGGTATCGAGAAAACCTCAGGCATCCATGGACCCTCCGCCCTCGGGCGGGTTTACCGGTTGGGCTGCGTCTTGCGTCTCTTGCCTTTATTTTCAGCTTCCTTCTTTGTCCTGTCTTCCTCGCTCCCTCCCCTCCATCCCTCCTTGGTTAGTTCCTTGGCCTCGAATTCGGATGGACCTCCGCCGAGGTCCGAAAGATTCCATCCCCCCGGTGGTGTTCCGTTCCTTTTTCCGCCAAATTTTATGGGAGTTTCGGGATGCTGTTGTTTTTTACACTGATGGCTCTAAATCTGCTGATCATGTTGGGTATGCCTTCACGTCCTCTGTTGGAACCGAAAGTCATCTGCTGCCTCCTACATGTGGGGTGTTTACTGCGGAATTGATGGCAATTTCCCAGGCCCTTACCTTTATTAAACAGTCCCAACACAACCGCGTTTTGTTATGTACGGACTCGATGAGTGGCCTTCTTGCTATTGACCGGTGTTTTTCGCGCCATCCCTTGGTCTCTGCCATCCGTGACCATCTCGCTGATATTCACCGTGCTGCTTGTTCCATTGAGTTCCTTTGGGTCCCTGGCCGTGTGGGTATCCCGGGTAATGAGCTCGCTGATCGTTTGGCTGGGGGAGCAGTCACGTACCCCCCGTTTTCTGTAACCCCACCTGCAGCGGATTTACGGCTTCACATCAAATCCCACTTCGCACAGTCGTGGGCCAATTCTTGGGAGGCTACTCCCTGTCTAATAAACTTCGTGCAATTAAGGTGACACCAGGCCCGTGGCGCTCTTCCTTCCGATCTCCCGAAAGGACTCGACCACACTGTGTCGTCTCCGCATTGGCCATACCAGGCTGACCCGTGGTTTTCTTCTGCGTGATGAGCCACCCCCACTATGTGGTTGTGGAGCCTTCCAGTCAGTAGCCCACATTTTGGTTGAATGCCCCCTCCTTCTGGCTCTGCGTGCTAAGTACAGACTCCCCCACACTTTACCTTTGATGTTGGCTGACGATTCCCGGATGGTCTCTCTGGTTCTCGGTTTCCTCCGGGAAAGTGCTTTTTTTCTCAGTTTTAAGGTTTTTAATCTCTCTCTGGTGTTGGGGCAGGGCGGTGAGTGTTTGGGTGTCTCCCACTGTAGGCAGTGTTCGGAGATTCCCGATTCACCTCCCTGACCGAAATCCTCTATTCTTCCCCGTTTACTCTGTTTTTACCTTTTTTTTATGCTTGGTTAGTCTTTCTATTCCCATACGTACTTTCTACATTAGAGCAGTTGTACCTTTTAAGTCACAGGTGGTCTTGCGTATGCTGCTTCAGCATAGTGTTGGGTTCGTTCTCTTGCCGACTTCCCTCATTTTTTTTTTTTTTTTTTTTTTTTTTACCAATGACAACGTGACTGCCCTTCTACGTTTTTCCCTTTTTCCGTTTTATTGTTCTGACTTTTCTGAGATGTCCCATTAGCAGAATGGAGTATATTTGAAACAAGGGACTGATGACCTTGCTGTTTGGTCCCTTAAACCTCCAACAACCAACCATCCATTGACCCTGCGTGGCACCAGGGGACTCTTCAAGCTGGTGTAGGCTCTGTAATGGTGTGGGGCGTGTGCAGTTGGAGTGATACGGGACCCTTGATACGCCTAGATAGCACTGTGACAGGTGACACGAACGTAAGCATGCTGTCTCATCACCTGCATTCATTCGCGTCCATTATGCATTGCGACGGACTTGAGGCATTTTCAGCAGGACAATGCGGCACCCCGCACCTCCAGAATTACCACTGAGTGGCTCCAGGAACATTCTTCTGACTTTAAACGCTTCCACTGCCCACCAAATTTCGCAGGAATTGTATGTGATGGAGACACTCAACATTGATAATGTCGTCTCTCTTGGACGCCTATGTGCTACTTACGACAATCTGGTAAGGGCTGCGTGTTATTGACAACTGTTAACATCACCATTGTTTGCCTTGATGTAAGCTGTATGTGTCCTTAGATCAGACGATGGCGGCTTTACTTCCCCCGAAACCGGTAATTATGGAATAAAAACAATTCCTGCTATCTTGGCTACCAGTATATTGTTTTACAAGCATCTAGATCGCTCCCACTTGAGGACAATGTGCTCCCTACAGAATTTTCCAGATATGAACATTATTGAGCATATCGGGGATGTCTTGCAAAGTGCTGTTCGGAAGAGATCTCGACCCCTTGGTTGTCTTACGGATTTATGGACAGCCCTGCAGGATTCGTGGTGTCAGTTCCCTCCAGCACTACTGCAGACATTAGTCGAGTCCGTGCCACGTCGTCTTGCGACACTTCTGCGTGCCCGCGGGGGTGTTACCAAATATTAGGCAGGTGTACCAGTTTCTTTGAGTCTTCACTGCATGTTTTTCGATGTAGAACTGGACTTCATTCTGCAGCGACCTATTATTTCACATTCGGGTGGCATTGTTTTCACAAGTTTTTTCTCGTTTAATACTGTTTCTTGAGTATCTGATGTATTGGGTGATCAAAAAGTCGGTATAAATTTGAAAACTTAATAAACCACGGAATAATGTAGATATAGAGGTAAAAATTGACACACATGCTTGGAATGACATGGGGTTTTATTAGAACAAAAAACGAAGTTCACAAAAAATCAGACAGATCGCGCTGGACAGCAAAACTGCTACCGTGACGGGTAAGAGGTACGCCGATATGTTACAGAATCGCATCATCCCTAGCGTGGCTGATAAACACCTGCTGGAACGTACGGTGTTTATGCAGGATGGTGCTCCACCCCATATTTCTAGACGCGTGAAAGATCTCTTGCGCGCGTCGTTTGGTGATAGCCGCCACTTTCGTTATGCTTGGCCTCCCAGGTCCCCAGACCTCAGTCCGTGCGATTATTGGCTTCGGGGTTACCTCAAGTCGCAAGTGTATCGTGATCGACCGACATCTCTAGGGATGCCGAAATACAACACTCGACGACAATGCCTCACCATAACTCCGGACATGCTTTACAGTGCTGTTCACAACATTATTATTCCTCGACTACAGCTATTGTTGAGGAATGATGGTGGAAATATTGAGCATTTCCTGTAAAGAACATCTTTGCTTTGTCTTACTTTGTTATCCTAATTATTGCTATTCTGATCAGATGAAGCCCCATTTGTCGGACGTTTTTTGAACTTTTGTATTTTTTAATTTTTTTTTTTTTTTTGTTCTAATAAAACCCCATGTCATTCCAAGCATGTGTGTCAATTTGTACCTCTCTATCTACATTATTCCGTGATTTATTCAGTTTTCAAATTTATACTGACTTTTTGATTACCCTGTATTTCGGTAATTTTGTAAAATAAGTATGGCAGTTACAACAGTCGAGGGACATGAAAGGGAAGCAGTGGTTCGGAAAGGCGTGAGACAGGGTTGCAGCCTCTCCACGATGATATTCAATCTGTGTATTGAGCAAGCAGTAAAGGAAACAATACAAAAGTTCGGAGTAGGTATTAAAATCCATGGACAAGAAATAAAAACTTTGAGGTTCGCCGATGACATTGTAATTCTGTCAGAGACAGCAAAGGACTTGGAAGAGCAGTTGAACGGAATGGATAGTGTCTTGAAAGGAGGATATAAGATGAACATCAACAAAAGCAAAACGAGGATAATGGAATGTAGTCGAATTAAATCGGGTGATGCTGAGGGAATTAGATTAGGAAATGAGGCACTTAAAGTAGTAAAGGAGTTTTGCTATTTGGGGAGCAATATAACTGATGATGCTAGAAGTAGAGGGGATATAAAATGTAGACTGGCAATGGCAAGGAAAGCGTTTCTGAAGAAGAGAAATTTGTCAACATCGAGTATTGATTTAACGGTGTGGAAGTCGTTTCTGAAAGTATTTGTATGGAGTGTAACAATGTAGGGAAGTGAAACATGGACGATAAATAGTTTTGACAAGAAGAGAATAGAAGCTTTAGAAATGTGATGCTACAGAAGATTAGATGGGTAGATCACATAACTAATGAGGAGGTATTGAATAGAATTGGAGAGGAGCTTGTGGCACAACTTGACTAGAAGAAGGGATCGGTTGGTAGAAGATGTTCTGACGCATCAGGGGATCACCAATTTAGTATTGGAGGGCAGCGTGGAGGATAAAAATCGTAGTGGAAGACCAAGAGAGGAATACACTAAGCAGATTCAGAAGGATGTAGGTTGCAGTAGGTACTGGGAGATGAAGAAGCTTGCACAGGATAGAGTAGCATGGAGAGCTGCATGAAACCAGTCTCAGGACTGAAGACCACAACAACAACAACAACAACAAGTAGTATTCACTTCGAAACTTGTGCAGCTTCGGTGAGCCACGTGTTGATTTTTAAATTCAGTAACTGCTTTGATATTTTTTCCAGAACAGTGCATTTCCCACCAAAATTAATTTTTTCGTTCACATACCCTAAGCTCAGAACTGGCCAGCGTAAACGATTTAAGGGAAGTCACGGACAATTGAAATATTGATATCCAGACGGGGATTTGAAGAATAGCCTCCCCGAGTGCGAGCCCTGCGCCTTTCTTACCACTGCTTTCAGGCAGTGCTTACTAATCAGTCCGAAGCGAACGTAAGACGTAGCTGGGCTGCCATTACACGTGCAGTCGCGATTGCAAACCCGTCACGTACATCGGCGGAGACACACACGGGCCGGCACGGCTGGAGTTCGCCAAGGCCAGATAGCGACGCGGCACTGTGTCATGGCGAACGGAAAAGAAGTTTCTGGAACGCCCAGTTACGATAACGTAACGTAACGCAAAGTTAGCAAGGACGGCACGGCGAGCTTTCTCCACGCTAATGCGCCGGCCAGCGCGCCAGCCGATTCCTCGTGCGTGCGGGCGAGGCAGCCGAGTTTACTGGAAGGCGGCGGTCTCAAGAGCAAGTGAGCAAATGTGTGTGTGTGTGTGTGTGTGTGTGTGTGTGTGTGTGTGTGTGTGTGTGTGTGTGTGTGTGTGTGTAACCCTTCCCTCCCGCCCACACTCACGACCTTCCCCCCCCCCCCTCCAACAACCTAACCACCACTTCTACACTGAAGAGCCAAAGAAACTGGTACACGTCCCTAGTACGGTGTAGCGCCCCCGCGAGCACGCAGAAGTGCCGCAAAACGACTTGGCGTGGACTCGAATAATGTCTGGACATTATGAATCCTACAGGACTGTCCATAAACCCGTAGGAGTATGACTAGTAAGGTCATCCGAAGACCAGTACAAGTTGCAAAGCGATGTAGAAAAGATTGCTGTATGGTGTGGCAGGTGGCAGTTGACGCTAAATAACGAAAAGTGTGAGGTGATCCACACGAGTTCCAAAAGAAATCCGTTGGAATTCGATTACTCGATAAATAGTACAATTCTCGAGGCTGTCGATTCAACTAAGTACCTGGATGTAAAAATTACGTACAACTTCAGTTGGAAAGACCACATAGATAATATTCTGCGGAAGGCGAGCCAAAGGTTGCGTTTCATTGGCAGGACACAACAATTCCACTAAAGAGACAGCTTACACTAGACTCGTTCGTCCTCTGTTAGAATATTGCTGCGCGGTGTGGGATCCTTACCAGCTGGGATTGACGGAGGACATCGAAAGTGTGCAAAAAAGGGCAGCTCGTTTTGTATTATCACGTAATAGGGGAGAGAGTGTGGCAGATATGATACGCGAGTTGGGGTGGAAGTCATTAAAGCAAAGATGTTTTTCGTCGCGGCGAGATCTATTTACGAAATTTCAGTCAGCAACTTTCTCTTCCGAATGCGAAAATATTTTGCTGAGCCCAACCTACATAGGTAGGAATGAGCATCAAAATGAAATAAGAGAAATCAGAGCTCGAACAGAAAGGTTTAGGTGTTCGTTTTTCCCGCGCGCTGTTCGGGAGTGGAATGGTAGGGAGATAGTGTGATTGTGGTTCGATGAATCTTCTGCTAAGCACTTAAATGTGAATTGCAGAGTAATCATGTAGATCTAGATGAAGGGGGTGGAGATCTCTTCTGAACAGCACGTTGCGAGGCATCTCAGATACACTCAATAATATCCATGTCAGGGGCCAGCGCAAGTGTTTACACTCAGAAGACTGCTCCTGGAGCCATTCTGGACGTGTGGTGTGTCACTCTGCCCTGCTGGAATACTCTTAGTACGTCGGAATGCAGCGTGGACTAGAATAGATGCAGATGATCAGACAGGATCATTACATACGTGTCCCCTGTCGTATCAACATGTATCGGGGGTCCCATACTGCACCCGTCGCACACCATTACAGAGCCTCCACCAGCTTGAACAGTCCCTTGCTGGCATGCAGGGTCCATGGTTGCATGACGTCATCTCCAAAGCCGTACACGTAATGAGATTCGTCCCACCAGGTGACAAGTTTCGGGTCATCAACAGTTCAAATGGCTCTGAGCACTATGGGACTTCACTGCTGAGGTAATGTCCCCTAGAACTTAGAACTACTTTAACCTAACTAACCTAAGGACATCACACACATCCATGCCCGAAGCAGGATTCGAACCTGCGACCGTAGCGGTCGCGCGGTTCCAGAGTGTAGCGTCTAGAACCGCTCGGCCACCCCGGCCGGCATCAACAGTTCAATGTAGGTCCAGACGGGCCCAGGCAACCACCTCCGTTTGAGAGTTTTTGGCTAAACATGGCACGGTTCCTCTCCGCCACTCACCTCAGTCGCCTGACCTACACCATGTGATCAAAAGTATCCGGACACCCCCAAAAATATAGGTTTTTCATATTAGGTGCGTTGTGCTGCCACCTACTGCTAGGTTCTACGTATCAACTACCTCACAAGGGAACCTCCCCATCGCACCTCCCTCAGATTTAGTTATAAGTTGGCACAGTGGATAGGCCTTGAAAAACTGAACACAGATCAATCCATAAAACAGGAAGAAGTTGTATGGAACTATGAAAAAAAAAGCAAATTGCACAAACTGAGTAGTCCATGCGCAAGATAGGCAACATCAAGTATAATGTGAGCTCAGGAGCGCCGTGGTCCCGTGGTTAGCGTGAACAGCTGCGGAACGAGAGGTCCTTTTGGTTCAAGTCTTCCCTGGAGTGAAAAGTTTAACTTTTTATTTTCAGACATTATGTGTCCGTCCGTCTGTCCGATGCGAGGTAACAGCGCCGTAGTATAGGGACGCTACACCTAAACAAACATCAAAACAAAACATTTGTTTTGACAGAGCACAGGGAAAATTGTGCGACTGTGAAACTGTTGCATTCATTTGTTGCAGTTTATGTGACAAACTTTTATGTTTTCATCACTTTTTTGGGAATGTTTATCACATCCACAAGAAAACCTAAATTGGGCAAGGTAGAAGAATCGATTCGCCAAGTGTAAAAGTTAGGTGGGTCGACAACATATTCCTGTCATGTGACGCACATGCTGTTACCAGTGTCGTATAGAATATATCAGACGTGTTTTCCTGTGGAGGAATCGGTTGACCTGTGACCTTGCGGTCAAATGTTTTCTGTTCCCATTGGAGAGGCACGTCCTTTCGTCTACTAATCGCACGGTTTTGCGGTGCGGTCGCAAAACGCAGACACTAAACTTATTACAGTGAACAGAGACGTCAATGAACGAACGGACAGATCATAACTTTGCGAAAATAAAGATAGAAAACTATTCACTCGATGGAAGACTTGAACCTAGGACCTCTGGTTCCTCATCTGCTCACGCTAACCACGGGACCACAGCGCTCCTCAACTCACATTATACTTGATGTTGCCTATCTTGCGCATGGACTACTCAGTTTGTATATTTTGCTTATTTTTTCACAGTTCTACACAACAACTTCCAGTTTCTCGATTGATCTGTGTTCAGTTTTTCAAGGCCTAACCACTGTGCCAACTTATAACTAAATCTGAGGGGGGGGGGGGGGTGCGATGGGGAGGTTCCCTTGTCAGTAGTCATTAGGCAGCGTGGGAGGCGCTCTGCGGACTTCGAAAGTAGTCAGGTGATTGGGTGTCACTTGTGTTGTACGTCTGTATGCGAGATTTACACACTCCGAAACATCCGTAGGTCCACTGTTCCCGGTGTGATAGTGAAGTGGAAACGTGAAGGGACACGTACAGCCCGACCGTGCTTTCCATGTCCAGTTGCTTCTTTATGTCGGCCAAAAGGTGGTCCGGCATGGTATTAGTACGCATCGCTTGTGTGTGTACCATAAATTTGGAGGGGAGAGATCACGACGGGTCGGCACCGTGCCATTGTCAGGGGTTGACACGAAAGGAAGTCGTATTGAGCCTCGTCAAAAGTCAGAGGACTGACGACAAGAAAGCTCTCCCGGACATTCGTTGCTTGAAGTATTGTACTATGAAAAGTTTTTAGTCTGGTGCATTGCAGTAAAACACTGTCGCAAGAGAGTGTAGCGCGTCAGACAAATAGCAGTTCAGGCGGACAGGTGACTCGCTGAGTGTGATATATAGGAGGCAGGCGCGTGTCGCAGTGTTCTCAGGCTCTGGGGGAGGGAACAGCCGCAGTAAATCATGTGTGCCGGCAGTTATCGCAGCCAGTGCAAGGCCGTAACCGCGCTGCGCACACCTGTAGCTGCCCTGGCTGCACGGGAAATGCCCTTAAAAACATTCTTCTCGCGACACGTACGCATCATCTGTATTGCGTGAATCCCCTTGAAGTCCGTGGCAGGGCGTACGTTTTAGGCTTCAGTATAAAAGTTTTGGTGCCCTAAACATCGTTACTCGAAATTTTGACATCTTTGACTCTAGCTGTGACTTAAGACTCCTACAGGCAAAAGATAATAAGTCGCTATTTATCGTGAACGGCACGACGCTGCAGCTCTGAGACATCGTTTTTTTCTTTCTTTCCATCATTATTTATCCTCTTTCAACACTTTTTCTTGGTCCTCCCTCTTTCGTTTGTTTTGCCAAACTGTTCCTTTCGATCTTTTTCTTGCTCTCTCCCTCTTTCGATCTATCACTTACTCTCTCGCTCTTTCGATCTATCACTTACTCTCTCGCTCTTTCGATCTATCACTTACTCTCTCCCTCTTTCGATCTATCACTTCCTCTCTCCCTCTTTCGATCTATCACTTCCTCTCTCCCTCTTTCGATCTATCACTTCCTCTCTCCCTCTTTCGATCTATCACTTCCTCTCTCCCTCTTTCGATCTATCACTTCCTCTCTCCCTCTTTCGATCTATCACTTCCTCCAACCCTTTAGATCTTATTGTTCCTCCCTCTCGTTTGTTCTTGTTCTTCATCCTTCTCGTTTCTTCTTGTTCTTCATCCTTCTCGTTTGCTCTTGTTCTTCATCCTTCTCGTTTGCTCTTGTTCTTCATCCTTCTCGTTTGCTCTTGTTCTTCATCCTTCTTGTTCTTCATCCTTCTCGTATGTTCTTTTTCTTCATCCTTCTCGTATGTTCTTTTTCTTCATCCTTCTCGTTTGCTCTTTTTCTTCATCCTTCTCGTTTGCTCTTTTTCTTCATCCTTCATTATCGCGCGTTTCCTTTCCAGTTCCCTTTCGGTGTTTTTTATTCTCATTATCTTCCGATCATTTTCTTTCTCGTTCTCTTTTCTCTTCTCTTCTCTTTTCTTTTCGTATATCTTTCTTCGTCTTGTTGCTCTTTTGGAGTAGGACCGAGCACAGAGGTCAGAAGGCCCTCTGTCTCCCCTGTGTGTGCGCCACACACCAGCATTCCGCGCCCGCTGACCCGTCAGACTGCCCCCAGTCCTCTCAGCTCCTCCAGCTCCCCCCGTTCCGGGCAGTCTGTTGGCCTCTGGACGCTCCCTGCTCAGGGAAAGCCCGCCTCTACTGTACGGTACTGTGGTCAACTCTGCTGTGTCGCTCGGCCGGTTTCCGCCACTCCTCTTAGCGACGGCGACAGCGGCAGCGAAACCCGCCGCCGGAGAAAGTGACGTCGCATTTCTCTCTCTACGCCTGACGTGTGTGTGTCTGACCGACAGTCGTTCTGCTCACGGCGGACGCCGCTTCTCACTGCTGTAATCCCCGTTAACGACGGCATTACACTATCATATTTCTTTGACAAAGATACGATCAAATATGCGTCAAATTTGTTTGACAAAGATATTAGTCGTGGAAGTAAAAAGGGACATTACACTGTCATCTATTTTTCTTCGAAGTTAAAGATGGTTGACAACAACAACTTGATATATGCAGCAATTGCATGTACCACAACTGCATTGTGTGCTCATTTGGAAGAGAAGTGGGGGGGGGGGGGGGGGGAGATACGTAGCTGCTGAAGCCGTGGGTTTTACGACGAGACGATAAAAGCATTCAACAAAATTTGTTAACTGAGCTTCTAGAGGAGGATGTCAAGTCGTACATAAATTACTTAAGAATGGATGAGCATACATTTCAGTATTTACTCAGCGAAGTGTCTCATCGTATTACAAAACACAATACTCACTTAAGACAGGCTCACAGTAACACTCCCTTGCTACAGGGGATAGTACAGCATTCGAATACCACAGTGCACATTAACTAAAACAATGCCTGAAACATGTGAAGCAATTTATACAGCACTAAAGGTCCAATATCCAAAATGTTAAACACACTTTATGTGAATTAAGAACTATTTTTATTGTAGATCAAAGTATTAATTACATTTTGTGTCCCACAACTACAAAATTAATAGAAATGTATAAAGCTGATGAGGCGCTTTACAAAAATAGATTAAGAACACTGGAGAGCTCAGAATATATACAACGAAATAAGTATGTCGATACCTACTTTTGCTTTGTTATCAGAGTACCTTGAGCGGAGACCATTAACAGTTTATGTCGTCAGCCGAGCACCCGGGCCGTATCTCACGGCTAATGACCTCCGCAATTCTTTTGTAGCTCTCCGCTCTTCTTAAACTATTTTTGTACTCAGGGTGCCTCACGTTGTAAAGCGCCTCATCAGGTTCATATATTTCAATTAATTTTGTAGTTGACGGCACACACGAATTTAACTTCGCAGCCATGTTTTTACTCTCTCTCTCTCTCTCTCTCTCTCTCTCTCTCTCTACTCGTGACAGAACGCTGCAGCGACGCCAGCGCCCCAAGTGGTGGTAACATTTGACATTGCAGTGAAAGCGACTTTCATGATCAGATCTACAGCGAGGCCCTAGATTTGATCACATTTGACGACAGGCGACATTTAACAGATTTCCCTAATACACCATCAACTTTCTTTGACACAAATCTTTGACCCATCAGCTTTGACAAAGAAATATGACAGCGTAATACCGGCCCAAGATGAGATGCGCTGCTGTCTGCAGCGCCGGCCGCTGTGGCCGAGCGGTTCTAGCCGCTACAGTCTGGAACCGCGCGACTGCTACGGTCGCAGGTTCGAATCCTGCCTCGGGCATGGATCTGTGTGATGTCCTTAGCTTAGTTGGGTTTAAGCAGTTCTAAGATCTAGGGGACTGATGACCTCAGAAGTTAAGTCCCATAGTGCTGGGAGCCATTTGAACTTTTTTTTTTTTTTTCCCAGCCAAACTGAGCAAGAAATTCAGTGCGTGTCCAATGCAGTGAACTGGAAAGTGAGCACGGAATGCGTTCCGAACGTGAATCCAGGTAAGTCGATTCGCCAGAAACTTTGCATCCTCAAGGGCTCACGCACGGATGAACGCGCACAGAAATGCTCTTGCCATATGGCAAATGTAGACGAAGGTGGCGATGTCACAGACATTACAGTGGCATACAGAATTCTCTCTGAGATACTACAGTATTTAAATTGATTACACAGGAGAAAATTTACAGAGTATAAACGTTACATCCTATGAATAGGTTCAGCTTCTGAACGGTTTGCGTTGGGACGTTCAAACTGGACGGTTCGCCTCGGGGCGTGATGGGAATTAGTATGCACGTCTATGTTTTGGCTCAGCGACGACGCCCACTTTCATGTCGATGAGTTCGTCAATAAGCAAAATTGGCGCATTTCGCGATACACAGGTCTATTCAGCCTCAATGGGTGACTCTGTGGTGTGCAGTGTCCGGTGACGGAATAACAGGTACGATATTCCTTGATAGTGCAGTGACTACGGAATGGTACCGTGAAGATTTTGGAAGATGATTTCATCCCCATTATCCAAATTGACCCTGACTTCGACAAGATGTGGTTCATGCAAGACGGAGCTTGCAGGAGAGTGTTTAATGTCTTGGAGAAGCACTTTGGGGACCGTTCTGGCTGTGGGATACTAAGAGGCCAGTGGCATGGGCCTCGATTCGCCGCCATATTCTCGGAATCTGTTTCTGTGGGGCTGTATTAAAGACAAGGCGTACAGCAATAACCCCGAAACCATTGCTGGGCTGGAAACAGCCGTCCAGGGGGTGATCGACAGCGTCGATGTTCCGACACCTCACCAGGTCATGCAGAATTTCGCAAGTCGTCTGCCCCACGTCATCGTCAATGATGGGAGGCATATCGAACATGTCATAAACTAAATCCGAATATCTTTAATGACATTTACATGCTGAATAAATTGTGTGCACGCCGTAGTTTGTAACTAATTTACGTTTTTTTCATATACACTCCTGGAAATTGAAATAGGAACACCGTGAATTCATTGTCCCAGGAAGGGGAAACTTTATTGACACATTCCTGGGGTCAGATACATCACATGATCACACTGACAGAACCACAGGCACGTAGACACAGGCAACAGAGCATGCACAATGTCGGCACTAGTACAGTGTATATCCACCTTTCGCAGCAATGCAGGCTGCTATTCTCCCATGGAGACGATCGTAGAGATGCTGGATGTAGTCCTGTGGAACGGCTTGCCATGCCATTTCCACCTGGCGCCTCAGTTGGACCAGCGTTCGTGCTGGACGTGCAGACCGCGTGAGACGACGCTTCATCCAGTCCCAAACATGCTCAATGGGGGACAGATCCGGAGATCTTGCTGGCCAGGGTAGTTGACTTACACCTTCTAGAGCACATTGGGTGGCACGGGATACATGCGGACGTGCATTGTCCTGTTGGAACAGCAAGTTCCCTTGCCGGTCTAGGAATGGTAGAACGATGGGTTCGATGACGGTTTGGATGTACCGTGCACTATTCAGTGTCCCCTCGACGATCACCAGTGGTGTACGGCCAGTTTAGGAGATCGCTCCCCACACCATGATGCCGGGTGTTGGCCCTGTGTGCCTCGGTCGTATGCAGTCCTGATTGTGGCGCTCACCTGCACGGCGCCAAACACGCATACGACCATCATTGGCACCAAGGCAGAAGCGACTCTCATCGCTGAAGACGACACGTCTCCATTCGTCCATTCACGCCTGTCGCGACACCACTGGAGGCGGGCTGCACGATGTTGGGGCGTGAGCGGAAGACGGCCTAACGGTGTGCGGGACCGTAGCCCAGCTTCATGGAGACGGTTGCGAATGGTCCTCGCCGATACCCCAGGAGCAACAGTGTCCCTAATTTGCTGGGAAGTGGCGGTGCGATCCCCTACGGCACTGCGTAGGATCCTACGGTCTTGGCGTGCATCCGTGCGTCGCTGCGGTCCGGTCCCAGGTCGACGGGCACGTGCACCTTCCGCCGACCACTGGCGACAACATCGATGTACTGTGGAGACCTCACGCCCCACGTGTTGAGCAATTCGGCGGTACGTCCACCCGGCCTCCCGCATGCCCACTATACACCCTCGCTCAAAGTCCGTCAACTGCACATACGGTTCACGTCCACGCTGTCGCGGCATGCTACCAGTGTTAAAGACTGCGATGGAGCTCCGTATGCCACGGCAAACTGGCTGACACTGACGGCGGCGGTGCACAAATGCTGCGCAGCTAGCGCCATTCGACGGCCAACACCGCGGTTCCTGGTGTGTCCGCTGTGCCGTGCGTGTGATCATTGCTTGTACAGCCCTCTCGCAGTGTCCGGAGCAAGTATGGTGGGTCTGACACACCGGTGTCAATGTGTTCTTTTTTCCATTTCCAGGAGTGCAGTTCAATAATTGTCACCATGTATTTAACATTCAGTGATAATTAATTATGAATAAAGTAAAAAAACTCACAAGTTGTTTGTTACGAAATTTATTTTCAATAAATGCTCATTGAATATAAAATGCTTATATTGTAGGCTGTTGTGACTTGGCAAGACAGCCGAGTCACTATGAGGTGAAGCCGAAAGGCACGCGTTTAAGCTCACGCAGGCTGGCGTGAGGTCTGGAACAGGTAAGGGAATTTATAGTAGCAAAGAACGTAACTAACTACTGGAATACTTAACTTTAATTCATAATTGGTGAACATCGGTCTGACGGTACATGTATCACAAGATAAATAGCAATTGATAATAGCGCCTTGCTAGGTCGTAGCAAATGACGTAGCTGAAGGCTATGCTAACTATCGTCTCGGCAAACGAGAGCGTATTTGTCAGTGTAGCATCGCTAGCAAAGTCGGCTGTACAACTGGGGCGAGTGCTAGGATGTCTCTCTAGACCTGCCGTGTGGCGGCGCTCGGTCTGGAATCACTGATAGAGGCGACACGCGGGTCCGACGTATAGTAACGGACCGCGGCCGATTTAAAGGCTACCACCTAGCAAGTGTGGTGTCTGGCGGTGACACCACATAGGCTATGTCCTTCCTTTGTAAATATTCTACTTCCTAATCCGTGTACTAGGTGGGGCAAATGGACCCAGAGAACTGAGTTCCAGGGTACAAGAAACGCGACGGAGTAAAGAAAATACCATACTAACCTGTGTACATCAGATGTTAGAAGTGTGAATGTCGCGTGACTAGGCCTCCCGTCGGGTAGGCCGTTCGCCGGGTGCAAGTCTTTCGATTTGACGCGACTTGGTTCAAAATCGTCCAAATGGCTCTGAGCACTACGGGACTTAACTTCTGAAGTCATTATTCCCCTAGAACTTAGAACTACTTAAACCTAGCTAGCCTAAGGACATCACACACATCCGTGCCCGAGGCAGGATTCGAACCTGCGATCGCAGCGGTCGCGCGGTTCCGGACTGTAGCGCCTAGAACCGATCGGCCACTCACGCCGGCTGACGCGACTTGGGCGTCGATGGGGATGAAATGGTGATTAGGAGAAGTGGCCACCATTCACCACTTGGCACTTTTGGGCCCTGGTCAGCAAGTTGCTAAAGACGGATCGAAGCTGGACTGCTGGAATTGCTACAGACTCATCCCAAATGTTCTGCTGCAGTTCTTGAAGACTGGGGGTTGTTGCGGTACACCCCAGACAAAGTAATCGCATACCGACGGTTCAGCTCACCTAGATAACCAGCCAGACAAGTGACCAGATTGACCTCTGCTAAGAACAGGTATAAGGGACAGCCAACCAGTTGCAGAAAAATGGTGGCTTACAAATAACCTTCACGACACTATCGACGGATCTAAACCCGTCTTCTTCTTCAGGACAGACGACTTCACATAAGCAATTCACTCAGTAAAAGCTGTCTCCACTCGACATTTATCGGCAACAATCTGTATGTCCATACGTAAAAATTATGATCCCTAGACTTTACGGGCCTTCATTTCCACATATGGACATGTGGCGACAGCTTGTTAATGTGAAATTGTCTGTCATTCTGAAGAAGACTGGTTTCGATCCCTAGAATCTGTGGTCAAGGTTACTTGGGAGCCAACATTTTTCGCAGTTGTTTGCCTGTCCTTTATTCCTGCTGTTCCGTAAGGATTGCTGTAGTGCAGCCGTGTTCATAATGTTGAAGTCTCCGCTGACAACTCTTTGTCAGGCGCGAAGGTTGTGTAAACGTGCTCCAAGGTCCGGCCGGCTGTATGGGCAATTACTCCATCCTGTTGGTCCTAACTGTTTCCTTCTCCGTCCGTGTTTTAAACCATTATAGTACTTAACACAACACTGATGTGTCCACATCATTCCATTACATTTATCATAATTTTTTTCCAAAAATATTTCGTTTGTTACACGTTAACCGTATATTTGGCAGTGTTGTATCTGCGATATCGCCGTCTTTGTGTACATTTGGCATGTGCCAAAAACGCTTTGTGTGTGTGTGTGTGTGTGTGTGTGTGTGCGTGTGTGTGTGTGCGTGTGTGTGTGTGCGTGTGTGTGTTTGCGTGTGTGTGTTTGCGTGTGTGTGTTTGCGTGTGTGTGTTTGCGTGTGTGTGTTTGCGTGTGTGTGTTTGCGTGTGTGTGTTTGCGTGTGTGTGTTTGCGTGTGTGTGTTTGCGTGTGTTTGCGTGTGTGTGTGTGCAAATATTTTATACGCTGTATATATTCCACACTATTTCATGAATGTAAGGTAACAACTTTCCAAAAAAAGTTGCCCAAGATTTTGCTTGTAAGAAAGATAAATTTCAATATGTAAACCATAAAGATTCGTTTACATAGTGGTCTGTCGTTAAAAAGAATAGCTGCGTGTAAATAGGTCGTTGCGAACATCGTTCCTTACCGTAGGGAACCACCATTCCAAGAATCTTTCGCCACATAGGCGAATAAGCAGCCGAATCCTCATGCAAGTGTGCATCTTGGCGTGGTCAGACATCTCAAGATGGTACACTGTGCGATCAAAAGTATCCGGACACACCCGAAAAACCTATGTTTTCCATATTAGGTGCATTGTGCTGCCACCTACTGCCAGGTGCTCCATATCAGCGACCTCAGTAGTCATTAGACATCGCGAGAGAGCAGAATGGGGCGCTACGCCGAACTCACGGACTTCGAAAGTGGTCTCGTGATTGGGTGTCATACGTCTGTACGCGAGATTTCCACACTACTAAACATCCCTAGATCCACTGTTTCCGGTGTGATAGTGAATTGGAAACGTGAAGGGACACGTACAGCACAAAAGCGTACAGGCCGACCTCGTCTGTTGACTGACAGACACCGGCGACAGTTGAAGAGGGTCGTAATGTGTAATAGGCAGACATCTATTCAGACCGTGACACAGGAATTGCAAACTGCATGAGGATTCACTGCAAGTACAATGACAGTTAGGCAGGAGGTGCGGAAACTTTGATTTCGCGGTCGAGCGGCTGCTCATAAGCCGCACATCACACTGGTAAATCACAAACGACGCCTCGCTCGGTGTAAGGAGCGTAATCATTGGACGATTGAACAGTGGATAATCGTTGTGTGCAGTGACGAATCACGGTACACAATGTGGCGATCCGATGGCAGGGTGTGGGTATGGCGAATGCCCGGTGAACGTCATCTGCCAGCGCGTGTAGTGCGGACAGTTAAGTTTGGAGGCGGTGGTGTTACGGTGTGTCCGTGTTTTTCATGGAGGGGGCTTGCACCGCTCGTTGTTTTGCGTGGCACTGTCACAGCACAGACCGACACTGACGCTTCAAGCACCTTCTTCCTTCCCGCTGTTGAATAACAATTCGGGAATGGCGATTGCATATTTCAGCACGATCGAGCACCTGTTGATAATTCATGGCCTGTGGCGAAGTGGTTAGAGGACAGTAACATCCCTGTAATGGACTGGCCTGCACAGAGCCCTGATCTGAAAGAACACCTTTGGGGTGCTTTGAAAAGCCGACTTGGTGCCAGGCCTCAGCGAACGACATCGATACCTCTCCTCAGTGCAGCACTCCGTGAAGAGAGGGCTGCCTTCCCCAAGAAACCTTCCAGCACCTGATTGAACGTATGCCTGCGAGAGTGGAAGCTGTCATCAAGGCTAAGGGTGGGCCAACACCATACTGAATTCCAACATTACCGATGGTGGGTGCCACGAACTTGTAAGCCATTTTCAGCCAGGTGTCCGGTTACTTTTGATCGCAAAGTGTATCGGTGCGAAACCGGATACGGCAATGTTTAGGGCAACAACATCTGGTTGTTGTTTCCCTCTTTGAAAGAATAATGTAACATTTTATACTCAGTCACCGTCGCAAAATGACAGTTTTCACTAAAATAGCATTAAACACATACGTCTGCTGTATATAGCGGAGTGGCAGGGAATTTTGGTAAGGGCGCAGAGCGCAAATTTTTTGTGGTACGTCTTGCATTGGGTGACAGCTGTGATGCTGTCCGTAACTAACATAGTGAGTCCCGTGATTCTTGAGTTTCTCCCGACGTATTTGATAATCAAAATATCCACGGGTGTACTGCCGGTCTACAGTGTCCAACGGGCACAATATTTCGGCGATCATACATGTCGCCATCATCAGGTGAACTGACGGACTGAGCTCCTGTGAACGTGCCGGCACGGAGATCCGTACGCTAAAGCCGTCGGCACACGGACCGTGCTGCCGAACGTTAACGTTGAGCGTGCCCAGTTCAACGTGCTGCTCAACGCTCAGGAATGATGCGACTTGTGGGCCCCAACGTGGTATACGCGATCGCAACGCACTCAAGCGACAGTTGAGGGATGTTTCTAGTTCGTTAATCACACTGTTTACTCAACGGGCGCGTAAAATTCCCACGTTAGCTCTATTAAAATGCACATTTCTTCCATCGTCCACGAAAAGAAAAGTACCATGTCCAATCAATAAGGACACAGGCTTATAAAAGTTCCATTACAAGCAGTGCGTTACAAAATTGGAATACTTTCCGCATAAGATAAACATTATTTCATCATTCCCACATTTTAGTAAAATCCCAAGGTCAGTCTTACTTGATCACTGTTCGTACCCAGTAGCAGAATCTTTGCAACATGTCAATTACGAAGCGTAAAAGAAAAAGGAGAAAAAATACCTTTATACAAGTAGCGTAAACTGTCATTTAGATTAAGCCAATCGAACAAAGTCACCCCTCAAAAAAGGTGAACTTGTATTTACATAAAATCAAACATTACAGTCTATACTTATATTAAACTAATAATAAAGTATCAGAACCTAATAAAAACGCGAATGTTAGGAAAAAAAATTTGTCGTGTCAGGACGCGAACCACCGCCCCAACAAAAAAACCTCATTCGTATACAATGATGCTATTCATTACGCTATACCAACATCACATCTGCTGTGTCTAATGATAGTACATTACCTCTTGCCAAAAACTTTAATCGTAGATATTTTACTAACTGAAATTTAATTATAACACATTGTACCAAGAACAAAGCGTTTTGGGTGGATCTTCAGTGTGTCGCTGCCTTCAGATAGCCTACTCTCATTATACGCAAGTTACAGTAATTATTTTGCCGCGAATATGATGTTTCTCATTATTTTATTGGAACGAATCACACAGTTAACAATGAGTTTTGCAGTGATTCTCAATTTGCTGGTGCTCAGAAACGGCATATATACATATAGGCTTGAAATCAATGCCAATATGGCGCCTAACAACTCTGTACTGAAGGGAGACGGAGTGCGTGTGACGTAGGTGGCGTTGTGCCATCTCATTGGTCAACGCTCAGACGTACGCTCAGAATATCTGACATGCCAGATATTGCTCTGCACGTTCGGAAAGACTCCCGAGCGTGCTATTCCATGCTGTGACGTCAGAAACTCGGCACGCTCAACGCTCAACGTTCGGCAGCACGGTCCGTGTGCCGACGGCTTTAGCGTACGGATCTCCGTGCCGGCACGTTCACAGGAGCTCAGTCCGTCAGTTCACCTGATGATGGCGACATGTATGATCGCCGAAATATTGTGCCCGTTGCACACTATAGACCGGCAGCACACCCGTGGATATTTTGATAGTGAGTCCCGTCGCTCCCCTCACACTGACGACTGTATAAGGAGGTGACGCCAACTGCCAGCGAATGCTCTCTGGGCAGGTTCCAGCAGAAAACTCGTTTGAATACGAACGTTAATAATAAGAGTAACGACGAGAAGTGGTCGCCCCGCCTCAACAGTAGCGGCGGGTGAGGTAACATGCGTGGCCTTGCTGCGGACGAACGCAGGCCGCGCCATACACTTTCTGCCGCGAACATTAAAACATGGCGTGGCCTCCCGGCGATAGGTTTGCACCACTGCGGCGGTGCCCAACAGGTTGCTGACAAACAGCGGAACACCGCTGCTGCGATTACAGACGGACGGATCTCGCGTAGTGCGTAATGTTCTCGAAATAATATCGAATATAGGCATTTCGTGTTAATTCTTATCGTGGCCATTGAAATTGCAGATGATAAACGGGTATTCATTGGACAAATATATTATACTAGAACATACATGTGATTACATTGAGACGCAGTTTGGGTGCATAGATACTGACAAATCAGTACCGAGAAGAACCACCTCTCGCCGTAATAGCGGCCTTGATACGCCTGGGCATTCAGCCAAACAGAGCTCGGATGGCGTGTACAGGTACAGCTGCCCGTTCAGCTTCAATACGATACCACAGTTCATCAAGAGTAGTGACTGGCGTATTGTGACAACCCAGTTGCTCGGCTACCGTTGAGCAGATTTTTCACTTAGTGAGAGATCAGGAGAATGTGCTGGCCAGGGCAGCAGTCGAACATTTTCTGTATCCAGAAAGGCCCGTACAGGACCTGCAACATGCGGTCGTGTATTATCCTGCGGAAATGTAGGGTTTCACAGGGATCGAATGAAGGCTAGAGCCACAGCTCGTAACACATCTGAAATGTAACGTCCAGTGTTCAAAGTGCCGTCAATGCGAACAAGAGGTGACCGAGACGTGTAACCAATGGCACCCCATACCATGACGCCGGGTGATACGCCAGTATGGCGATGACGAATACACGCTTCCAATGTGCGTTGACCGCGATGTCGCCAAACACGGATGCGACCATCGTGATGCTGTTAACAGAACCTGGATTCATCCGAAAAAACGACGTTTTGCCATTCGTGCACCCAGGTTCGTCGTCGAGTACACCATCGCAGGCACTCCTGTCTGTGATGCAGCGTGAAGAGTAACCGCAGCCACGGTCTCCGAGCTGATAGTCCGTGCTGCTGCAAACGTCGTCGAACTGTTCGTGCAGATGGTTGTTGTCTCGCAAACGTCCCCATCTGTTGACTCGGGGATCGAGACGTGGCTGCACGATCCGTTACTGCCGTGCGGATAAGATGCCTGTCATCTCGACTGCTAGTGATACGAGGCCGTTCGGATCCAGCACGGCGTTCCGTTTTACCCTCCTGAACGCACCGACTCCATTTTCTGCTAACAGTCATTGGATCTCGACCGACGCGAGCAGGAATGTCGCGATACGATAAACCGCAATCGCGATAGGCTACAATCCGACCTTTATCAAAGTCGTGATGGTACGCATTTCTCCTCCTTACACGAGGCATCACAACAGCGTTTCACCAGGCGACGGCTCTCAGCTGCTGTTTGTGTATGAGAAATTGGTTGGAAACTTTCGTCATGACCGCACGTTGTAGGTGTCGCAACCGGCGCTACCTTGTGTGCATGCTCTGAAAAGCTAATCATTTGCATATCACAGCATCTCCTTCCTGTCGGTTAAATTTCGCGTCTGTAGCACGTCATCTTCGTGGTGTAGCAATTTTAATGGCCAGTACTTAGAATGCTGTGGTAAGTGAGAACGATAGCATTTTATGCATTCCGTCTGGCCACCTAAGAAGCTTGCGGTAGTGCTGGTGTTTTACCGAGTATTACTTCATTCTGTTTAAAAATTAAATGACATTCGAAGCTATATTGTTTCTCTGTTCGTCTCTTTTTACGCCTGGACTGCAACTGCTCACATCATTGAGGGTTAGTTGGACCGCTGGCTGGCCAGTGCTGTCAGTTTAATGCGCCGGTGAAGCTCTTGTCCCACATTATCGCTCAGTCTATGTGCGCGCGACACATCATAAAACGTATCCTTCTGATCGTACTTGACTGTACTTCTCACAGCTTGGCTTTCGCTTCACATCAAACGAAATCCAATGGGGCCGGCAGGTGTGCCGACCGATTCTAACAAGGGAACCTCCCCATCGCACCCCTCTCAGATTTAGTTATAAGTTGGCACAGTGGATAGGCCTTGAAAAACTGAACACAGATCAATCGAGAAAACAGGAAGTAGTTGTGTGGAACTATGACAAAATAAGCAAAATATACAAACTGAGTGGTCTATGCGCAACATAGGCAACATCAATGATGTTGTGAGCTCAGGAGCGCCGTGGTCCCGTGGTTAGCGTGAGCAGCTGCGGAACGACAGGTTGTAGGTTCAAATCTTCCTTCGAGTGAAAACTTTAATTTATTATTTTCAGACAATAATGAAAGTTCAGGCACTCACACATAATCAATTTCGCTCTCGAAAATTTCAGGACATGTTCAGATCTGCTTGGACATATGCAGCATTTGACGGTCTACAGACGGAAAAAATTGTAAACGTTAAAAACATATGTTTTGACAGAGCACAGGGAAAACTGTGCGACTGTGAAACTGTTGCGTTCATTTGTTGCAGTTTATGTGACAAACTCTTTATGTTTTCATCACTTTTTTGGGGGTGATTATCAGATCCACAAGAAAACCTAAATCGGGCGAGGTAGAAGAATCTTTTTACCCATTCGCCAAGTGTACAAGTTAGGTGGGTCGACAACATATTCCTGTCATGTGACGCACGTGCTGTCACAAGTGTCGTATAAAATATATCAGACATGTTTTCCTGTGGAGGAATCGGTTGACCTGTGACCTTGCGGCAAATGTTTTCGGTTCCCATTGGAGAGGCACGTCCTTTCGTCTACTAATCGCACGGTTTTGCGGTGCGGTCGCAAAACACAGACACTAAACTTATTACAACCAACGGACAGATCATAACTTTGCGAAAATAAAGAAAGTAAACTTTTCACTCGAGGGAAGACTTTAACCAAGGACCTCTCGTTCCGCAACTACCGGACGACGGCGCTCCTGAGCTCACATTATCCTTGATGTTGCCTATCTTGCGCATGGCCTTTTTAGTTTGTATATTTTGCTTATTTTTTTCATAGTTCCACACAACTTCCGCCTCTTTTTCTCGATTGATCTGTGTTCAGTTTTCAAGGCCTATCCACTGTGCCAACTTAAAACTAAATCTGATGGGGAGGTTCCCTTGTAAGCGCTTCAGTCTGAAACCGCGCGACCGCTACGGTCGCGGGTTCGAATTGTGCCTCGGGCATGGATGTGTGTGCTGTCCTTAGGTTAGTTAGGTTTAAGTAGTTCTAGGGGACTGATGACCTCAGATGTTAAGTCCCATAGTGCTCAGAGCCATTTGAACCATTTTTGAAATCCAATGGGGTTCAACCAAACGGGGAAGAATACATGGCGTAGTGTGATTCTTGAGTTTCTGCCGGCGTATTTGATAATCAAAGTATCCAGGGGTTACTGCCGGTCTACAGTGTCCAACGGGCACAATATTTCGGCGATCATACATGTCGCCATCATCAGGTGAACCGACGGACTGAGCTCCTGCGAACGTGCCGGCACGGAGATCCGTACGCTGGTCAGACGATGCGTACCGTCGAGGATCGATGCCGTGAACACCGGAGGCACACTCGACTGATGTATCCGAGCAAGTCGGCGGTCGCTGAACATTGTTTGTCGGAAAATCACGCCATGGGATATGAACGCACGAGGATTCTGGTACAGACGTCGAGATACTCGGACAGCGTTGTTAGAGAGGCCATCGAAATTTGCACCAATGACGACCTCATAAACCGTGACTGTGGCTATAATCTTAGCAAGGCTTGGGAACCTGCGATTGGGTTAATCGAGAGTAAATCGAGCAAACGTATAGTTGTGACGACCACGGCGGACAGAGCCATCACACCGACGTCATCTCAGACGCCGTCGCATTCTGTTCCACCGCGGGGCGCGGACGGCGGAGGGAGCGCGCCGCGGGCGGAGGGTATTTAAATCGGCCGCCGCCGCGACCGAACCCAGTTCCCCCTGAGCAGCCATAGCGTACGGATCTCACGTTCACAGGAGCTCAGTCCGTCGGTTCACCTGATGATGGCGACATGTATGACCGCCGAAATATTGTGCCCGTTGGACACTGTAGACCGGCAGTACACCCGTGGATACTTTGATTACATGGCGTAGCGTTTGCATCAGGTTTATTCTCATGATGAACAGAGTATAATGAGTGGGACAGTGGGACGTACCCTCTGCTATGAACGTCACGGTGTTTTGGGGAGTACAGATCTAGGTGTAGATGGTATTTTTGAGGTGGTATCGGTCCCACACGCACGGTAACGGCTGCCTTGCGGCAGAGTCGGGGCGACACGGCCAACAAAGGAGCCAATTGTAAGGCGTGTCGGTGTTGCCGTAACGTGCGGCAGTTTAATTTCCACAGCCGAGTGGCTCGGGGGACAGGCGTGGCTCCGTCAAGGTCGCGCGGTGCCTGGGGGCCACTGCTGCAGTTTCTCTGGCGTCCGCCTACTCGCCGAGGTATCAGGTACCTACCTACCAACCTGCCGCTGCGGCCTCACGTCATACTGTGCCTAGGCCACGCACATCCAAATAAAGGTGACACTTCAATACCGCAAATGACCCAACTATGTACTCGCCACCTACATTAAGGTGTGGTATGAGTCACACAAAGCAGATTCAGAACGATGTAGGCTGCAGTAGGTACTGGGAGATGAAGCTTGCACAGCATAGGGTAGCATGGAGAGCTGTAGCAAACCAGTCTCAGGACTGAAGACCACAACAACGATGAGTCACATCGACATGTCTGTACACGTATGAGCAGAAACGTTCCGTTAACTCTGTGTGTGTGTGTGTGTGTGTGTGTGTGTGTGTGTGTGTGTGTGTGTGTGTTTGTGTGTGTGTTTGTGTGTGTGTGTGTGTGTGTGTTTTTTTTTTGTGTGTGTGTGTGTGTGTTTTTTTGTGTGTGTGTGTGTGTGTGTTGTTTTTGAGTGTGTGTTGTTTTTGAGTGTGTGTTGTTTTTGAGTGTGTGTTGTTTTTGAGTGTGTTGTTTTTGAGTGTGTGTGTGTTGTTTTTTTTGTGTGTGTGTTGTTTTTTTGTGTGTGTGTGTGTTGTTTTTTTAGTGTGTGTTGTTTTTTTAGTGTGTGTTGTTTTTTTGAGTGTGTGTGTTGTTTTTTTGTGTGTGTTGTTTTTTGAGTGTGTGTGTGGGTTGTTTTTTTGTGTGTGTGTGTGTGCGCGCACCTTTTTTGAACAATGCAGCAGCGAGTGTGCGTGGCATGTAGTCTAAAAGTTCTTGGTTTTCGGAAGTATAAGGCGCTAGATCAGTACGCAAATGTCATGCGTTTCCCGTCAATAACGCGCCGCTGGTTTGCGTCCAGGATGTCTTCCATTTCGTTCAGATCAGCGAATTGGCGGCTAACACGTCAAAGTCACTCCGCTATCAGGTATATCTACACTGAAGCGCCAAAGAAAGTGGTGCAGCCGTGCGTATTCAGATACAGATGTATGTAAACAGGCAGTGGACTAAGCACGGGGCTCACAACCCGAACCACACGCCACTGTTAAGCACTAATGGAGGACTGGGTCCCTTACTTCGATTGCACATAATTCATTAAGGTCAGTCCAACACATTTATTTCAAATAACATAAATGAAGTTACATTTGAATCTGTCTGACATTAAACAGAATATCAGCTGATTCAGTGCGTGAAGCGCGAGTTAAGACAATAACCAGATAAAGTAAACAATTCTTCGTAATTCAAAAGGAGAAAAACAAAATTGAATCAATACACCCCACTGACAAATATCCAAAAGCCTTACAATACTACTCAAAAGAATAGACTGAAGTGGGGAGCAGTCATTCACCCGACAGAACACTTCAAAATCAGTTCAATAACACAGCTGCGTGCCCCAGAAAACTGCAACACATTAAATACACTTCATTTGAACTGCAGTGTCCCAAAGAAACAGGCGGCTTATTCTGAAAGAACAATTCTTTTGCACCTCTATTCGTTTTTTTCCTTTACTGTTTCCCCAAGCAAACAGAGCGAGGGAGAAACGACTGTCCATATGCCTGCGTAAGAACCTTAATTCTCAAGGGTGGACTTCTACTTATTTTTTAAGTTGGCTACCGAATGTGCTGTTGCGCGCATACACAAACTCCGACTGTGAGGTACTGTTACCGCGAATGCTAGCGAGCGAACAGTTGTTGGTAGTTGTCGGAGGCAGCCTGCAGCCTGCAGCCTGCCGTGCTGAGGATCCGCGCGACCTTGACAGGCCACAGCCTGCCCTGACCTCGCTAGTGGCGCCGGAGGACATCAGCGGACGATTTGGATGGGATTCGGTTAATGAAGAGGGGACATACAATTCAAGGTTTATTTCCCCAAAACAATTAATTAATCGTAATAAATAGACACTGGCCTCGCATTCGGGAGGACGACGGTTCAATCCCGCGTCCGGCCATCCTGATTTAGGTTTTCCGTGATTTCCCTAAATCGCTCCAGGCAAATGCCGGGATGGTTCCTTTCAAAGGGCACGGCCGACTTCCTTCCCTAATCCGATGAGACCGATGACCTCGCTGTCTGGTCTCCTTCCCCAAACCAACCAACCAACCAACCAATTGTAATAAATTACACTCTAGCTAACAAATTACACTTACACAAACATATTAAGCTGCTTACAATATAAGGTAATAAAAATGTTATATACCACGACTAATACAGATAAATTTTTAAATGTGAAGCACAAGTGTATAATTTACAATTAAATTTTCAGTTGAAGTTACTCCTTCCTATACCTTCTTTAAAAGAGTTATAAAATTTTCAACAGGTATCTCAATTAAAAAAGCCCTAAAATCCTTAACACAACAACACGTACATGACTAAATATATGTACGGCATAGCCCAACATCAGCAGCGCAAAACACATTCAAACTACTAAGGCCCGGCAATATTGCACCTGAGCGCTAGTTGCCAAAATAAGGTTGACAGATACCAAGGTCTGACATCATCATAGGGCTAACTGGCACAACAAATAAATAAGAGTAAAAGAACAAGCAAATGCTAATGCTCAAGAATTTAAATGGCTCTGAGCACTATGGGACTTAAACATCTGAGGTCATCAGTCCCCTAGAACTTAGAATTACTTAAACCTAACTAACCTAAGGACATCACACACATCCATTTCCGAGACAGCATTCGAACCTGCGACCGTAGCAGTCGCGCGGTTCCGGACTACAGCGCCTAGAACCGCATGGCCACCGCGGCCGGCGCTCAAGAATTTAAATAGCATTAAATACACACGAGGCTAAAATCAATTGCTAGCACCTTGGACATCGTCTTAGGCTTAATTGACACTACAAAGAAATAAAGGTAAAAGAACAGACAAATGACAATGCCCAGCAGTTTAAATAAAATAAGTAAGCACAGGGCTAAAATCAATTGCTAGCAACTTAGCAAGCACACACAAAAATATGAGACTGCTGCCACATCACAAACGGAACAGGCGCGCACGCAGCAAGCCAGAAAAGCAACAACACACACTCCAGCAACCGAGCTAGCCTGACCACAGTAATTTCAACCCAGAATCAGGGCGCGTGAGCACACCGGGTCCACGCAAAACACACACTGCCAAATAATTCCCACCAACAGACACGGCTGCCCCCCGGACGGGAAAACGGGGGCGACGACCGGGTACACACCACCAGAAAACTCGACACCCAGACTCGGGCTAAGACGGAATTACGAAGAAAATACAAACAACAGCTGAAGTAAGGTGAAACGAACCCCGCCACGCAGACCGGACAGAGCAAACACACAGAAAGCCTGCCCTGCAGTCCTTACAACTTCCGGGTGCGGAAGCCCAAGCGATACCGTGGCACCCTTTTCAGAGGCGGAGGACCTGCAGCGATCTCGTGCGGGGATCCATCAGTTGTCCACTACAGCCCGTCACCAACACGCCACACCGCCCAACGACCAAATCGACGAGAGCCGCCAACGAGACCACACCTTCGTGCCGGGGTGGAAGGCAAAGTACCGCCAGGTCGGTGCGAATCCAACCGACACCCCCGGGATAACAAGGCCGCCCAGCAGTGTTAGTGACGTCACACTAAGCGGCCCACAGCCGACGCAGCAGTCCACGGACAACTCCGCACAGACGCGCCTGGTGCTGACGATCTTCTGTCCGCCATACAGAAAGGAGCGAACTAATCGATAATTCGTACCAAAGACCAAATTATATATATTCTTGTAAACGGCATAAAGGTTCATAACGAAATACCGATTACATATACGGGCAGGAGTAAGTTTAATCGATTGAGGAACTTTGCCACTATTTTATAACTGTCAGAACACTATTTAGCTTTAAAACTCGCATACAGGTGGTGACAAATGCCAACTGAGAGCAGGACTTAACATTTTCAAGCTATTACACTCAAAGTAAATTATCTTAAACACTGTCATACATAGCAAAACCCTCACAACTTTCGTTTACAATAAGGTAACAAGAGTTCGCTTTATCTCATAAAACACACGACTATTGTGAATTTACTCATATGTTGATGGTGACAGCTCTTTTCAAGAATTTTTACAAGTGTATCCGCAGTAATAAAGAATGGAAACAAAAGATAGATGCCGGCCGCTGGTGGCCGAGCGGTTCTGGCGCTACAGTCTGGAACCGCGCGACCGCTACGGTCGCAGGTTCGAATCCTGCCTCGGGCATGGATGTGTGTGTTGTCCTTAGGTTAGTTAGGTTTAAGTAGTTCTAAGTTCTAGGGGACTTATGACCTCAGCAGTTGAGTCCCATAGTGCTCAGAGCCATTTGAACCAAAAGATAGATATCAAATATTCTCCTTTTAACATAGACATTACTGAACACAAGATTCTGTCTTGCACTGTGATACTAAGGGACTGCTCTTTCCTTTAAGAAAAGCCTGACAATTTGAAGTTCACTCTGCTATTGAAGATACACTTCTTGAAACAATATTAAAAATGTTATGAAAGGTAAGGAAATGAAAAACTACCAAGTGCATTACGTGTGAGGAATGTGAGCAAAAGGCTGAGGCTCTCTTTACTTACCATTTTGAATCTCTCTACAGCTTTTCCATGTAGAAATCACCAACTGCAAGTCTCATTATTGCTGTCTGTTACTAACAAAGTGCTTTTCTATTTAGAAAACCTGAGAATTTGATGTTCCTTCTGGTACTGAAGATAAACACTTTTCAGAGGAGTTCTAGAACCAATTCCTGCCGGTATTTCGTTATGAACCTTTATGCTGTTTACAAGAATATATATAATTTGGTTCGAATTATCGATTAGTTCGCTCCTTTCTGTATGGCGGACAGAAGATCGCCAGCACCAGGCGCGTCTGTGCGGAGTTGTCCGTGGACTGCTGCGTCGGCTGTGGGCCGCTTAGTGTGACGTCACTAACACTGCTGGGCGGCCTTGTTATCCCGGGGGTGTCGATCCAACTGCCGAGCGGAGCGCGCGCGGCCCCCCCACGAAAAACTCTCCAGGGGGCAGCAGCCGCCTCAGCGCCTGCGCAGGCCGAACCACACGGAAACAGAAATACAAGCCGCTATCGCCAGTGCCGGATACGCAACGCGCCACAGAAATGGCACAGGACACTTTGGTACTAATCGGGGATTTCTGGTAGTTCGGCTTTTTACTGCACCCAGTAGTAGTTGCTTGCTGGCGCACTGGATGGATTTTGTCGCATTTGTGCATGCATACATTGCAGGTAATATTCGTGTCTTTGTTGTGACCAGATACGTAATTACTGATTAGACATTGCGGAATAATTATAGTTTCGCTAATGAGACTGTCCAAGGAAAAGGAAGGTTTCGGTAAACTTCATCAGTGAATGAATCTTCACTCTTCAGAATATAGGAAATTAAAATTTTTTATTGATGCCTTTAATTTTTTACACTGCTCAAGGCTTTTTGACTAAACCGCGCCTGATAATTCAGTTACTACAAAAAGAATTAGGCAAAGAAATAGTTCCATCACTAGTTGCGACCATACACTGCACTCTCCTTGGTTCGCAATATTTCTGTTGAATTATTTTAGCACGTTCTTGGGCACAATTGTTTCATGCTGTTGCAGCGGCAAGGCGAGGTAAGTTTTCTGTCTGCGTGCTGGAGCATTCCAGTACTAATTGTTGGGAGATGTTAGGGAACTTGTAGAAAATCGTAGTAAGGTGCTAGAGAACTGATTTTTCGTGATGTATAGGAAGAGTAATTAATTTCTATTTTTGTTCTTTGCGAGACTCGTGACATGTCCGATAGTAAGAGTTTCAAGAAAATTTTTAAATACTGACATGTCCGAATAAGATTTTATGATAAAATAGATTGGCTCGCCAGTCTTCTAGTAGTAGTATCGGTAACGATAATATTGTCGAGGATAGAACTTGACATTTTTCCGTATGTCTTTCACCAGGCTAATAATAATTAAAATTTTTTGAAAAATAAAACTTTCAACTTCTCTGATCTTATCTTCGTGGTCTTTCCGTGAAATCTACGTTGCTGGCAGTCAGCCTCAAACGCCACTTCTCTACATTTTCTCAAGAGTGTTTCTTGGAAAGAACGTGACCTTCCCTCCATGGATTCCCATTTCAATTCCTGTGGCATCTCTGTTAACACTTGCGTTCTTCAAACCTTCCGGTAACAAATCTAGCAGCCCGTAGTCTAGTGGCTAGTGCTGCTGCCTCTCAATCACGGGGCACCTGGTTTGATTCCCGGCCGGGTTGGTGATTTTCTGTGACACGGGCAACGTCTTTTTGTGCTCATCATTTCATCATCATCATTCGTGGCAGTGGCTGGAGTGGACTGTGTGACGAAAGTGGACTGTGTGACGAAAGTGGACTGTGTGACGAAAGTGGACTGTGTGACGAAAGTGGACTGTGTGACGAAAGTGGACTGTGTGACGAAAGTGGACTGTGTGACGAAAGTGGACTGTGTGACGAAAGTGGACTGTGTGACGAAAGTGGACTGTGTGACGAAAGTGCTGATGACCACGCAGTTGAGCCCCCCCACAAACCAGTCATCATCATCAGAATCAAGGTGGCGGTGTCTAGACGATCACCACCACGTAGACATAACTGCTGGATAAAGAGTTTCTGTGAAAATTTCCCTGGATTCCAATCGCTAGTTCTGTTTCTGACCTGACAATCAAAGGCAGACAATTTTGTCATAGGCCGAAACAAACAAACAAACAAACAAACAAAAAATTACTTGTGCGTTAGTTGTTGATTTCGTCACGTGATTACCAAACGTACACGGGAAACTTAATGAACTCGCGAAATACGTGGCGCGTGACGCCTAGCGGATTATAACTCTTTCGGACTGCGACGGCTTCCCAGCGTCGGCGTGAGCATAATTCGTTGGAGTTGGCGGGAACCGGATTGGCCGCGGGCTAGCGTGAGGGGGGAAGCGGATGCATTGCCTGAAGACGGGACGTGCTCAGCAGCCGGAACTGCTCCATTGTGCGCTCGCCACACAAAAGGCTGCAGCTGGCCCATATTTGCCTTATTTCTTCACGGCGCCCTTTCTTACGGGCTGTGCGCGCCAACTCTTGTTGCAGAACCATTACAGTGACAATAGCAGTCACGTGTGTGTGTGTGTGTGTGTGTGTGTGTGTGTGTGTTTCTCTCTCTCTCTCTCTCTCTCTCTCTCACACACACACACACACACACACACACACACACACACACACAGCTTAACTTCTGCATTAAGCCCACTTTACACCGCAGCAATTGTAGGCGAACACAAGCGAATTCACATTCGTAGCCGATTCGCCAGTGTTCGCTACCATTCGCCTGTATCGGTGAGCAAGCGGTACATTGAAGGCAACGCAAGACGATACCAGAACCAGATAACTAGCATACCCTACGAACTGCGCCTTGTTGGTTTTTGGCGCTAATAATCGGTAAGCGGAATACAACTCAACAGGGTGGTCCATTGATAGTGACCAGCCCAAATATCTCACGAAATAAGCATCAAACGAAAAAATTACGAAAGACGAAACTCGTCTAACTTGAAGCGGGAAACCAGATGGGAGTATGGTTGGCCTACTAGATGGCGCTGCCATAGGACAAACGGATATCAACTGGGTTTTTTAAAAATAGGAACCACCCACTTACTACATATTCGTGTAGTACGTAAAGAAATATGAATGTTTTAATTGGACCACTTTTTTCGCTTTCTGATAGATGGCGCTGTAATAGTCACAAACGTATACGTACGTGGTATCGCGTAACATTCCGCCAGTGCGGATGGTGTTTGCTTCGTGATACGTTACCTGTGTTAAAATGGACCGTTTACCAATTGCGGAAAAGATCGATATCGTGTTGATGTATGGCTGTTGTGATCAAAATGCCCAAAGGGCGTCTGCTATCTACGCTGCTCGGTATCCTGGACGACATCATCCAAGTGTCCGGACCGTTAGCCGGATAGTTACGTTATTTAAGCAAACAGGAAGTGTTCAGCCACGTGTGAAACGTCAACCACGACCTGCAATAAATGATGCTGCCCAAGTAGGTGTTTTAGCTGCTGTCGCTGCTAATCCGCGCATCAGTAGCAGACAAAATGCGCATGAATTGGGAATATCAAAAACGTCTGTGTTGAGAATGCTACATCGACATCGATTGCACCCGTACCATATTTCTATGCACCTGGAACTGCATGGCGACGACTTTGAACGTCGTGTACAGTTCTGCCGCTGGGCACAAGAGAAATTACGGGACAGATTTTTTGCACGCGTTCTATTTAGAGACGAAGCGTCATTCACCAACAGCGATAACGTAAACCGGCATAATATGCAGTATTGGGCAACGGAAAAAAGACGATGGCTGCTACAAGTGGAACATGAGCGACCTTGGCGGGTTAATTTATGCTGCGGCATTATGGGAGGAAGGATAATTGGCCCCCATTTTATCGATGGCAATCTAAATGGTGCAATGTATGCTAATCTCCTATGTCATGTTCTACAGATGTTACTACAAGATGTTTCACTGTATGACAGAATGGCGATGTACTTCCAACATGATGGATGTCCGGCACATTGCTCGCGTGTGGTTGAAGCGGTATTCAATAGCATATTTCGTGACAGGTGGATTGGTCGTCGAAGCACCATACCGTGGCCCGCACGTTCACCGGATCTGACGTCCCCGGATTTCTTTCTGTGGGGAAAGTTGAAGGATATTTGGTATCGTGATCCACCGACAACGCCTGTCAACATGCGTCAGCGCATTGTCAATGCATGTGCGAACATTACGGAAGGCGAACTACTCGCTGTTGAGAGGAATGTCGTTACACGTATTGCAAAATGCATTGAGGTTGGCGGACATGATTTTGAGCATTTATTGCATTAATGTGGTATTTACAGCTAATCACGCTGTAACAGCATGTGTTTTCAGAAATAAGTTCATAAAGGTACATGTTTCACATTGGAACAATCGAAGTAAAATGTTCAAAAGTACCTACGTTCTGTATTTTAATTTAGAAAATCTGTCACCAACTGTTGTCTAAAATTGTGAGCCATATGTTTGTGACTATTTCAGCGCCATCTATCACAAAGCGAAAAAAGTGGTCCAACTAAAACATTCTTATTTCTTTACGTACTACACGAATATGTAATAAAAAATGAGGGTTCGTATTTTAAAAAACGCAGTTGATATCCGTTTGAGCTATAGCAGCGCCATATAGCGGGCCAACCAAACTCCCATCTGATTTCCCCCTTCAAAGTAGACGAGTTTCGGTTCTCTGTAGTTTTTTCGTTTGACGCTTATTTCGTGAGATGTTTGGCCCGGTGACGATCAATGGACCACTCTGTATACTTTTACAGACACAGTGGAAAACTCCGATGTTCAAAGAGGTTTATTTTGCGTAACGAACGGACTGTTCTAGAAGTGAGAAAAATGGCGTATCGAAGGAAGAATTTAGATGTCTCGTTTTGTACGTAAGACTGTAATGCCTGGAGGCAGTGCGTGGTTTCTCATTTGAGGAGGGAATGTAAAAGCAGAAAGCTAATTACTGACGACCAACGTAACCCGAAGAAAGGCTGGCATTTACACTCTGGCCATTAGCAACTAGAGACATGTACATTAGCGATGGGTTGACATTACTCAGGTAGCTGCTATCTGTCGGATAGTGCGATGTTTCTAGTTAAATACACAAACAGATTAAAGTATTATGTTGAACGACAGATGAGGAACATAATGTGTGTAAAATACGATTAGTGGAAAATGCAATATACATGTGACTTGTCAGAGGCTACTTGATAAATTCTGCTAGAGAGGGTGTAACAGGTATAAATGCAGATATTTTTATTGGCGACTCAGGACAGTGCACTGCACAACATTATGTGGGAACATACTATGATAGTACCAAATATAAAAATATGTGCACTTAAACTGTAGTAAGCTGCAGTGCCGAAACCAGATGGCAGTTGTAAGAGTCGAGGGGGCATGAAAGGAAAGCAGTGGTTGGGAAGGGAGTGAGACAGGGTTGTAGCCTCTCCCCGATGTTATTCAATCTGTATTTTGAGCAAGCAGTGAAGGAAACAAAAGAAAAATTCGGAGTAGGTATTAAAATCCATGGAGAAGAAATAAAAACATCGATGTTCGCCGACGACATTGTAATTCTGTCAGAGACAGCAAAGGACCTGGAAGAGCAGTTGAACGTAGTGGACAGTGTCTTGAAAGGAGGATATAAGATGGACACCAACAGAAGCGAAACGAGGATAATGGAATGTAGTCGAATTAAATCATGTGATGGTGAGGCAATTAGATTAGCAAATCAGACGCGTGAAGTAGTAGATGATTTTTGGTATTTGGGGAGCAAAATAACTGATGATGGTCGAAGTTTACTTCAGACATGACTGAGATATACCGAATCTGTGAAATTTAAACTCGGTCAGCGATCTGCAGGCATGCCCGGAATAGACGGAGCGTGCCAGTAAGGTGAGGGACGCGGGAACTCTTGGTCAATGGCACACCTGAGGATGACTGGCTGGTGGCCTGTCGAAACATAGTGGGCTCTACGTATGATGACCCGCTGTAACCACCAAACGCTTTAGAACGTATGCAAAACGAGTGTGGAAAATAAGCGTGCGTAATGCTGGAGAGAACGTAACGCATGGAAAATACTGGAGCTGGCCTTCCTCCAGCAGTGGGTGAGCTGTTGCGTTCGTCACTTTGTAATGGCTCAGTTGTGAAGTGCAGAGTCCAATAAAAGAGAAAAAGCAGAGTGTCAGGTGTTGAGGAACTGCTGGCATAACGGTGAGTTCTGTTAACAGCACTGTGGAACGGTTACCTGCCGATGTAGCTGGAGGTTGACAGTTACTGAACTGCATGTAATAAAATCGTCGTAACTTCCGAACGGTTTGCCTTAGGACGTTCAAACTGTACGGTTGGCCGCGAGGCACGATGGGAGTTAGTAGGCTCGTGCATGGTTTGCTTTCATGACGAAGCCCACTTTCTTTTGAATAAGTTCGCCAGTCAGCAAAATTGGTTCATGTGGGGGAGTGAGAATCCGCATTTCGCGATCGAGAAGTCTCTTCACGCTCAACGGGTGACTGTGTGGTGTGCAGTGTCCAGTCTCGGAATAATCGCTGCGATATTCCGCGATGGCACGTGAAGGTTTTGGAAGATGATCTCATCCCCATTATCCAAAGTGATCCTGATTTCGACAAGATATGGTTCGTGCGAGACGGAGCTCGACCGCGTCGAGGCAGGGGTTTGATGCCCTGGAGGAGCACTTCTGGGAGCACAGTACTCACAAAGGAACCTCCCCATCGCACCCCCCTCAGATTTAGTTATGTTGGCACAGTGGATAGGCCTTGAAAAACTGAACACAGATCAATCGAGAAAACAGGAAGAAGTTGTGTGGAACTATGAAAAAAATAAGCAAAATATACAAGCTGAGTAGTCCATGTGCAACATAAGTAACATCAAGGATAATTTTAGGGCAGGAGCGCCGTGGTCCCGTGGTTAGTGTGAGCACCTGCGGAACGAGAGGTCCTTGGTTCAAATCTTCCCTCAAGTGGAAATTTTAATTCTTTATTTTCGTAAAGTTATGATCTGTCCGTTCGTTCATTGACGTCTCTGTTCACTGTAATAAGTTTAGTGTCTGTGTTTTCGCGACCGCACCGCAAAACCGTGCGATTAGTACACGAAAGGACGTGCCTCTCCAATTGTAACCGAAAACATTTGATCGCAAGGTCATAGGTCAACCGATTCCTCCACAGGAAAACACATCTGATATATTCTATACGACACTGGTGACGGCATGTGCTTCACATGACAGGAATATGTTGTCGACCCAAGTAACTTGTACACTTGGCGAATGAGTAAAAAGATTCTTCTACCTTGCCCGATGTAGGTTTTCTTGTGGATGTGATAATCACTCCGAAAAAAGTGATGAAAACATAAGAGTTTGTCTCATAAACTACAACAAATGAATGCAACAGTTTCACAGTTGTTTTTAACGTTTTCAAATTTTTCCGTGTGTAGACCGTCAAATCCTGCATATGTGCAAGCAAATCTGAACATGTCCTGGAATTTTGGAGAGCGAAGTTGATTATGTGTGAGTGCCTGAACTTTGATAATTGTCTGAAAATAAAAAATAAAATTTTACACTCGAAGAAAGACTTGAACCAAAGACCTCTCGTTCCGCAGCTGCTCACGCTAACCACGGGACCACGGCGTTCCTAAGCTCACAACATCCTTGATGTTGCATATCTTGCACATGGACGACCCAGTTTGTATATTTTGCTTATTTTTTCACAGTTCCACACAACTTCTTCCTGTTTTCTCGATTGATCTGTATTCAGTTTTTCAAGGCCTATCCACTGTGCCAACTTATAACTAAATCTGAGGGGGGGTGCAATGGGGAGGTTCCCTTGTCAGAGTTGACTGGCATGGGAGTCGAGTGGCCGCCATATTCTCCGGATCCGAACGCATGCGGCTTATTTTTTGGGGCCGCATAAAAGACGAATTGTATAGCAATAACCCCGGAACCGTTGCTGAGTTGAAATTAGCCATTCAGCAGGTCATCGACAGCATCGATGTTCCGGCACTTCAGCGGGTCATGCAGAATTCCGCTATTCGCTGCGTCACATCACCGCCAACGATGGCAGGCATATCGAACATGTCGTAAACCTAAGTCCGAATATCTGTTGTGACGTTCACATGCTGAATAAAGTGTGTGCACGCCGTTATTTGTAACTAATTTAAGTTTTATTTTTCATATTGTTCAATAATTGTCACCCAGTATGTGATGAACCATTGCGTTTTAACGACAATGCTTTTCCGGAACCTGATTCTGATATTGGTTGTACGAATTACAATTATGTTAATACCTTCAGGTGCTTACGGGTGCTGGCATGTATCGACCGGGACAGATGAAAATGCGTGCCCCGACTGGGACCCGAACCCGGGATCTCCTGCTTACATGGCAGACGCTCTATCCATGTGAGCCACCGAGGGCACAGAGGATAGTGCGTCTGCAGGGACTTATCCCTTGCACGCCTCCCGCGAGACCCACATTCTCACCATATACCGGGTGATCAAAACGTCAGTATAAATTTGAAAACTTAATAAACGACGGAATAATGTAGATAGAGGGGTAAAAATTGACGCACATGCTTGAAATGACATGGGGTTTTATTAGAACAAAAATGCAGGATGGCGCTCCACTCCATATTGCTAGACGTGTGAAAGATCTCTTGCGCGCGTCGTTTGGTGACGATCGTGTGCTCAGCCGCCACTTTCGTCATGCTTGGCCTCCCAGGTCCCCAGACCTCAGTCAATACGAGTATTGGCTTTGGGTTTACCTGAAGTTGCAAGTGTGTCGTGATCGACCGACATTCCTAGGGATGCTGAAAGACAACATCCGACGCCAATGCCTCACCATAACTCCGGACATGCTTTACAGTGCTGTTCACAACATTATTCCCCGACTGCAGCTATTGTTGAGGAATGATGGTGGACATATTGAGCATTTCCCGTAAAGAACATCGTCTTTGCTTTGTCTTACTTTGTTATGCTAATTATTGCTATTCTGATCAGATGAAACGCCATCTGTCGGAGTTATTTACTGCGCCGGGAGGACCCTCCTGTCTGTCGCTGCGGGGCGGCTTTGACAGTGGCCCACATTTTGCTGGCCTGCCCCCTTTTAGCTGTGGTCAGGCGGACATTTGTGCTGCCTGATACGCTCCCTGCCCTTTTATCTGATGACCCTGTTATGGCTGCCTTAGTTTTACGTTTTATTAGGGCAGGGGGTTTTTATTCTTTAATCTGAGTGTTTGTTTTATTGTTTTGTGTTGATTCTGGCCTTAGGCCTACGGTTTTAAACTAAGTTTTTAATGTGTTTTCGGTGGTTGGCTTTTCCCTTTTTTTGTTCCTATGATCGGCCATCACCGTCACACTCCGTGTGATTTTATTTCGTTTTGTCTGGTCCTTGTCTATGTTTCTTTTGTTCTGTGTTGTCTGTCTCTTATTCTGTTGAACATTTTTTATTCTCTGTGGGTATTTTTAGTATTTTGGAAAAAGGGACCGATGACCTCTGCAGTTTGGTCCCTTTAATCCTTAAACCAACCAACCAACCATCTGTCGGACGTTTTTTGAACTTTTGTATTTTTTTGGTTCTAATAAAACCCCATATTATTCCAAGCATGTGTGTCAATTTGTACCCCTCTATCTACATTATTCCGTGATTTATTCAGGTTTCAAATTTATACTGACTTTTTGATCACCCGGCATATATCCGCACACTACATTCGTAGTGTTTCTACCCAACACACTCATTACTCGTGGAAGACATTCTTACCAAGTCCCGGAAGAGTTCGGGGAATGTGTGTACATCCGCACAGAAGAAGGAGGTAATGTCCGGTATTGCCAGAACGATATACTAGTATGGATCTAGTGTCTGTTCTTTCGGATATGTCCGAAAGAACAGACATAATATCCATATAACTATATTTGTTGTTGGAGGTGCGAGGTGGTTGTTGTTGTGGTCGATAACTGTCTGATCTACGCATCTAACCTCCAGCATTCTTCTGTAATGCTGGACTTTGAGAGTCTTCTAATCTCGTCTTGCTCGAAATGCTTATTGTCCCACTTAACTTCTGTACAAGGCTAAACTCGAGAGAAAATCAGTATTCGTCGTTAAAGATACCGTCCTTCCCGTTCCACTCCTCTTCAGAAAGTCCGTATTTCGAATTGCGTGCTGAGATAATTTCGTAATCTAGGCTTCAGATGTAAGAATTGTATTGAGAGGAGTAGGAGGAGGAGGACTGTATTTCTGTTTCGTTCTGTTCCAGGTAAGGAACGCTGGTCATGTTCAAAGCGCCGTCATTGGTGGTGTGGAGAGACTATTCAGTTTGCAGTGCAATCGATGCTGTCAGCGGAAATAGGTATTTGATTAGCGTAGTCCTTTCCTCTCGCGTTGTGACGCCCACGCCGCGTGGGATTAGCCGAGCGGTCTCAGGCGCTGCAGTCATGGACTGTGCGGCTGGTCCCGGCGGAGGTTCGAGTCCTCCCTCGGAAGTGTGTGTGTGTGTGTGTGTGTGTGTGTGTGTGTGTGTGTGTGTGTGTGTGTGTGTGTGTTTGTCCTTAGGTCATCAGTAGTGTGTAAGCAGTCAGCTTACACACTACTCAACCTAAATTATGTTAAGTAGTTAAGTCCCATAAGATTTCACACACATTTGAACATTTCTTTTGTGACGCCCATGACAAAAACGTCGAATGGACCAATGAGGGCAGCTCACGACAGCGCAACAATGAGACCTATTAATATGTGGTGGTGGTGGTGGTGGTGGTGGTGGTGGTGGTGGTGTGTGGCATAGATTATGGTGAAATCAGTTGCATCTGATTGAACATGAAGAAAACCCGTGACACGCTTTGCGTGACCAGAAAGAAACACCTGACATGGTGGGAATCCTTCCCCTACGAAAACTGCGGGTTGAGTAAACATAGCCATTTGAATGATCGAGCAATAGTTCCGTATATAAATTATACCAATAGTTAAGACATGACTGAAAGAACATACATCACGCGTTCATATAACGTAACACTTGAATATTGCCTCAAAACATTCAAAGGTACAATCGAAGACGTTTCACAGTGTGTCTGCAGAAGCTTCTGACTTTATCTCAAGCCTGGACTTAGAGCTATGAATGCATTACAAACTTGTCATTTCGCGTGTCTGTGTACAAATGTATTATACAGTGTGAAACTTCCTGGCAGTTTAAACCTGTGTGCCGGACCGAGACTCGAACTCGGGACCGTTGCCTTTCGCGGGCAAGTGGTTCGCAGGAGAGCTTCTGTGAAGTTTGGAAGGTAGGAGACGAGGTACTGGCAGAAGTAAAGCTGTGAGGACGGGGCGTGAGTCGTGCTTGGGTAGTCCAGACGGCAGAGCACTTGCCCGCGAAAGGCAAAGGTCCCGAGTTCGAGTCTAGGTCCGGCACACAGTTTTAATCTGCCAGGAAGTTTCATAACAGCGCACACTCCGCTGCAGAGTGATAATCTCATTCTATTATACAGTGTGTTTAACAGCTCATGTTACACACTTCCATAGGTTTTAGAGAGGACTTACTAGATAAAGTTTTACACAGGAAGCCGTGTCCGAAAACGCCATCGAAGGAAGCTAGAGAGCGTCAAAGTTACATGTGCCGGCGCCTGTAAATGTATACTATGTGATCAAGACTGTCCGGACACCTGGCTGAAAATGACGTGCAAGTTCGTGGCGCCCTCCAACGGTAATGCTGGAATTCACTATGGTGTTGGACCACACTTAGCCTTGATGACAGCTTCCACTCCCGCAGGCATACGTTCAATCAGGTGCTCGAAGGGTACTCTGAGAATGGCTGCCCATTCTTCACGGAGTGCTGCACTGAGGAGAGGTATCGATTTCGGTCGGTGAGGTCTGGCACGAAGTCGGCGTTCCAAAACAACCGAAACGTGTTCTATAGGATTCAGGAGACGGCTCTGTGCAGGCCAGTCCATTACAGGGATGTTACTGTCCTGTAACAACTCCGTCACAGGCCGTGCGTTATGAACAGGTGCTCGATCGTGTTGAAAGATGCAATCGCATCCCCGCATTGCTCTTAAACAGTGGCAAGCAAGAAGGTGCTTACAAGATCAATGTAGGCCTGTGCTGTGACAGTGCCACGCAAAACAACAAGGGGTGCAAGCCCCATCCATAAAAAACACGACCACACCATACCACCACCGCCCCCGAATTTTACTGTTGGCACTACAGAGGGTGACATATGACGTTCACCGGGCATTCCCCATACCCACACCCTACTGTCATCGGATCGCCACATTGTGTACCGTGATTCGTCACACCAAACAACGTTTTCCACTGTTCAATCGTCCAATGTTTACGCTCCTTACACCAAGCGAGGCGTCGTTCGGCATTTATCGGCGTGGTGTGTGGCATACGAGCAGCCGCTCGACCGCGAAATCAGTTTTCTCGCCTCCCGCCTAACTGTCATAGTACTGGCAGTGGATCCTGTTGCAGTTTGGAATTCCTGTGTGGTAGTCTGGATAGATGTCTGACTATTACACATTACGACCGTCTTTCAACTGTCGGCGGTCTCTGTCAGTCAACAGATGAGGTCTGCCTGTACGCTTTTGTGCTGTACGTGTCCCTTCACGTTTCCACTTCACTATCACTTCGGAAACAGTGGGCCTGTGGATGTTTAAGAGTGAGGAAATGTCGCGTAGAGACGTATGACACAAGTGACCTCCATTCACCTGACCACGTTCTATGTCCGTGAATTTTGTGGAGCGCCCCATTCTGCTCTCTCCCGATGTCTAATGACTACTGAGGTCGCTGATATGGAGTGTCTGGCAGTAGGTGGCAGTACAGTGCACATAAAGGAAAAATATGTGTGTTTATGTATGTCCGGATAGTTTTGATCACATAGTGTATGTTTGTGGAGGGTGATCCCGTGATGATGATACAAACTTCCTGGGATGATGGAGAGGGATAAATGTACGAGGGCGGTTCAGAAAGTAACCTCCGATTGGTCACAGTGCGGGTTGTGGGGGGAGTAGCGACGCCATCTGTGCGTTCACGCACTCAACAGGTCAGTCGGCATCAAGCCGTGGTCGAGTGAACGTCGTACCTGCGCTAGTTTAGTTTTTGTGACAGTTTGAAATGTGTGCTGCAATAGAAAACCCCGCCAAATGTGAAGTACGTGCTGTCATAAGGTCTTTTACAGCCAAAGGATATTCTGCAGCAGCTATTCATCGTGAGCTTTGTGCCGTGTACGGACCTAGAGTTATGAGTGAAGGAGTTGTCCGTGAATGGGTACGTTTATTTAAAAGTGGACGAGAAAACGTTCGTGATGAAGAGAGGAGTGGTAGACCATCATTGGTGACTGACGAATTCGTTCAGACAGTTGATGCAAAAGTTCGTGAAAATCGACGTTTCTCAATGTCGGTTTTCCACAGATTTCTAAGACTCTCTTGTACGAGATAGTGACAACAAGATTGGGTTACCGTAAGTTCTGTGCACGATGGGTGCCCAAAATTCTTACCGACCACCACAAAACTCAAAGAATGGCCTCTGCATTAGACTTTCTGTCACGTTATGAGGACGAAGGAGAACCATTGTTAAACAGAATCGTGACCGGTGACGAAACCTGGATTAAGTACGTGAACCCTGAGACAAAAGAACAATCAAAGATGTGGGCACATTCAAATTCGCCTACCAAACCGAGAAAAGCCTCGCAAGATTTTTCTGCCAGAAAACTGATGGCAACGGTGTTTTGGGATGCCAAAGGGGTGTTGTTGGTTGAATTCGTGGAACGTGGTACGTGGTACGACCATTAATCAAGACGTGTACTGTGAAACAATAAAAAAGTTACGACGGGCTATACAGAACAAACGCCGTGGTATGCTGACTTCCGGTATTGTTTTTTTGCACGATAACGCCCGTCCTCACTCTGCTCGCAGAACAACGGCCCTTCTTGAGTCCTTCAAGTGGGACGTTATCAACCATCCACCTTACAGCCCAGACCTGGCGCCAAGTGATTATCACCTCTTCATGCATTTGAAGAAATGGCTCGGGTCACAGCGGTTTGATGACGACGAAGAGCTCAAAGATGCGGTCACAGGCTGGCTCCAGGCACAAGCGGGTGATTTTTATGCAGAAGGAATTTCAATGCTTGTGAAGAGATACGATAAGTGCCTCAATCGCTATGGAGACTATGTAGAAAAATAGTGCAAAGATGTAGTTGTAAGATGTATATATTAAAATATTTTTATTTAACTTGGTGTATTTTTTTAAATCAACCGGAGGTTACTTTCTGAACGGCCCTCGTATTAATATGAGGTAAGGGTTCCTGTACCGGTAACGAGAATCCGAAGCGAATATCGTTCTGATATCTCGGACGTTGGAATACATGTACCGCTACCGTTGTTGCTAAGATTTTAGGGAAGACAACTTTCAGAGATGGTAATAAGTTTCAAAACAAGAAAATATTTCTACTAAATGTGAGCACGAAATTGCATACCTTGATAGCTATGAGCACTTGTTCAATAGGGGGGCGGGGGGGGGGGGGGGTGTCCATAGCAGCGAAGGTGAGCAAGTTCTGATAGGTCTTCAGGTGTGCATTTTAGAGCCGATGTATACTGGATATTTTTTCTTGTCTTCTTCCATACTAACACCTCTGGAAGTTGCATATCCTAAGTTTTTAGCAACAACAGCACCTGTAGATGCACTCAACTGGCAGAGGTATCAGAATGACCATCACTGAATCACAGTGTGTAAGTACCGGCGCATGTAACTTTGAGGTAGTTTCCGGACATGGTGCATGGGGGCTTAATTAAATGAAATGAAAATAATTTTAATTTTTGGTAGCTGTATGTCCGATTACGCTATGTCTCGTAAACGGTTGGCCCTGACTAGTATTATTACGCTATCTGACTGCATAGAACAATAACAAAGAATGAAATGGAAATTTTCATTAACACAATTAATTAAGTCCCCAGCAACTATAAAAACCTACGAAACCAAAGCACAAGTGTAACTGTTCTGTGTGTGGAAGTATGACTCAACGTACGCATCTGGCACGGTTCTTCAATAACACAAGAAATTTTAAATAACATTTATACTGAATTAATTAAAGAAAATAGAAATACCATAATTACTCAAGAAAACCAGAATTACACTCTAATCCAAGAACACAAGCCAGATGCTTTGTTGACCGAACCTGTAATGACGCATTATTTAAGACACTGAAATAATGAAAAACAACACGGAATATTTTACCTTCATATATATTGACGAAAAGCACTCTGATTATTACAGTATTTCCATTCGAACAACATCTGCTGTCCAGCCCATCAAACAACTGCATAAAACATGGAACATCATCTCGACAAACACTGCCCACTAGCACATCTCAACACACACTGACTACTACGAGTCCTCGACAAGCACTGCCCACTACGACATCTCAATAATCACTTCCTACTAAGAGATCTCGACAAGCACTGCCCACTACGACATCTCAATAATCACTGCCAGTGGAGGCGGCGGAACAATACTCTCTAGCGCGATCTCTGGCGCTGTGGCTCAGTGTAGCCACCTTTCAATGGTTAATACATCAACCTTCATCTACTAAGTGCCCTAAACAACCTCAATAAGTAACATAAATTGTGAAACACCCTGTATACGTTAATATTTATAACATATGTCCGTCCAAATGTTTGAGTAGTTTATTGAAATTTGAAGTAAGTCTACCAAAAGCTTTCCGGAATTTTTGGTAACAACGTTTCCCCCTTTTATGCACTCAACAGATGTATAAAAACGCGCGAGCGATAAGAATTCAACAGTGTTTCAGAATTTCAAAGGAATCTTGAAAAACATCGGGACATTTACGATTTTATTTGTATAGATAGTAAACTGCGCTTTTTTGCTGTACTGATATACTGCTACACGAATTATTTAGCCCTCAAAAACTGATCATCATAATTACTTAAATAAATGTAATTCGATTTGTAGGGCGCCATTTTTTAACAGAGAACAAAGACATGAATGAACGGGTGTAGGAATGAACAAATAAATGAATCAGCAGACACGACAGGGCAGCAGTAGCAGCAGTAATTAAACCGACCGCCGGCTTCAGACAGCCGTAGAGAGACCAGAAGTAGTGATTTGTAACGTTGCTAGCTTTGAGCTAGGCGTTTCAAAGCCTTGGTTTCGGTTCCTTGCTGCTGACAATGAGCCAGCTGAATTTGTGAGACAGCTCACTGCCGCTGTTACTCCCCCACACGGGAGACGCCTGCTCTCGGGAGTCCCGCAGGGTTCAGGGCTTGCCCCGTCGTTTGCCTGCACACACCGTGTGTCGCGTCATCACAAACTGCCTCTAGGTGCCGACCCTGAGATTCTCGCATCTGCTATATCAGGCCATTCTGTACCTCGCTTTGTCAGTTTGTTACCATGTACACAGTATTATTAATTTCACGCCCTAATTCATTACGCAGTTCAGTTTGTGGGCAGGGAGATCCGCCAAAGAGCTACAATATCTTGCGTTTGGACTGTAGTTGCAAATCGGTTTCGGAGATATTTTCGTTATCAGTGCTGTGTGACTGGGGGCCAGAATGACGCTACACAAGGCAAAAGAGCCGCCGAAAACAGTTCTCGAAACACGGCCTTCGATGCGGTCTGGCTGCAGACGTGGTAGCGACGCAGAACCCGTCAGCTCGGCAGAACACGAGCGCTGGCGTCTTCGTATTCTGCTGAGTTGCCGCGCCGTCCTAACGCGATAATGGCAGCGGTTTCGAGAATGCCATCAGCGCGTAATGGGATGCTAGCTAGCTACGGTAGAAACTCGTTAGCCGGTCAGGCCTAGATTACAGGTCTCGCAATATAGCACATACCTCATAGGCACGACCACTGTCTCGCCCCCCCCCCTTTCTTGGCTCTGCCCTTTCTCCCCCATTTTCGTCTCTGCCCTTTCTCCCCCATTTTCGTGATCTTCCCATTTATTCTTCCCTGTCTTTTTCGTCTTCTTTTACTTTTTTCTCTTCTTCCTATTCTTCTTTTTCTTCCCCTTATTCTTCTTTTTCTTCCCCTTATTCTTCTTTTTCTTCCCCTTATTCTTCTTTTTCTTCCCCTTATTCTTCTTTTTCTTCCCCTTATTCTTCTTTTTCTTCCCCTTATTCTTCTTTTTCTTCCCATTATTCTTCCTTTCCTTCCCCTTATTCTTCTTTTCCTTCCCCTTATTCTTATTCTTCTTCTTCCCCTTATTCTTATTCTTCTTCTTCCCCTTATTCTTATTCTTCTTCTTCCCCTTATTCTTGTTCTTCTTCTTCCCCTTATTCTTGTTCTTCTTCTTCCCCTTATTCTTGTTCTTCTTCTTCCCCTTATTCTTATTCTTCTTCTTCCCCTTATACTTATTCTTCTTCTTCCCCTTATTCTTATTCTTCTTCTTCCCCTTATTCTTATTCTTCTTCTTCCCCTTACTCCTCATTATTATTATTCTTCCTATTCATCTTGCTCATTTTCTTGGTCTTTTTCGTCCATTAGATATGCACAGTTGGATCCAGACTTACAGATTCTGATCTCCAGCTACACACACCCTTGTGTCTCGTATATATGTTGAGATGTCACTGCCCCACCTCCGATCACAGCCGGCCGTTGTGCCCGAGCGGTTCTAGGCGCATCAGTCCGGAACCGCGCGACTGCTACAGTCGCAGGTTCGAATCCTGTGTCGGGCATGGATGTGTGTGATGTGCTTAGGTTAGTCAGGTTTAAGTGGTTGTAAGTTCTAGGGGACTGATGAACTCAGATGTTAAGTCCCATAGTGCTCAGAACAATTTGAACCATTTTGAACCCCGGCAACATGCACTGGCCACATAGCTTTCATTCCGGCGACGATTGTAATTGTCTCCCAATTTAGTCTGTTTGCTGAAAGATTTGTCTCTCTCCTAGAAGCTGATGTGTCCCTTTCATGCTGTGCAACTCTCAGCTTACGAAAGTTATTCAGTCCTGACTCCGATGCAGGTCCACAAACTCATCTCATTCTCTTGCGCACATCTCGCAGCAATAAGGACGATGGTACAACAATAAAATTTCTCGCGCAATCTTATCTATGCTTTGCATGATCCGACCGCGATTAGAATGTTGAGGCGAAGCAGCAAATGTTCTCTCAGCCCCACAGCACCTGCTTCCAACGGAGTAGCAATTTCGAGCAGTTGCTCTTCACCTGCAGTTAGTTAGCGGGCTCCCCCATTCTTCACCGCGAGTGCATACGTATCGGCGGTAATCTGATGGGGCGATAAGCGCCGTGCGAGATAAGGTGGCCGACGCAGCGGTCAAGGTTCGCGCCCCAGCAGCTGTTGCTACGTGTGTGGCAGTCCTTCCGCACGTGACGGATCTCACCGTGTGAGGTTCGGCAGCGCCCGTACAGCGCCTGCGAAACGTTCCGACTTTCGCCAAACTCCGCTCTCGTGCCTGTAAGCACAGCGTCTCCTTGTCACAGAGCTAACAGAAAATACGTTACGTACTCGTATGCTGTTCTATCCGACTGCCACACGTGTTACGCAGTAGCGAAGCATAGCCTGGTTAAGAAAAGCAGAGGGCCGTGTATCGCTTGTTGGGGGAACGCCAGGTACACTTCTGCATCACTAGATTACTCCGGACTGTGGCCTTTGCGACAGGAAGTCACTTCCGGCGTTCGCGCCCTGGGCTGTGGTCCGCCGAGTCACTGCGTAGGTGCCGGCCGCGGCAGCAGGCGCAGCTCCACTACGCAGCCTCGGGCTGGCTACGCACTGTGAACGGCCACAGCTAGCAGGGACCACGCTAAGGCGGGCCGCTAGGCCACAGCTGCAGTGTACGTGACCCGCGCGGCCGTTGTACGCCGCTTCCTAGTAGAGATGGGTCGTTCGAGGACTAACGGGTCGAAAGGGACGGGTCACCAAGATTAACGGAACGAACGAGGAACGAATTCTAACAAGGGAACCTCCCCATCGCACCCCTGTCAGATTTAGTTGTAAGTTGGCACAGTGGATAGGCCTTGAAAAACTGAACACAGATCAATCGAGAAAACAGGAAGAAGTTGTGCTTACTTCAGGATATTATACCCATGCATTGTTGTTTTATGGCACCACCTTTTGTGGTAAACAGTTCTTGGCAATAAGAAAATTATTACTCAGAGGAGTGCGATAAGCAATGAGTGGTGCGCAGCCAAGACACACTTGCAGGAATCTATTCCTGCTACTACAGGTTTCCAAAATGCCGTCTCAGTGTGCCTCTTCCCTTGTATTTTTCAGAAAAGAAACTGCTGTCTTTCCAAAACCAATAGTTCACATGGCCACATTATGAGGTCAGAACAGGGTTTACATAGAAACTAGACAAACTTCAGCCTTATGCAAAAATTAGTAAATTACTCAGTTATGAAAGTTACCAATACTCTACCTACACACATCAAACTATAAAAATCAAGAGCACATTGAAAGAATACCTGTTACAACATTCATTCTACAGAAGTAGTGAATTTTTTAACATAAATGAGAGTGTATGTGTGTGGTTTTAATGTATAACTGGGATATACCATTACTGCAAGCATAAAATAAATTATTTATTATCATACAATATATCATACTGGTTTTTAAATATTGAGAAATTGGTAATATGAATTCTCTTAGTGTATGCGTAAATATTAAGTCCAATGTCTTGCTCTATTACATATGTTGTTATTTTCATGTTTTATGATGTAACATTACCATGAATCTACTATACTGCACCTAACTATACCCATTATAGTACATTTTATAAAAAAAAATTATTGATTGTTAATGTTAGAAAAACACTGATTCGTTCTCTATCCCCCCCCCCCCTTCCTCTCTCTCTCTCTAGTATATTCTTTACTGTAGAAATCAATAGAACTGCTGGCGTTTGAGACAAAATCTGATAACACATTTCACACAGTCTGGTTCAAATGCATTTGGATTCCGGGTGCTCAACTTTAAAGTTATCAGTGCTTGTATAAAGAAATACTTTTCTTTCAATACGACAAAACAATGGAGATTGCCATGAGATAACAAACTTCTCAATTAAAATCCAATAACAAAATGACTGTTTTTACAACTGCATAAGAGATAAGTATTGCTTGATGACAACTAATATAAAAATGAGAAAGATCCTGTCACTCTGAAATATGATAAAAGCAAGCATGTGTACAGGAGGTGAGTGGGGAAGAAGTTGTGTGGAAGTGTGCAAAAAATAAGCAAAATATACAAACTGAGTAGGCCATGCGCAAGATAGGCAACATCAATGACAGTGTGAGCTCAGAAGCGCCGTGGTCCCGTAGTTAGCGTGAACAGCTGCGGAACGAGAGGTCCTTGGTTCAAGTCTTCCCTCGAGTAAAGTGTTTACTTCCTTTATTTTCGCGAAGTTATGATCTGTCCGTTCGTTCATTCACGTCTCTGTTCACTGTAATAAGTTTAGTGTGTGTGTTTTGCGACCGCACCGCAAAAGCGTGTGATTGTTATTGAAGTGGCGAGCTATATTCGCTGCATTCACATCGCCCACGGAATACATCTCACGTATTTAATGCACTCCCGTCCAAAGTAGCGAACAGTCAGCTGCCAGCCAGGGAGCCTCGTTAGCAGGAATAATCTCCCGTGCGCTGTAGTCGACTGACGTGTGTTTCGATGTTTGTTTAGGTGTAGCGTCCCCAAACTACGGCGCAGTTACCTCGCATCGGACCCACGGACAGATAATAATTGCCCGAAAATAAAAAAAATTACATTTTTCACTCGATGGAAGACTTGAACGAAGGACCACTCGTTCCGCAGCTTCTCACGCTAACCACGGGACCACGGCGCTCCTGAGTTCATACTATCCTTGATGTTGTCCATCCTGCGCATAAACTACTCAGTTTGTATATTTTGCTAATTTTTTTTCATCATAGTTCCACACAACTACTTCCTGTTTTCTCGGTTGATCGGTGCTCAGTTTTTCGCCCATCCACTGTGCCAACTTATAACTAAATCTGAGGGGGGTGCGATGGGGAGGTTCCCTTGTAAGGAACGGTCTTTCATAGTTCACTTCGGTCGCGCCTTTCTACTTATAGTTTCCGGGAACAGGAAACATCCGGTCTCGTTCCCGAACGGCCCGTCGGCCAGTCTCGTTCTAGGGTGCCTATTCTGTATCTTTCCGCCATTGTGCCGATCGTTTCGGTACTCAAGAGCACCGAACGGTCTAGTACTCGAATTAGTTATTCAGTATGCATTTCGGTAGCGATACCGTTCGGGTCTAGAGAACCGAAACGATGTTGTCGGTTCGCGTAGCGCAAGCGGCCGCAGATCCGCGCATGCGCACTGCAGCACGAAGGCAAAGCGCCTAGCAGACGACACAGGCGCGCTATTCTTCCAAGTACCGAAAATTGCGTCTACGTTGCCACAACGCATGACGCCGCATTCCATCGAGCTGACGTGCCCGCCTTCATCGCCCTTGCCTCCTCCTTAACAGTATCAGGCGCACTATATCCATTTCCATGATTCTCAGCTGAAATGCATAAAAAATTTTACAGTTCCTCTGAGCGCATGTTTGCATGCATAATAACGATAGCGTATTTGACTGTATTCTGCGTCGTAAATGCCGCATTATGTCATCTTGATCTCATTGACACTGACATCGTCTTTAGGATTTTACGTCTCGGAAAATGAGTTAGGAATAGTGTTTACTGCCACATTGTACTAATACATCTATAAAACCACCCGAAAAATTGATTCTGAGAGTTTCAAAGAATAAGAAGATAAACAGAACGTGGTTATAAGTCGCTCCTAGAGATCCAATTGGTTAAGTAGCCCACTTATATATATATATATATATATATATATATGTGTGTGTGTGTGTGTGTGTGTGTGTGTGTGTGTGTGTGTGTGTGTGTGTGTGTGTGATATGTGAACGATTTCGGTCTTCAAAATAAAATTCAAAAAACGCATTTCCGAGAGCTCCTGCAGTTCATCGAAGTTAATAACATGCATCTCGTGAATGAAAATGTTTCGTATATCGTGCTACAGTCTAAAAATATTAAGGCAGAGATCTTTCATCTTTGTGTACTGTGGTTAAGGATTCGATCCCAGAAAAATACTTGTGACAATCAAGATTATGGAGATGACTGCTGCTTGTTACATTCCCAGTAATTAAAGTTGTGCTCTTAGATTCCTGTCTAACCGCATACTCTGAAATCGCTACATATTCGGGAAAGATGGTGAATTATTTCTGACAAGAAATAAAGGTCACCGTCGGTTGTTCCACTCACAGCAATTTCATCTCCAGCAATTTGATATTTCGCTTTTTAAACACAAATCACGAAATCATTACTGAGGAAGTGCGCTCTTACCTGCAAGTAATAATAAATATTGCAGAAAAATTTTAACTTTGACGAATAACAATGTCTCAGAACGTGTTGCATATATGAAGAGGATTTTTTGCGCGCGCTCATGCGTGAAACAGTGTCCTATCGTGTCGCATTCCTGCGCGCTAAACAACTTGGTAGCGCCAAACAATAGATATGCAGTCCTGAATTCTTGTAGTATTGTGTAGAGCAACGTAGGCTGACTTCGTTGCCAAACGGTGTTGCGTTAGTCATAAATGCGTGATAGTTTGGAAGGTTTCTAGTATCAGGTTTCACATAATTGCTTTCCATTGTGACTTGAAGGTTGTAAACACGTTTCGATAGTTACTAAGTAAACCATTTGTGGGAAAAAGTAGACAAAGGCACTAGTAACGTCAGTTCACACTCATGTAATATACGTAAGCACAGCCGATGTCTTAATATTTAATAATGTTTAAACTCTTATTTGCACAAAAATAACGCGTATTTTGAGAGAATATTGACCAAAAACGTTTCTTTTATGTAATCATTCACAGTAACAACCTAACATAACCATATTTCTAACAAACGAAAATAGTCTATTACAAACTCACTTTCCTACTGGGTGCGTCGTCTGGTGGTCCTTTAGTAACACAATCACTAAATCCAAAGCTGAAACCCCTAAATATGTTCAAAATAACAAATTATAGGTGTAGATAAACCACGGCTGATGGATCGACAGGGCCAGACCGAAATCCAAAATCTCTCGGCACAATTGTCGTAGACCGTTCGGTAACAGGTCCCAGAAGCTTACTGAATAGGATATTTCGTTAAGGAACCGAGAATGACGCCACTACCGAAACTAACCTACTACACGGATCGGTACGAACGGTACAGAATAGGGCCCCAGCCTCGGTCTCGTTCCCGTTTCGCGTGGCCACTCGTCGCAGTTCCACTGCCGACTGCTCATAGTTAAGTATCGAGTTGTTCGTTTCGTACGCTTCGCACGCCCATTCTAGATCCGTTTCAAACACTGTTTGAACTCTGAACTTCTAGTTCTTCTCGTATTCTATTCAGCGTCCAGGACTGGTAGTTAAACTGTGTTTCATATTTACGTAAATTACATAAAAATTACGTGGTATGTAATACGTACATCTTTTCTGGCAACAAAACAGCGTATCAGCTTACTTCACTATTTCGATAAACAGGAGAAGGAAATTTTTGTACGAGGGCAGTTCAATAAGTAATGCAACACATTTTTTTCTCGGCCAATTTTGGTTGAGAACACCGGAAATTTCTTGTGGAATATTTTCAAACATTCCCGCTTCGTCTCGTATAGTTTCATTGACTTCCGACAGGTGGCAGCGCTGTACAGAGCTGTTAAAATGGCGTCTGTAACGGATGTGCGTTCCAAACAATGGGCAGTGATCGAGTTTCTTTTGGCGGAAAACCAGGGCATCTCAGATATTCACAGGCGCTTGCAGAATGTCTACGGTGATCTGGCAGTGGACAAAAGCACGGTGAGTCATTGGGCAAAGCGTGTGTCATCATCGCCGCAAGGTCGAGCGAGACTGTCTGATCTCCCGCGTGCGGGCCGGCCGTGCACAGCTGTGACTCCTGCAATGGCGGAGCGTGCGAACACACTCGTTCGAGATGATCGACGGATCACCATCAAACAACTCAGTGCTCAACTTGACATCTCTGTTGGTAGTGCTGTCACAATTGTTCACCAGTTGGGATATTCAAAGGTTTGTTCCCGCTGGGTCCCTCGTTGTCTAACCGAACACCATAAAGAGCAAAGGAGAACCATCTGTGCGGAATTGCTTGCTCGTCATGTGGCTGAGGGTGACAATTTCTTGTCAAAGATTGTTACAGGCGATGAAACATGGGTTCATCACTTCGAACCTGAAACAAAACGGCAATCAATGGAGTGGCGCCACACCCACTCCCCTACCCTCAGCCGGTAAAGTCACGGTTACAGCCTTCTGGGACGCTGAAGGGGTTATTCTGTTCGATGTCCTTCCCCATGGTCAAACGATCAACTCTGAAGTGTATTGTGCTACTCTTCAGAAATTGAAGAAACGACTTCAGCGTGTTCGTAGGCACAAAAATCTGAACGAACTTCTCCTTCTTCGTGACAACGCAAGACCTCACACACGTCTTCGCACCCGAGAGGAGCTCACAAAACTTCCGTGGACTGTTCTTCCTCGTGCACCCTACAGCCCCGATCTCGCACCGTCGGATTTCCGTATGTTTGGCCCAATGAAGGACGCAATCCGTGGGACGCACTACGCGGATGATGAAGAAGTTATTGATGCAGTACGACGTTGGCTCCGACATCGACCAGTGGAATGGTACCGTGCAGGTATACAGGCCCTCATTTCAAGGTGGCGTAAGGCCGTAGCATTGAATGGAGATTACGCTGAAAAATAGTGTTGTGTAGCTAAAAGATTTGGGAATAACCTGGTGTATTTCAATGCTGAATAAAGCAACCCCTGTTTCAGAAAAAAAATGTGTTGCATTACTTTTTGAACTGCCCTCGTAGAAAGACAAGATTCTTTGTTATTACAAATGCAAAGGACGTCGGCATGGCACATGAGTGGCCATTTTCCGTCCTTTTTTATCCAAAGTAAAAGAGCATGTTCATTGTTATGCAAGGCAGACCTACTTACAACCGAATGAAGCCCGCGCTCCGTAATAGTGTGTCTGGTGTCGCATTTTGTGAAGAGAATATGCTGTAGTGGTCTTCAGTCCTGAGACTGGTTTCATGCAGCTCTCCACGCTACTCTATCCTGTGCAAGCTTCTTCATCTCCCAGTACCTACTGCAGCCTACATCCTTCTGAATCCGTTTAGTGTATTCATCTCTTGGTCTCCATCTACGATTTTTGCCCTCCACGGTGCCGTCCAAACCTAAATTTGTGGTCCCTTCTTCTCGTCTAGTTGTGCCAGAAACTCCTCCCCAATTCTATTCAGTACCTGCTCATTAGTTATGTGATCTACCCATCTAATCTTCAGCATTCTTCTGTAGCACCGCATTTCCAAAGATTCTATTCTCTTCTTGTCGAAACTATGTTTCACTTCCATACATGGCTACACTCCATACATGGCTACACTCCATACAAATACTTTCAGAAACGGCTTCCTGACACTTAAATTTGTGCTCGATGTTAACAAATTTCTCCTCAGAAACGCTTTCCTTGCCATTGCCATTCTACATTTTATATCCTCTCTACTTCGACCATCATCAGTTACTTTGCTCCCCAAATAGCAAATCTTCTTTACTCCTTCAAGTGTCTCATTTGCTAATCTAATTCCCTCAGCATCATCCGACTTAACTCCACTACATTCCATTATCCTCGTTTTGCTTTTGTTGTTCACCTTGTATCCTCCTTTCAAGACACGGTTTTTGCGTTTGTTGGATATTATATAAGCCTTCCATCCTCAGTCACGTATGCTACTAATTTTCAATTTTTGATAAGAACCACATACCAAGGACAATGAACGGTCAATAGGATAACTCCTACAATATTATTTCAGAGGTACAGGGCGGCGCACGAAAAATCGGCCGAATTTACTAGACTGCTCATTGTCGGCCACCTGTCATCTGTTTCGAAGTTGTTGTTTGCATTAGCTTATTTGTTATTTCTTCACTGCCTAATTATCACATGTTTATCTATTCTCCTCGTAGCGGTCAACAAATATTTCGCAATTGGCGAGCAGTCTGTACTCGGGGCCGGTTTTCGGTTCGCCACCTTATATTATTTCACTGCGATCAGCCACATAACGCTACAGTTGGGTAAACGAGGTGTTTTGCAGAATGACGAAAATTACTAAGTGTGTGACAATTGTGTTACGAATAAACTCTGTACTCCAGGGGGGGGGGGCAGGAGGCAAGTGCCCCCTCCTGGCGCCTTCCATCTTCACCTATGCTATTACTTATCAATTTTTCGTAAGAACTGTATACCAAGCACAAATGAACGGTTCCGAAAAAAGAGCGATCACCAGTGAACTAGTTCCCAAGGATGAACGACTTTGCCCATCTCTACTTCCTAGGCTCCTGGCCAGCCACACGGTGGGAAACGGAACAGCAACACCGCCAGTGCGGATCACAGCGCAGCGTGTAAATTCTGGCAGCAGGTGAACGTAGGCCGTAGGTAACTGCAGCCTATCACATCACGAGACAAGGGTGCTACGATTAAAAGCCGTTCTAAGGCAAGGATGCGGCTTCTCTACCCTACTGTGCAGTCTGTCCAAAGAAGCAGCAAAGAGGGAAATTGAAGGCAGGCACAAGAGCGGCGTTAAAAATCACGGTAAAACGCTGCCGGGGTACTACCATCACAGGGTGCGCCAGGTCGCAGGCCCTGTATACAGGGTGGTCCATCGATCGTCACCGGGTCATATATCACACGAAACAAGCGACAAACGAAAAAACTACGAAGAACGAAACTCGTCTAGCTTGAAGGAGGAAACCAGATGGCGCTATGGTTGGCCCGAGAGATGGCGCTGCCATAGGTCAAACGGATATCAACTGCGTTTTTTCAAATAGGAACCCCCACTTTTTATTACATATTCGTGTAGTATGTAAAGAAATATGAATGTTTTAGTTGGTACACTTTTTCGCTTTGTGAAAGATGGCGCTGTAGTAGTCACAAACATATGGCTCACAATTTTAGACGAACAGTTGGTAACAGGTAGGTTTTTTAAATTAAAATACAGAACGTAGCTACGTTTGAACATTTTATTTCGGTTCTTCCAATGCGATACATGTGCCTTGGTGAACTTACCATCTCTGAGAGCGCATGCTGTTACAGTGTGATTACCTGTAAATACCACTGAAAGGGTACAGTACCGCCCGACATTGAAAATAGGTACAAAATACCTCATTCTTGTCAGAACAACACATTTTTTTGTGTAAAAATAACTCAATTTCAATTAATGCAGCGAAGCCGGATACCAGTGTGGGAAAGAATGACAATTTGTTTATTTAACTGATCGCATGTGCACTCCCACAAAGTAAATCCCTACATCCAGTTTGGTGAGATCTGCGAAATGAATGAATGTATGGTCGTCTGCTAACCACAGATAGTGAATGTGAATATATGATCATCTTTGAGTCGATCCTTTGGCCACCTTTGGTGGGACCAAAGACATGAAATTTACCACAGCTTTGAGCGCCATAAATGTGGTTGACCAATATGGTGGCAAGGTGCTTCCCCCACCTCGACAGAGGTGCGAGATGACCTACAGAACGGCCATGTTTCAGCACTCTGCCGCTGGATCTTCTGCTGTTAAGACCTGTTTTAGTTGTGCTCCGTAATGACGAAAGAGTGGAGACATGGTATGCATGTGGAATATTTAAGAGTAGTTTGAATTAATAATTTCTCTTTCTCAGGAACTTTTGTGGGGAGAATTAAATGTCAGGCAGGTAATATTAAGGGGATTGTAGTAATCTTCGGAAGTGACCAACGGTCACAATGAAACCACGTGTAGTTATAAGTTGAGATACTTCCGTGTGCTTAAGCTGAATTACCAGCGTGTGTACAATAAGTTGAAATATTTAAGAAATAGCATGTGTATCATAAGTTGAAATATTTAAGAAATTACGTGTGCAGGACTTGAAATTAGAGACGAGTACTTCCACGTGGTGAGTACTGTGTGAGTCTCAATCTGTGTATGAGACAAAGGATAAAGAGAAGTACTCGTCCATGCTATCAGTTGAGGACTCGCGTGTGTGCTTAATATTAAACTGCATGATATGATTCCGTGTGACGCTAGATTTAAACTCTGAGAGAGAATCAAGGTGAGTCGGCCGTCTATCCAGCAACGCCACTTGGCTTGCATTGCACAGGAAGACGTGCATATATCTCCAGAGTTCACAGTAGGAAAGTAGAATTACAAAGTGGGGCAGTGTCGTGTGAAACTGGGATAAATATTGATTGAAGTGGGAAAGCTGAAAGTGATAATGTTGTAACCATTCTTTGTGTAGTATTTCATATTGTTGTGTGGTGTATGTCATGTAATTTGGGTATGTGTGGTTTGCATGGGGGAGTAGCAAGGTAGTTTCAAAAGATTTGTGGGTTATGCTTGTTCCTTCTGTACCGCTCGGTCTGGAGGAAAGTTTCGTGATGATGATTGTGAGAGTCGAAGCGTGAGATATAATAAAAGATCCACCATCCTATCCAGAAAGTGCACTGTTGCGGTAAATAAATTACGAGACCATAATATAGAGATTCACTAATGTAAAGCCATGCCCACTGGGCGGAATTTCTCATGTGATATTGTTGTAGGTTATAGAATTTGTGTGTTTAGGAATAAATAAGATAGTGAAAAGAAAAAGATTGGCGGCCTTTTCCTTCGAATTGTATATTATCATAATGTCCCAAATTTATAATGTGTGCGCCACTCATATTCAGTGCGATGGCCACGTGTTAATAAAAGCCGTTAAATAAAAGACAAAAAGAAAATGTGGTATTGCCAGTGCGTAGTGTACAGTCAGAGTTCTGTAAATCACTGATAGTCAGATATGCGTTTCCGTTGCGTAGTAATCATATAGGAGGATAACTTGTAACTAAGTGTGAGTACTAGAGTTCATGTTACTCGTCAAATAAGAAAGAATCCACTCGCTTGGCTGACCACTCATCTTGCAGGCCTGACTGCTTGATGCCACAGTATGAGTAAGGTACGTGGGTGCCTCTCACCACATTAATGCAATAAATGCTCAAAATGATGTCCGTTAACCTCAATGCATTGGGCAGTACGTGTAACGACATTCCTGTCAACAGCGAGTAGTTCAACTTCTGTAATGTTCTCACATGCGCTGACATTTGTTGTCAGGCGTTGTCGGTGGACCACGATAGCAAATATCCTTCAACTTTCCCCACAGAAAGAAATCCGGAGACGTCAGATCCGGTGAACGTGCGGGCCACGGTATGGTGCTTCGACGACCAATCCACCCGTCACGAAATATGCTACTCAATACCGCTTCAACCGCACGCGAGCTATGTGCCGGTCATCCATCATGTTGGAAGTACATCGCCATTCTGTCATGCAGTGAAACATCTTGTAGTAACATCGGTAGAACATTACGTAGGAAATACATTGCACCATTTAGATTGCCATAGATAAAATGGGGGCAATTATCCTTCCTGCCATAATACCGCACCATACATTAACCCGCCAAGGTCGCTGATGTTCCACTTGTCGCGGCCATTGTGGATTTTCCGTTGCCCAATAGTGCATCTCATGCCGGTTTACGTTACCGCTGTTGGTGAATGACGCTTCGTCGCTAAGTAGAACGCGTGCAAAAAATCTGTCATCGTCCCGTAGTTTCTCTTGTGCCCAGTGGCAGAAATGTACACGAAATTCAAAGTCGTCGTCATGCAATTCCTGGAGCATAGAAATATGGTACGGGTGCAATCGATGTTGAAGGATTCTAAACACCGACGCTTTTGAGATTCTCGCGCAATTTGTCTGCTACAGATGTGCGAATTAGCCGCGACAGCAGCTAAAACACCTACTTGGGCATCATCATTTGTTGCAGGTCGTGGTTGACGTTTCACATGTGGCTAACACTTCCTGTTTCCTTAAATAACGTAACTATCCGGCGAACGGTCCAGAAAATTACATGATGTCGTCCAGGATACCGAGCAGCATACATAGCACACGCCCGTGCGGCATTTTGATCACGATAGCCATACATCAACACGACATCGACCTTTTCTGCAATTGGTAAACGGTCCATTTTAACACGGGTAATGTATCACAAAGGAAATACCGTCCACAGTGGCGGAATGTTACGTGATACCACGTACTTATACGTTTGTGACGATTACAGCGCCATCTATCAAAAAGCGAAAAAAGTGGTCCAACTAAAACATTCATATTTTTTTACGTACTACATGAATATGTAATAAAAATATGGCTACCTATTTAAAAAAAAACGCAGTTGATATCCGTTTGACCTATGGCAGCGCCATCTAGCGGGCCAACCATAGCGCCACCTGGTTTCCCCATTCAAGCTAGACGAGTTTCGTTCTTTGTAGTTTTTTCGTTTGACGCTTGTTTCGTGTGATATTTGGCCCGGTCACGATCAATGGACCACCCTGTGTATACATATCACTATCCAGTGACTATCTCGTTGCCTCAGTGTGTAATCCACGTTCTGTTTCACGGTACGTTGCGGATGATTCTCTGTTCAGCACTGTCACCGACTCTCTCTCTCTCTCTCTCTCTCTCTCTCTCTCTCTCTCTCTCTCTCTCTGACAACGGAGTACGGAGCTGTTCTCGACTTCAAACGCCCCAGTAATCGTCATTGTTTCGTCATGAGCAATTGGGCCGCGCGTCACGGCATTTGACGAATTACGCGATGGAGATTGCAATAATTACGAGAAGCGTTTGCACGCAATCCCGGATAGGTCGCCCGCGACGTCTCGGACTTAATCGCTTCATCTTGAGGAATATAATTACTGCCGCTGTACTTCGTATACCCTTCGCTCTTCCAATTAGCGTTCAGTACAGGACGAGGTGGTCGTCGTCGTAATAGCCGCAGCTGCTTGCCGTCGAGGTAGCTTGGCTCTGTCAGACGCTGAGAGTCTAATACGCTGCTAGTCCTAACGGGTCTAGTGCTATTAGACAACCGGTTAGTTGGCATGTTCATTAAATATTACAGCCATTGTACTCGGATAACGTTCGAAAGTCTTGCGGGACGTTAAAAACTAATTTCCGAAACTCGCATCCTCCTCAACACACCACGCATTTAGTTCAAAACAGACGGTGTCTCTGAAACATCCTTGCGAATCCACAAGTTTCACACTGTCGCCTCGCAAAGTAAAGTCACGTAATTAAACAAGCAACGTTACGTAACTGTAGTTTCATGAGGTGATATTACGAACTTAGACTACCCTTTCTGTACCTTCTGCATTAAAGAAGATAGAAACGTGGGGTGGAATTATTACTTAGATAAAGCACCACGCCGAGGAGGGAGAGGGAGGGAGGGAGAGAGAGAGAGAGAGAGAGAGAGAGAGAGAGAGAGAGATGTTGTTGTTGTCGTCTTTAGTCGTGAGACTGGTTTGATGCAGCTATCCATGCTATTCTATCCTGTGTAAGCCTCTTCATCTCCCAGTACCTACTGCAACCTACATCATTCTGAATCTGCTTAATTCATTTCTTGGTCTCCCTCTACGGTTTTTACCCTCCACACTGCCCTCCAATACTAAATTGGTGATCCCTTAATGCCTCAGAACATGTCCTACCAACCGATCCCTTCTTCTAGTCAAGTTGTGCCACAAACTTCTCTTCTCCCCAATTCTATTCAGTACCTCCTCTTTAGTTATGTGATCTACCCATCTAATCTTCAGCATTCTTCTGTAGCACCACAATTCGAAAGCTTCTATTATGTCCTTGTCCAAACTATTTATCATCCACGTTTCACTTCCATACATGGCTACACTCCATACAAATAGTTTCAGAAGAAACTTCCTGACACTTGAATCAATACTCGATGTTAACAAATTTATAGATATATTACGGCCGGAAAAAGGAATAACTGTGAGCAATAAGTTATTAAAGGGTTCAATTCTAATACGTTCTCTCCCCCACATTATATATATATATATATATATATAATGTGGGGGAGAGAACTTATTAGAATTGAATCGAATTTTGACATTTCATTAATATTTCGAACAGTTTTTGTGAATTTTGTTTGAATAATTTCAACCAAAAGTAACGAAGTTGTGTTCTCCAATTGCGTGCAGTGTAGGCATTCCGATTTTCATCTGAAATCGAAAAGGTTTTCACTTTACACTAATAACGTATTTTCTAACAATATGAACGTCTATGCAGGTGGAAATTATTTAATGAAACTTAAAAATTTTGCAGGTGTTGGAGCAATTTACTTAGATTTTCACGATTTTTTCTCATTATGCAAAGAAAAATACCCATAAAATCATTATATCATCTCAAAAGTTGGTTCATATAATTTGTAATTTTATACAGAATCAAAATATCACTTTTCATAGTGATCGCTTGTATACTTTTTGAGTTTGACTGCACGCAAATGTGAAAAAGAGTTATTTCGAGATGAACGCGTTTGTTCTATATCGGGCGCTTACGACCTTAGATGTTTTGAGCCCTAAAGAACCCCCCCCCCAAAAAAAAAGGCGTTTCAAAAATAAATTCTCGAAAACTAGAAATTCTAGAAAGTTGACAATGTAAAATGCTTCCCGATTAATCTGCGATCCCAGCACCATATAGTAATCCTTCTTCCTCATAGGCTTCGTTTTGAGCTTCCAGCAGTGCTTTCCGACCTTCCTTCGATCCCAGTGAACTACGTCGATTCCGCCGGCCCACGCGCTGGTTGTCCATTTGTTCGGCATAACTGAAGCTTTGCGTGCCTACTGCAATTCCTGCCTCGCTCATGACCATCAGAAGATATGAATTTCCTTCGTCGAATAAGCCCGCTGCTAAATACTGTGCCAATTCAACGACTTCTACTCCGGAGTGCAAGTGATTAGGAGCCAATCGCCTAATAGTGGAATTTGATTCGCATTTTCTGTGTGGCCACCTAAACATCTCTCCAGTAATTGATCCCTTCGTAAATCTTCATATATTGCAAGAATTTCCTTCTGCACGTCGGGTTGCAATGGAGTAGGGTGAGGTTCATGTTGCATTCCAACGACTGTTCGTTTGTGCCACTTAACACCAGCTGTCTTCTCCCTCTGGGCAATACTCGTGTTGTGGATTTTCATCCGTGGAAATCATAAAATAGTATGTCGCCATAAAAGCCTGTACCCGATGTGCACTCGGTTCGATGCTCATAAAAGCCAAACGAATCCAAATTTGGATTTTAAATTTTGACAGCGTATTCATGGGTAGTTAAACTAACGAATTATGCAACACAAAAATTGGATTATTTTGAACCTCCTAATGTGGTTTGCCGCCCTTAATGTAACAATTCGGACGTGAACTGTTTGCTAATCCAAAGGACTCGCGTGAAAAGAGAGAACTGCATTACTGGAGATTAATTTCAATGAAGATGGCTTTAATGCGAAAGACGATACGGGCCTAGAATATAATTTAGATTGCAACAAAAAAGACAAGTTTGTTTATAAAATGAATATTTTCTGAAAAAGGTGGAGAATACTATAGCGAGTCGCAAATAATTGTTGAAATGGTTTATTTCCGTGTCCCTACCGGTTTCGAGTTACCGTCTCCAAATGGCTAATATTTGCTATTAAATTATTTTCGTCATCAGCATCACATGTTGAAGGCGAGGGCGCGTTGTCGTGTTGTCTCTTATGGTTATCCGGGACAATACACAGGATGTCCCAGCAGGAATGGTCGATATTCAGGGATGTGGCGGGAACGATTGTTTTGCTTCGAATAGCCGGCCGGGGTGGGCGAGCGGTTCTAGGCGCTACAGTCTGGACCCGCGCGACCGCTACGGTCGCAGGTTCGAATCCTGCCTCGGGCATGGATGTGTGTGATGTCCTTAGGTTAGTTAGGTTTAATTAGTTCTAATTTGTAGGGGACCGATGACCTCAGAAGTCCCATAGTGCTCAGAGCTATTTGAACTATTTTATTTTTTAATTATTGTTTATTTTTTTTTATTATTATTATTTGCTTCAAATAATCGTTCCTGTCAGCCCCGAATGTTGACAATCCCGTGTGACAGCTTGTACCGGGTGATCAAAAAATTTAAAAGAACCGATTTCGAATGTTTATTACAAACTATAAAAGGTGGAAAGACATTGCGCTTGTCACTGGGCAAAAGAAGGTTGAAAGTTTTTACACAGCTGCGCGGTTGTTTGTTAGAACGTAAAGACTACACCACAAGACAAAATAATTTTTTTTGTGTTTGAATTTGCGCGAACTCAATCCACTGGACAGGTGCAAAGCGCATTCCGCCGTCGATTCAGCGACAAGCCACCTCTGCACAGGCAGATTCATGAGTGGCACACAAAATTCTAGGAAGTCAGTTGCACACGTCTGAGGAAAAATGTCGAGCGTATACGGGATACGCCTACGCGGAGCCCTGGGAAGTCCACAAGACGTGCTAGTCGGAAACTTCATCTTCCTCAGACAACGGTGTGGCGTGTTCTGAAACGACGCCCGCGTGTGAAGCCTCACAAGCTGCAGTTAAACTGCAGCAATTGCGTCCCAGCCACAGTAACGGAAGGTACGAATTTTTCTTTCGAATTCTCCAGTATATGACAGAAGACACTTTCTCCGAGCGCCTCGTCTTTTCGGACGAGTCGACGTTTCATCTAACGAGCGAAGTAAAAAAAATGGCTCTGAGCACTATGGGACTTAACTTCTGAGCTCATCAGTCCACTAGAACTCAGAACTACTTAAACCTAACTAACCTAAGGACATCACACACATCCATGCCCGAGGCAGGATACGAACCGGCGACCGTAGCGGTCACGCGGTTCCAGGCTGTAGTGCCTAGAACCGCACGGCCACTCCGGCCGGCGGCAAAGTGAACCGACGTAATGTAAGAATTTGGGGGTCACAAGTTCCTCGCGTCGTCGTCGAACATGGAAGAGACTCACCGAAACTGAATGCAATGATATTAAATTTCAGCCTGCAGGTGCATAAGCAAATAAACTTTACGTACGTTTGAGCTATAATAATGTAGCCTTCTTCAGGATATCACAATATAAAATTAAAACCTGCCAGAGTCAAGACTCAGCGCCCGCCTCCAGTTGCGTAAGTAAATAAACTTTAGCTAGGTTTCGGCTATAATAACGTAGCGTCCTTGAGAATGTCACAATATAAAATTAAGACATTCTGGATACTGGCCTTGTCACACGTACAATGTTGGTGCTACAGTACATAGTCGTAAGACTGCGTCACTTCGCTGATGTTTTGCCGGTAGGCCGGACATGTGAGCGCTGAGTGCTAACTCACGATTCGGCGCCCTCGGCTCACTTGGCTGGTCTACCGGCAAAACATCAGTGAAGTGACGCACTCTTACGACTACGTACTGTAGCACCAACATTGTGTGACAAGGCCAGTATCCAGAATGTTTTAATTTTATATTGTGACATTCTGAAGGAGGCTACGTTATTATAGCCGAAACCTAGCTAAAGTTTATTTGTTTTGTGGCGGCGTTCGTAGCGACAAACAATTCGCTGTAGAAACGGCTTACGAAGTCACCGCCACACTTTTAATAGCGGGCCGACCGGTCCGCTGGAACAGTGAACAGAAAGATGAAAACCCAAACACTCTGATTAAATAAAAGTCGGTACTTATCTTTATTAACGAAGATACAGAAACACAGTAGTGAACTTCGTGTCTACAGAGATGTGTCTAGTTCGAGTCGGAGCGGCTAGGTCAGCGTCGGCTGACGACAAACAACAACTCTGCTGCGATGAACACACAACTGACTAGCAGGTACACAATTCGGTGGCGAGTACACAACTGAGCGGCGAGTACAGAACTGTCCTAGCGCTCGCGATTCCAGCGCTTAAGAAGCCAGAAGCCAGCGGTGGCGCGCGCAGACTTGCGGCGATTTCCTGTCTCGCTGGCGCTGCTTATGCGGACGGCGTCCGGACTTTTATGCTGCCAACCTTTTGGCAGCGGGCTCGGGTGGCATTACTGGCTAGGATATAACAATTTGCTTACGCATCTGCAGGCTGAAATTCAATATAATTATATCTATACAGTTGCTGGCTACGGCAGCTGAAAAAGACAGTTCGGTGGTCAGCGCCCTCTATTGGGTCGGCCGCCAGGTTGTTATATAGGCGCGCACCGATCGTAAGGACTTAACCACTAGAGGGCTTTACATACAACATACAACATTCACCTAGAGAGCCTGTATACAGAGAGAGTGGCCATAGGTGAACTTGCCCGTGATTGGTTGATTGGCTTTGGCACAAAAATGGCGCCAAACGTCTCTCGCTCTTCCTATGTTCGCCGTGCTTTTGACTTTGAGTTAAATGTAATATAATGCGCATACATAGGGGCAGAAATCCATTCCAGTACGATTATGCCATAGGTGGTAAATCATTGGAAGCGGTAACGGCCGTAAAATACTTAGGAGTTACTATCCGGAGCGATCTGAAGTGGAATGATCACATAAAACAAATAGTGGGAAAAGCAGGCGCCAGGTTGAGATTCATAGGAAGAATTCTAAGAAAATGTGACTCATCGACGAAAGAAGTAGCTTACAAAACGCTTGTTCGTCCGATTCTTGAGTATTGCTCATCAGTATGGGACCCTTACCAGGTTGGATTGATAGAAGAGATAGACATGATCCAGCGAAAAGCAGCGCGATTCGTCATGGGGACATTTAGTCAGCGCGAGAGCGTTACGGAGATGCTGAACAAGCTCCAGTGGCGGACACTTCAAGAAAGGCGTTACGCAATACGGAGAGGTTTTTTATCGAAATTACGAGAGAGCACATTCCGGGAAGAGATGGGCAACATATTACTACCGCCCACATATATCTCGCGTAATGATCACAACGAAAAGATCCGAGAAATTAGAGCAAATACGGAGACTTACAAGCAGTCGTTCTTCCCACGCACAATTCGTGAATGGAACAGGGAAGGGGGGATCAGATAGTGGTACAATAAGTACCCTCCGCCACACACCGTAAGGTGGCTCGCGGAGTATAGATGTAGATGTAGAGGACTTTTGGAAACGATTAAAAGGTATTTGAATTATTCAGAGACTTGTTATGCGTTGTGCATGCGTGCTCGATATAGTTGTATGTCGTTTTTAGTACGTAACTAGCGTTTGCGATGTTAAATAAGAGTTGAAATAATGAAGCGTTTTGTGATGAAGTCGGTAGGCCTACACGTTTGAAGTAAACACGTTAGTAATTGTACAGTATTTTTTTTTTTTGACATCTGCAATTCGTTCTGCAGACGTTCGTAAACGATGCCAGGTTTTGCTCCAATAGAGGCGAAGGTGGATTTCGCATCTCAGCATTTCCACGCCATGAAGAAAGACGAAAGCAGTGCGCAGTCTCAGTCAACAGGGCTGACATAAATCAAACACGAGCCTTGTGGAAACCAAGCGAGTAGTCTTATCTATGCGAAGTAAGTCATTTTTGCTTTTTACTACATGTGAAACAAGTTTCAAGACGTGACAAGAAGTACTAACACGTCTCACACTTTTTGCATGTCACAAGTAAACAACTGCTTACGACTTTCACTCATCTGACGTAATACAGGTACGTTAAATCCTTAGCGTTATGCACTCCCGATACAAAACAAATGCTGTACACTATATTTTGTTTTATTTGCGTTACTTTCATTGCAATATGTCTAGTAAACAAACTTTAAAGGAGAGAAATGAAAGTAACGAATAATTTTTACAGCCGCTGTATCAAGTTTTGCTGTGCTGTACGTAGTAGGCTACTATGAGTATACTATAGCTGTAAAGAAAGGCATTTAACGAACGATTTCGCCATATTGTCTTGTGCTTTTGATTCGGTGAGTTTGTACTCCACTACTCGACCACTGGCCATTCAAAAGTCCCGCCCGCAGTTTGGCAGGAAAATGGCCGCCGTATCGTCCGGTTGGCCACTCTCTCCCTGTACAGGCTCTCTACATTCACCGGCACTCACTGACTGCAGCGGAGTCCACGAGATGGAAATAACAATTTTTGAAAAGTGTTCTTTTCTGCTTGCGTTCTCCCTCGACGCCGTTCAAAAGCTGCCATTGTCGGGGGCTGTGAGTAGTTCTGGGGATAGCGCGGATGCGGAAGTGCGGGCTGTGTCTGCCGCTGAGTCGCAGGCGGCCCCGTAGCGACCCCGCCGCAGGCCTGCGAAGCCCGTGGCGCGCCGCGCCGCGCCCTGTAATCCCCCGTGTCACGGCGCACAGGCCGGCCTTGCGGGGGCGGAGGGAAGCCGCACGAGTCGCGGCGCCATCGATCAACGCCAGACCACACTGTCTGGCGGGCTGCTCACGAGGCGGCGCCGCGCCAGTTGGGCTCGCGGGTTTGCGTCGAACTAACAAGGGAACCTCCCCATCGCACCCCCGTCAGATTTAGTTATAACTTGGCACAGTGGATAGGCCTTGAAAAACTGATCAATCGAGAAAACAGGAAGAAGTTGTGTCGAACTATGAAAAAAATAAGCAAAATATACAAACTGAGTTGTCCATGCGCAAGATAGGCAACACGAAGGCTAGTATTAGCACAGAAGCGCCGTGGTCCAGTGGTTAGCGTGAGCAGCTGCGGAACGAGGAGTCCTTGGTTCAAATCCCACCTCGAGTGAAAAGTTTACATTCTTCATTTTCGCAAAGTTATGATCTGTCAGTTCGAGCCTTGATGTCTCTGTTCACTGTAATAAGTTTAGTGTCTGTGTTTCGCGAACGCACCGCAAAACCGTGCCATTAGTAGATGAAAGGACGTGCCTCTCCAATGGGAACCGAAAACATTTGATCGCAAGGTCATAGGTCAAGCGATTCCTCCACAGGAAAACACGTCTGATATATTCTATACGACACTGGCGACGGCATGTGCGTCACATGACATGAATATGTTGTCCACCCACCTAACTTGTACACTTGGCGAATGGGTAAAAAGATTCTTCTACTTTGCCCGATGGACGTTTTCTTATGGATGTGATAATCACTCCCAAAAAGTGATGAAAACATAAGAGTTTGTCACATAAACTGAAAATAAAAAAATTAAAATTTTCATGCGATGGAAGACTTCAACCAAGGACTCCTCGTGCCGCAGCTGCTCACGCTAATCACGGGACCACGGCGCTCCGGAGCTGACCTTATCCTTGATGTTGCTTATGATTCGCATGGACTACTCAGTTTGTATATTTTGCTTATTTTTTCATAGTTCTACACAACTTCTTCCTGTTTTCTCGATTGATCTGTGTTCAGTTTTTCAAGGCCTATCCACTGTGCCAACTTATAAATAAATCTGAGGGGGGTGCGATGGGGAGGTTCCCTTGTAAGTACAGCTTTGCCGGCCTCAGTGGCCGAGCGGTTCTAGGGCGCTTCAGTGCGGAACCGCGCGACCGCTACCGTCGCAGGTTCGAATCCTGCCTCGGGCATGGATGTGTGTGATGTCTTCAGGTTAGGTTTAAGTAGTTCTAAGTTCTAGGGGACTGACGACCTCCCATACTGCTCAGAGCCGTTTGCACACTCTTAATGGGCCAGTGAAACAAGTAGTACGGTGCACTAGTCTGGCTATTCCGAGAAAATCACAACAGATTGTAATGTCCCCACAGAAAATACCCTCTACCACGCACCAATTAATCATTTTCAATCAAACCATCCACATTCATTCACTTCGTAAAAGTTATCTGATCTGATTTTCTCGTAATATATGCGGCGACAGCTCGTCGACGCCAAAGTATTTTCCAGTGCGTTTATTCTTCGAAATAACAGAGATGCATTTATGCATTCTCCATGGTTGTTAGAGTGGTAACTAGGACAGCTTCTGGAGTATCTGTTGAGGGATTGAAGTGTTTCTGAGAGATACATATTCTGCTTTTCTTCTCGCTAAAGCGAGCCAATTAACATTTGTGCCGCTAGCGGTTTGTTTGAGGAGAAAGAAATTGTAAAAGGAAAATAATTAAGGCGTGGAATCGCCGGAGATCTGGATATGTAATGGAGATGGATTTAATACACAATTTCCTCCATAAATAAGGTTTGTGACTTTTTTGTTCTGGAGTGAATGAACGAATGAGTTTTTTTCTGTATCATTTGTTGATCACGTTGGCCCTGTAATTAGTGGGGAAGTTTCAGCTGTGTCGAAGAGAGCCTGCAATCACTGAGTCTGTGTTAAATCGTCCAAAAAGGCTTCGTACACATCTGGAATTCGCAATCTTTCGTAAAAGGAACAAACTGTCCAAACGATTGATTCCCCGACTGACTGCAGTGTTCAACAGTAATAATAAATGTAAAGATCTCTTACAGCAAGCCAGCCGCTGATTACCAAGACGAAGGACTCTACCAAAGATCCTATTTGGCTGATTTCACGTAATGAAATATTGTATTAAAAACTGTACATAGATAAAAGAGAGAGAGAGAGAGAGAGAGAGAGAGAGAGAGAGAGATGATACTAACAATCCTCCATTAGTCTAATTTTTCGCCTGTCTTATCACGGATCAGCCAAGAGGCCTTACTTTTCTGTATAGATTTATGTGTGAAGGTGAAGGTACCTTAAAGGCAACAGATACACGTCTATACAGACAAGACATTACACAGAGATAGCGGCTAGCTGCATTCATCATCTATTCTTTGATAAAGAGACGGCAACTTATTATCCGAACATTTAAAAGAGTGTTAAAAGATGTTTTACGCGTCTGTTATGTATCTGATGTGTAGCGGCCGGACGTTGCGGAGTTCATGGTGCTCCAGTGGTTGGCGCTCGAGCTGCGTAAGACGAACGTGTATGAGGCGACGGTTCGACTCCCGTTCAAACCTAATTATTAATGTATTTTTTCATCAGTCCCCATATTCCTCATTTTATATCACACTTGAGGGTTAACATACACTCCTGGAAATGGAAAGAAGAGCACATTGACACCGGTGTGTCAGACCCACCATACTTGCTCCGGACACTGCGAGAGGGCTATACAAGCAATGATCACACGCACGGCACAGCGGACACACCAGGAACCGCGATGTTGGCCGTCGAATGGCGCTAGCTGCGCAGCATTTGTGCACCGCCGCCGTCAGTGTCAGCCAGTTTGCCGTGGCATACGGAGCTCCATCGCAGTCTTTAACACTGGTAGCATGCCGCGACAGCGTGGACGTGAACCGTATGTGCAGTTGACGGACTTTGAGCGAGGGCGTATAGTGGGCATGCGGGAGGCCGGGTGGACGTACCGCCGAATTGCTCAGCACGTGGGGCGTGAGGTCTCCACAGTACATCGATGTTGTCGCCAGTGGTCGGCGGAAGGTGCACGTGCCCGTCGACCTGGGACCGGACCGCAGCGACGCACGGATGCACGCCAAGACCGTAGGATCCTACGCAGTGCCGTAGGGGACCGCACCGCCACTTCCCAGCAAATTAGGGACACAGTTGCTCCTGGGGTATCGGCGAGGACCATTCGCAACCGTCTCCATGAAGCTGGGCTCCGGTCCCGCACACCGTCAGGCCGTCTTCCGCTCACGCCCCAACATCGTGCAGCCCGCCTCCAGTGGTGTCGCGACAGGCGTGAATGGAGGGACGAATGGAGACGTGTCGTCTTCAGCGATGAGAGTCGCTTCTGCCTCGGTGCCAATGATGGTCGTATGCGTGTTTGGCGCCGTGCAGGTGAGCGCCACAATCAGGACTGCATACGACCGAGGCACACAGGGCCAACACCCGGCATCATGGTGTGGGGAGCGATCTCCTACACTGGCCGTACACCACTGGTGATCGTCGAGGGGACACTGAATAGTGCACGGTACATCCAAACCGTCATCGAACCCATCGTTCTACCATTCCTAGACCGGCAAGGGAACTTGCTGTTCCAACAGGACAATGCACGTCCGCATGTATCCCGTGCCACCCAACGTGCTCTAGAAGGTGTAAGTCAACTACCCTGGCCAGCAAGATCTCCGGATCTGTCCCCCATTGAGCATGTTTGGGACTGGATGAAGCGTCGTCTCACGCGGTCTGCACGTCCAGCACGAACGCTGGTCCAACTGAGGCGCCAGGTGGAAATGGCATGGCAAGCCGTTCCACAGGACTACATCCAGCATCTCTACGATCGTCTCCATGGGAGAATAGCAGCCTGCATTGCTGCGAAAGGTGGATATACACTGTACTAGTGCCGACATTGTGCATGCTCTGTTGCCTGTGTCTATGTGCCTGTGGTTCTGTCAGTGTGATCATGTGATGTATCTGACCCCAGGAATGTGTCAATAAAGTTTCCCCTTCCCGGGACAATGAATTCACGGTGTTCTTATTTCAATTTCCAGGAGTGTATTTTTAAAAACCGCGTGTACACTATGTGATCAAAAGTATCCGGACGCCCCCCAAAACACACCTTTTTCATATTAGCTGCGTTGCGCAGCCTCCTACTGCCAGGTACTCCATATCAGCGGTCTGAATAGTCATTACCAGAATGGGGCGCACCGCAGAACTCGTGGACTTGGAACGTGGTCAGGTGATGGTGTGTCACTTGTGTCATACGTCTGTACGCGAGATTTCCACACGCCTAAACATCCATACGTCGACGGTTTCCAAAGTGATTAGTGGAAACGTGAAGGAACACGTACAGAGCAAAATCGTACAGGCAGACAGTTGAAGAGAATCGTAATCTGTAATAGGCAGACATCTGTCCAGACCGTCACACAGGAATCCCAAACTGCATCACGATCCACTGCAAGTACAGTGACAGATAGGAGAGAGGTAAGAAAACTTGGATTTGACGGTCGAGCGGCTGCTCATAAGCCACACATCATGCCGGTAAATAGCAAAAGACGCATCACTTGATGTAAAGATCGTAAACATTGAACGATTGAGCAGTCGAAAAACTTTGTGTGGAATGACGAATCACGGTACACAATGTGCAGATCCGATGGCAGGGTGTGGGTATGGCCAATGCCCGGTAAACGTCCTCTGCCAGCGTGTGTAGTGCCAACAGTAAAATTCGGATGCGGTGGTGTTATGGTGTGGTCGTGTTTTTCGTGGAGGGGGCGCTATCACAGCACAGGCCTACATTGATGTTTCTATGCACTTTCTTGCTTCCCACTGTTGAACAGTAATGCGGGGATGGCGATTGCATCTTTCAACAGGATCGATCACCTGTTCATAATGCACGGCGTGTGGGGGAGTGGTTACACGACAGTAACAGCCCTGTAATGAACTGGCCTGCACAGAGTCCTCACCTGAATCCTATAGAAGACCTTTGTGATTTTTTTGGAACGCCGACTTCGTGCCAGGCCTCACCGACCGACATCGATATCTCTCCTTAGTGCAGCACTCCGTGAAGAATGGGCTGCCATTCCCCAAGAGACATTCCTGCAGCTGACTGAAGGTATGCATTGGAGTGTGGAAGCTGCCATCAAGGCTGGAGGTGGGTCAACACCGTACTGAATTCCAGCATTACCGATAGAGGGCGCCACGCTTTGAGCCAGGTTGCATGGGGGCTTAATTATATGAATATGAATGCAATTTTTTTTTTTTTTTTTTTTTTTTTTTAACTGTCTGTCCGATTACGAGGTCTCGTACTCGTAAACGGTTGGCCCTGACTAGTTTTTGTACGCAATCTGACTGCATAGAACAACAACAAAGAATGAAAGAAAATTTCCGTTAACACAATTAATTAAGTCCCCAGCAACTATAAAACCTACGAAACCAAAACATAAGTGTAATTGTTCTGTGTGTGGAAGTGTGATTCAACGTACACATCTGGCACGGTTCTTCTTCAATGAGACAAGAAATTTTAAATACCATTTATACTGAAGTAATTGAAAAAAATAGAAATACTATAATTGCGCAAGAAAACCAGAATTACACTCTAATACAAGAAGACGAGCCAGATGCTTTGTTGACTGAACCTGTAATGACGCATTATTTAAGACATTGAAATAATGAAAAGAAAAGGAATTTTTTTTACCTTCATATATATTGTCGAAAAGCACTCTGATCATTACAATATCTCCATTCGAACATCATCTGCTGTCTAGCCCATCAAACAACTGCATAAAACATGGAATAAGGACTCCCTACTACAACATCTCAACACCGACTCACTACTGCCACATCTCGATAAGCACTCTCCACCACAACTTCTCGACTAGAACTGTCTGTGGAGGCGGCGGAATAAAACTGTTCGGCGCAATCTCTGGCGCTGTGGCTCAGTGTAGCCACCTTTCAAGGTGTCCGGATACTTTTGATCACATAGTGTATGATGTTCATTCAAATGAAACCTGGTCAGTGCGTCTACCTTAGCCTTACACGTAAGATGCCACCGCGTAACTGCGGAGATGGTGGCGCCATCTACTGATAGAGAGACTGACGCGTGCGCACCGTTTGATGTTGCATAGCGCCGGTGTGGTTCACGCTGAAGAGAAGCTGGTCGCACAGGTTATCGTCCACTACCGAACATGCGGGTGAGTAAGCAGGAACAACGAGGAGTGATTCGATTTTTGGCGGAAGAGGGAGTTGGACGCCGTGAAATGTATCGACAGATGGAGGCTGTGTACGGTGAGCACAGTCTGAGTCGTTAAACTGTTGTGGAATGGCGCAAACGATTCCTTGAGGTCCGCGACTCACTGGAAGACGGTGCTCGTCCTGGACAGGCTCATCCTGTCATCACACCGGATATGGTTGCGGAAGCGAATGCTTTAGTCTTGCAGAAGCGGAGAATCGCCGTGGTCGAGATCCGTCGGTTACTGGGCATTAGCGTGGTCACCTCAACAGCACAAAGTGTCGAAAAACCTGTGCGCAGTGGGTTCCCCGCCAACTGACCGCCGAACAGCGCAATACTCCAATGGCGCTCTCTTTGAGTCACCTGCAATGTTATCGTGAGGAGGAATACTGGCTTTCTGTCGGGCATTGTCGCAGGTGACGAAACATGTCACCATTTTGAACCGAAAAGTAAGCGTCAGAGCGAACAGTCGAAACATGCGACTTCACCACCTCCAAAGAAATCAAAGGCTGTGCACACCAGTTCTGGTAAGGTCATGATGTCCTTTATTTACCACAAGGGCCCATTGCTTGTCTAGTTCCTGGAACGGGGAACCCCCATCAGCGCCCAGCGTTATGAAGCCAATTTACAGAACCTTAGACGAGAAGAGAAATTTGTTAACATCGAGTATAGATTTAAGTGTCAGGAAGTCATTTCTGAAAGTATTTGGATGGAGTGTAGCCATGTATGGAAGTGAAACATGGACGGTAAATAGTTTGGACAAGAAGAGAATAGAAGCTTTCGAAATGTGGTGCTACAGAAGAATGCTGAAGATTAGATGGGTAGATCACATAACTAATGAGGAGGTACTGAATAGGATTGGGGAGAAGAGGAGTTTGTGGCACAACTTGACCAGAAGAAGGGATCGGTTCGTAGGACATGTTCTGAGGCATCAAGGGATCACCAATTTAGTATTGGAGGGCATCGTGGAGGGTAAAAATCGTAGGGGGAGACCAAGAGATGAATACAATAAGCAGATTCAGAAGGATGTAGGTTGCAGTAGGTACTGGGAGATGAAGAAGCTTGCACAGGATAGAGTAGCATGGAGAGCTGCATCAAACCAGTCTCAGGACTGAAGACCACAACAACAGACGAGCCATCGAGTCGAAACGCCGAGGCACGTTGTGCAATGGCGTTATTCTCCCGCATGATAATACCCCACCCACACACGGCCAATGCGGTGAAGACGACACTGCAGCAGTTTCGGTGGGAAACGCTGGAACACCCGCCGTACAGTCTCGACCTTTCACCGTGTGAGTCTCATGTGTCTGGACCTCTGAAACGCCGGTCGGGCTGGCCGAGCGCTTCTAGGCGCTACAGTCTGGAACCGCGCGACCGCTGCGGTCGCAGGTTCGAATCCTGCTTCGGGCATGGGTGTTTCTGATGTCCTTAGGTTAGTTAGGTTTAAGTAGTTCTAAGTTCTAGGGGACTGATGACCATAGATATTGTCCCATAGTGCTCAGAGCCATCTGAACCATTTTTTGAACCTCTGAAACAAGCTATTGCCGGACAACGACTCGCAACGGACGACGAAGTGTGTGACTGGATCCAGGCCTGGATCGGACATCAGCCGAGTAGCTACTTCCAAGATGGAGTCGGCCGGCTAGTGTCGCAATGGGATAAATGTGCCAACAATTTTGGCAACTATTTTTGAATATGTGTACTGTGTATAACTACATTATTTGAATTAATAGAATCGTTACTTGACACTGGGTCCGGGTTTCATCTGAATGGCCAGTATGATTTTAAAAATACAACTTGTATTTGGCTGTAGTTTTTCATTTTTTTCACTACTTACCATGCACTCAGCCTCGTGATGCCAATTGAGGAGCTACTCGACCGAACAGTAGCGGCTCCGGTCAAAGAAAACCATCATAACGACCGGGAGAGCGGTGTGCTGACCCCACACCCCTCCTATCTGCATCCTCCATTGAGGATGACACGGCGGTCGGATGGTCCCGGTAGGCCACTCGTGGCCTGAACACGGAGTGCTTTTTTTTATTGAACAATTACATTTATAACTATCGCAAAGTAAATGAAGAAACGCATACAGTTTTCCTGAAAATACATACCTGTGGTGATTCACGAAATCGCTTGTACACGCTACGGCAAGAAATGGAATAATTGTGAGATAGTGTTAATACTTTCATCCTCCTTTACCTCCTCTGCATTACTGCAGACGACGTGTCACTGAGCACATTTGTACTGTGCGTGCAGTACACGTGAGGTGCCTAGTTGTTTCCTCTGCCCTGTGTGGAATACGTAAGTTCTTGTACACTTCACTAACCTGCTGTCTTCACGATGATGATGTCCCCAGCGCAAAAACAGCACGCAGGTCGTGGATTCTTTTCCTTGAGGCTGAAATTAACTTCACAAGGAACTGCTGCTACGAATGAACTATAAGTCGTTTGGGATGCCACTCGCGTTTTTATTGATGTAGACATGAGAAACTATTCTTGATCACAACGTATTGAACATACCTTTCCACAGTCATTATATCTGGCTAAAATAAGATGAAATACATCCTGCCACAATGTCTGATTACAGACAACATGTCTGATTACAGACAACATGTCTGATTACAGACAACATGTCTGATTACAGACAACATGTCTGATTACAGACAACATGTCTGTACCTAGCGACGGTCGGAACTGTAGTAAATAAAATTGCATGAAACAAATACTGCTATTACAGACAACATGTCTGTCTACTGGAACGGTCAGAACTGGAGAGCCGGACTGCCCGAGACACTTCGTGCGCCAAGCCAGCAAGGCGTGACCCGAACGCCACCGAAGCGCATCGGCAGTAATATCGTCAGTCTTTTGTTTTAGTAGTACTTTGATTTTAATAATTTTGAAATGACTGACTGATAGCTGGCTGTTGAGAGATGTTTATTTTAAAAAAATGAAGTAATTTGGATGACAGGTTTAATTAATAATAGTAACTCAAGTTTAACGTTTTGGCGCCCTACCACCGAACACGGCAGCCAATCACAGGGCAGCAGCATCATGCAGCCGGTCTTCCTCACGGGAATGGTACCGAATCTAGCATCTGTCACCGGTACCTCATCCCACACTGCGTCATCTCTATGCTTCTTGCATCTCCACTGCCCTGGGAACAGCTTCCTGGAGCCTAATATGATGGCTAAGCCAGAAAGATTACAGCGCGGTCTGGTAAGGCACCCGGAACTACTTTGCACCTCGACGTCTCGAGATGCAGACACGGAGGCAGGCCACGTTTTGCAGTTAACCTGCGTCGCGGTGAGACGTTGCTAATGTAGCAAGACGATAGGAAATTCACTACAACTTCACTAAAATGCACATTTTTCCCACACACATTATTTCACCTCTTCACTTCACAAACTGAGTCTATAACGCGTTGATCCACCTCTGGTCCTTGTGCAAGTAGTTATTCGGCTTGGAATTGATGAAGAGCTCGAGGACGTCCTTAAGAGGGGAAAAGATTGTCCAGTTGGCGTGTTTGAGCGTCAAAATCCCGGCATAGGTAGTTGGACGGCCCTGCCCATTACGCTCCTTACTTTCTCAACTGGGGTGAGATCCTGAGACCTTGCTGGCCTAGGCAGGGTTCAGCAAGCACGAAGACGAGCAGGAGAAACTCTCACAGTGTGCGGGTGGCTGTTATCTTGCTGGAAAGTGAGCCCAGGATGGCTTCCTACGAAGGGCAATAAAACGGGTCGCACAGTATCGCCAGCGTACCGTTGTACTGTGAGGGCTGTGCGAATGTCATACAAATTAATGTCGACAGATGAAAAGACTTTACGATATAAAGCTTATAAGTTGTATCCTTGGTGTGCACTGTCTTTGCTACGTGCACAGGCAGTATCTTTTTAGTAAATGTATTTTCGCGTCAACAGACTTAGCTCCACATGTCGTCAGTGCACCTGAGCTTTTATTTGTGATAGATCATTAGAACGATGGTAACATTAATTCAGCACATATTTAAGAACACTTTACGATGTAATAAGTGTCGTACTCATCGAATCTGTAAGACTCTAGCAGTCAAAAGGCTGCATTTTCACGACGACATGTACTCATGTCAGATAGTCTTATATTCAGACAGAATGTAACTTACGTACATTTCTCACCAATTTTTATAATTATGCTACTATCTTCATGAAATTTTTGTTTAATTATGTATATACACCCTGTGTTCACTTTTGTGATTTTTTGTGTTTAGGTAACTTTTTCAGTGTAACTTAAGGGCGCAAAGGCCGAAATTTCAATCGTAATAATAAATATAATATTTAATGCAGTGAACGGCGACTATGATGTCTTCTAAGAAATATTCTGTCTGTGAATCCCAACCATGAGAAGTTAATCAAATTACAACATCAATTCTGTAATTTACATGATCGTTATCTTACAGAGAGCAAATGCATTCAATTTTGCTTTTAATGTAAGCTAGCTGTGTAGCAATGATTAAAGAAGAACATAGTGGTCAAATATAGTCCGGGTAATCTGCGCTTCGACTTGACGGAAAGCCAGTTCTTCATGCGTCTCAATGTTCAGCACGTGATATCTACTGAACTGTGTGTCGTAAAATTATATAATTTTGCAGATACATTCAGTGGTATGTGTAGATGGGCGTAACACGTGTTGTGAATACAGTTAGTAGTAAAGAAATAAAGAATTAAAATTTCAAGCGTAAAGTTGTATTGCATGAACAGCGAAATTGTAGTAACTGTTAAATGTTTTTCATTATTTTGTGGGAGATACAGCTAAAATAAGTTTGAAAAGTGTATGAAATTGTGTGTACATCTCACTGCCTGGAGACATACGCCCAGTTTCTAACTTCAATTCTTGGCTTCCTACGTAACATTATTCCTGTAATAAGCAGATTACTGGTAGCAACTTAACTTTTTAATTGCGGTCAATAATTTTGCGAAATACGGAAAACCGTTTTTGTTGCTCCTGGAAGCTTTTAGATAGGCCACTTACAACTGGGACCGTTTGGGCATTTCAGTCGTTTAGTAAGTGGAAGTAGTTACCGTCCCTACCGTGCGTTGAAGTCACCGGCGGCGGCTTCGCCTTATCTCCTGTTGCTTACTTTCATATTTTGGCGGATTGTCAAACTACGAATTTCCATTCATGTAAAAAAAGTTGCAGCTTTAGTGAAAACATAGGCCACACGGTATGATTCTACTACGGTCACTACTGCAGTAGCACGGCGGTTGCTATCGGCGTCTCTGGTCGGTGGCAGAGGAAACGTTCCCGAATAAATGTAATTGTTTCTTAGACAGTGGGCGGTAACATTTAATGATTTAAATAGTAAAGTTGTTGCGCCAGTTCAGCTTTTGCATGAGAAACACGACGCGTTAGTATTTTCAAGTGCTGTATTAGTTTATAGAAATTTTATCTAAGATGTTTGCAGCCATTTTATCCCCTGCAGTCGTCTTTTTTGTTATCACTACACTACGAAAAAACGAAAACTAAAAATATTTTCTAAAATTAGGTGGCAATGTTAGATGGTGGTATTTTTGCAGATCTAATTAGTGGCAATGTGCCCTCATGAGGGAGGAAAACAGTGTGAAAACCAGAATAGTGTCAACAACAAACTGTACAGTATAACACTCATGCATTTAAATATAACTTGTCCTCTGCCACGAGATACACATAATCTACCAGTAACGATACCCTTACACCGTTGGATCCTACGTTAAAGCCTGTTAACAAATCTTTGGTACATGTGTTACATATAATGCAAAAAACTCAAACAACATGTAAACAGGAAAGGTAATTTCAAAGGCACGAAGAAAACAGATCAGGTTGTTGTATGGGAACTGTTGTGATAACTTTGTTCCATTAAATGGCACCAATTATTTGTAAGTGCATATCGGCAGATTCTCAAGTTTGCTATAAATACTGTTCTCTCTCTCTCTCTCTCTCTGTCTTGTGTGTGTGTGTGTGTGTGTGTGTGTGTGTGTGTGTGTGTGTGTGTGTGTGCGCGCGCGCATATACGAGGGTCACTCCAAAAGAAATGCACACTATTTTTGTAAAAATACACTTCTCATTCTGCATGCGTGAAAGTTTTACAGTGTGTAGATGCATGCTTCCCGCTCGTTTTCAAACTCAGTTCAACCTGTTCCCATGAGTGGCGCCGTCACAGCAGGTCTTCAAGGTGGCTGCTACGCTTGACGTTCGTGAGAAGCAACGTGCTGTCATAGAATTGCTGTGCTGTGAAAACAGTGGGAATCATCCACAGGAATCATCCACAAAAGGCTGAAAACGGTGTGCGGAGATGCTGCTGCCGACCGCAGTTAGTCGGTGGGCGAGCAGGTTACGTGACGAAAGCGGGCACGGCAATATTGAGGATTGTCCTCGCAGCGGCAGGCCTCGTACTGCACACACTCCAGACAATGTGCAGAGAGTTAACGAATTGGTGACTGCTGACAGACGCATCACAGTGAACGAATTGTCACGCTACGTTGGAATAGGGGAAGGAAGTGTTTGCAGAATACTGAAAGTGTTGGCGTTAAAGGTTTGTGCCAGGTGGGTTCCCAGGATGTTGACAATGGCCCACAAAGAAACAAGGAAAACGGTATGCAGCGAACTTTGGAACAGTACGAGAATGGTGGACATGAATTTCTTGGAAGAATTGTGACAGGTGATGAAACTTGGCTCCATCATTTTTCACCCGAGAGGAAGAGGCAATCAATGGAGTGGCATCGTGCAAATTCACCCAAGAAAAAAAAATTCAATTCCACACCTTGTGTTGGAAAAGTTAAGGCAACGGTGTTCTTTCGATTCCGAAGGTCTCTTGCTTGTGGACATCGTGCCAAGTGGAACCACCATAAATTCTGATGCATATGTGACGATTGCAAGACAATGCACGGCCACATGTCAGTCAAAAAACCGTGGAAGCGATGACAAAACTTGGATGGACAACACTGAAACACCCGCCTTACAGTCCTGACCTGGCTCCATGCGACTTTCATCTCTTTGGGAAACTGGAAGACTTTATTCGTGGAACAGGGTTTGAAGATGACGACTCCCTTGTGCACGCTGCCAAAGAGTGGCTGCAGCAGGTCGATCCAGAATTTTACCGTGCGGGTATACAGGCGCTGGTTCCGAGATGGCGTAAGGCAGTTGAGAGGCATGGAAATTATGTGGAGCAATGAAAATATTGTTCCTAAAGGATGTATCTACACACTGTAAAAGTTTCAAACATGTAGAATAAAATATGGATTAGTGTGCATTTGTTTTGGAGTGACCCTCGTAGAAAGTTCAACCGCCATAACTGTAAGCAGGACTCCGTCCATTGCGTTTAAACACAGCCCACACCATTATGGAGCCATCACCAACTTGTACGTCTTGTTGACAACCTGGGTCCATGGCTTCGTAAGGTCTTCGTTACACTCGAACCCTACCATAAGCCGGTAACAACTGAAATCTGCACTCACCTGACCAGGCCGCAGTTTCCCACTGGTCTAGGATCCGTCCGATATGGTCAGGAGCCCAGGAGAGGCGCTGCTGGCTGTGTCGTGGTGGTAGCAACACATTCGCGCATTTCGCGACACTGTCCGAACGGATACGTCGCTCATACGTCCCACATTGATTTATGCGGTGTTGCTTGTCTGCTAGCACTGACAACGCAAACGGCGCTGCTTTCGGTATTAAGTGAAGGCCGTCGGCCACTGCGTGGTCCATGGTGAGAAGTAAAGTCTGAAATGTTGTATTCTCGGCACACTCTTGACACTGTAGATCGCGGAATATTGAATTCTCCAACGACTTCAGAAGTGGAATGTCCCATGCATCTAGCTCCAACTACCATTGCGGGTTTCAAAGACGTGGCCATACCACGTCGGAAATAGGTTCACATGAACCAGCTAAGTACAAATGACTGCTCGCCTAATGCATTCCCATTTTATAGCGTGTGTACGCGATAATACCGGCATCTGTATATAGGGTGTCCGGAGATTCGCTTTACAGACTTGTAGGACTTAAATAGGAGCCCGTGTCCGGAAATGTCATCCAACGACGCTACAGAACGTCGAAGTTACAGGCCCCTGTAAATTTATGTATATATACACTCCTGGAAATTGAAATAAGAACACCGTGAATTCATTGTCCCGGGAAGGGGAAACTTTGACACATTCCTGGGGTCAGATACATCACATGATCACACTGACAGAACCACAGGCACATACACACAGGCAACAGAGCATGCACAATGTCGGCACTAGTACAGTGTATATCCACCTTTCGCAGCAATGCAGGCTGCTATTCTCCCATGGAGACGATCGTAGAGATGCTGGATGTAGTCCTGTGGAACGGCTTGCCATGCCATTTCCACCTGGCGCCTCAGTTGGACCAGCGTTCGTGCCGGACGTGCAGACCGCGTGAGACGACGCTTCATCCAGTCGCAAACATGCTCAATGGGGGACAGATCCGGAGATCTTGCTGGCCAGGGTAGTTGACTTACACCTTCTAGAGCACGTTGGGTGGCACGGGATACATGCGGACGTGCATTGTCCTGTTGGAACAGCAAGTTCCCTTGCCGGTCTAGGAATGGTAGAACGATGGGTTCGATGACGGTTTGGATGTACCGTGCACTATTCAGTGTCCCCTCGACGATCACCAGTGGTGTACGGCCAGTGTAGGAGATCGCTCCCCACACCGTGATGCCGGGTGTTGGCTCTGTGTGCCTCGGTCGTATGCAGTCCTGATTGTGGCGCTCACCTGCACGGCGCCAAACACGCATACGACCATCATTGGCACCGAGGCAGAAGCGACTCTCATCGCTGAAGACGACACGTCTCCATTCGTCCCTCCATTCACGCCTGTCGCGACACCACTGGAGGCGGGCTGCACGATGTTGGGGCGTGAGCGGAAGACGGCCTAACGGTGTGCGGGACCGTAGCCCAGCTTCGTGGAGACGGTTGCGAATGGTCCTCACCGATACCCCAGGAGCAACAGTGTCCCTAATTTGCTGGGAAGTGGCGGTGCGGTCCCCTACGGCACTGCGTAGGATCCTACGGTCTTGGCGTGCATCCGTGCGTCGCTGCGGTCTGGTCCCAGGTCGACGGGCACGTGCACCTTCCGCCGACCACTGGCGACAACATCGATGTACTGTGGAGACCTCACGCCCCCACGTGTTGAGCAATTCGGCGGTACGTCCACCCGGCCTCCCGCATGCCCACTATAGGCCCTCGCTCAAAGTCCGTCAACTGCACATACGGTTCACGTCCACGCTGTCGCGGCATGCTACCATTGTTAAAGACTGCGATGGAGCTCCGTATGCCACGGCAAACTGGCTGACACTGACGGCGGCGGTGCACAAATGCTGCGCAGCTAGCGCCATTCGACGGCCAACACCGCGGTTCCTGGTGTGTCCGCTGTGCCGTGCGTGTGATCATTGCTTGTACAGCCCTCTCGCAGTGTCCGGAGCAAGTATGGTGGGTCTGACACACCGGTGTCAATGTGTTCTTTTTTCCATTTCCAGGAGTGTATGTTCGTGTGTATTTACGGCTGATTCAGTAATGATGATCGCAACTTCCTAGGACGATGGGGGGCGATAAACGCATCAGTTCGAGGTACGGATCCCTGGTTCGGAGACGAACGAGTGGAACAGGCAAAAAGTCACTCTGAAATCTCTAACGGCGTATTACGTGTACCGCTACTGTTGTTGCTAAGACTGAGGGTAGGCAACTTTCAGAGATTGTAGTACGGACCAAAACGAGGAAAATGTGCGATAAATACAGGCTCGAAAATGCGTACATTAGGAGCTATGAGCACATGTTGAATAGAGAAGTTTTTCACGGTAGCGAAGATAAACAGGTACTCATAGCTCTTCAAGTACTCAGGAGCCCATGTTTACTGGACATTTTTCTTGTCTTGGTTCATACTACCACTTCTGATACTTGTCTACCCTACATTTATTACGCGTTAGCACAGTGGTATGCATCCGTTTGATTACTGTTGGAAAATTTTATTTTAAAACAAATATCTAGCTTGGCCCTGCTTGCTTGCTGCCTCCTAGAGGGGGGGACAACTTCCTTCGCGTGCTCTGTCTAAAATGGAACTGGTACCCCATCAGGTCCAGCGGCCTTTCCTCTTGTGAGCGATTTTGTTTTTCTATCCCTCTGTCATCTATTTGGATATCTACCATTTTTTGATCTGTGCGACAATCTAGAGAGGGAACTACAGTGCGGTCTTCTTCTGTGAAACAGCTTTGGAAAAACAGATTTAGTATTTCGACCTTTAGTCTGTCATCCTCTGTTTCAGTACCATTCCATTTCACGAGTGTACCGTGAATATCAGAAATCCGGTAAAAGATGAAATCTGCGACATCGCTGCGGCCGGGAAAAGATCCCGCAACAACGGGACCAACGACGACTGAACAGAATCGTTCATCGTGACACAAGTGCAAACCTTCCACAAATTGGTGCAGATTTAAATGCGGCGCCATCAACAAGTGTCAGCGTGCGGACCATTCAACGAAAGATCATCGACTTGGGCTTTCGGAGCCGGAGGCCAACTTGTGTACCCTTGATTGGACGACACAAAGCTTTACGCCTCGCCTGGGGCCGTCGACACCGACATTGGAATGTCGATGACTGGAAACATGTCGCCTGGTCGGACGAGTCTCGTTTCAAATTGCACCGAGCAGCTGGATGTGTACGGGTATGGAGACAGCCTCATAAATCCATGGACGCTGTATGTCAGCAGCGGACTGTTCAAGCTGGTGGAGGCTCTGTAATGGTGTGGGGCGTGTGCAGTTGAAGTCATATAGGACCACTGATTCGACAAGATAAGACTGTGACCGGTGACACGTATGTAAGCACGCTATCTGATGACCTGCATCGATTCATGCCATTGTGCATTCTGATGGATTTGGGCAATGCGAAACCCCACAGTCCAGAATTGCTACAGAGTGGCTGCAGGAACGCTCTTCTCAGTTGAAAGGCTTCCGCTGGCCTCCCCAGAAATTAACATTATTGAGCATGTGTGGGATGCCTTACAATGTGCTGTTCAGAAGGAATTTCCACCTCGTCGTACTGTTACGGATTTTTGGACAAGCCTGCAGGATTCATGGTGCCAATTCCCTCCAGCACTACTTGAGATACACTCCTGGAAATGGAAAAAAGAACACATTGACACCGGTGTGTCAGACCCACCATACTTGCTCCGGACACTGCGAGAGGGCTGTACAAGCAATGATCACACGCACGGCACAGCGGACACACCAGGACCCGCGGTGTTGGCCGTCGAATGGCGCTAGCTGCGCAGCATTTGTGCACCGCCGCCGTCAGTGTCAGCCAGTTTGCCGTGGCATACGGAGCTCCATCGCAGTCTTTAACACTGGTAGCATGCCGCGACAGCGTGGACGTGAACCGTATGTGCAGTTGACGGACTTTGAGCGAGGGCGTATAGTGGGCATGCGGGAGGCCGGGTGGACGTACCGCCGAATTGCTCAACACGTGGGGCGTGAGGTCTCCACGGTACATCGATGTTGTCGCCAGTGGTCGGCGGAAGGTGCACGTGCCCGTCGACCTGGGACCGGACCGCAGCGACGCACGGATGCACGCCAAGACCGTAGGATCCTACGCAGTGCCGTAGGGGACCGCACCGCCACTTCCCAGCAAATTAGGAGCACTGTTGCTCCTGGGGTATCGGCGAGGACCATTCGCAACCGTCTCCATGAAGCTGGGCTACGGTCCCGCACACCGTTAGGCCGTCTTCCGCTCACGCCCCAACACCGTGCAGCCCTCCTCCAGTGGTGTCGCGACAGGCGTGAATGGAGGGACGAATGGAGACGTGTCGTCTTCAGCGATGAGAGTCGCTTCTGCCTTGGTGCCAATGATGGTCGTATGCGTGTTTGGCGCCGTGCAGGTGAGCGCCACAATCGGGACTGCATACGACCGAGGCACACAGGCCCAACACCCGGCATCATGGTGTGGGGAGCGATCTCCTACACTGGCCGTACACCACTGGTGATCGTCGAGGGGACACTAAATAGTGCACGGTACATCCAAACCGTCATCGAACCCATCGTTCTACCATTCCTAGACCGGCAAGGGAACTTGCTGTTCCAACAGGACAATGCACGTCCGCATGTATCCCGTGCCACCCAACGTGCTCTAGAAGGTGTAAGTCAACTACCCTGGCCAGCAAGATCTCCGGATCTGTCCCCCATTGAGCATGTTTGGGACTGGATGAAGCGTCGTCTCACGCGGTCTGCACGTCCAGCACGAATGCTGGTCCAACTGAGGCGCCAGGTGGAAATGGCATGGCAAGCCGTTCCACAGGACTACATCCAGCATCTCTACGATCGTCTCCATGGGAGAATAGCAGCCTCCATTGCTGCGAAACGTGGATATACACTGTACTAGTGCCGACATTGTGCATGCACAGTTGCCTGTGTCTATGTGCCTGTGGTTCTGTCAGTGTGATCATGTGATGTATCTGACCCCAGGAATGTGTCAATAAAGTTTCCCCTTCCTGGGACAATGAATTCACGGTGTTCTTATTTCAATTTCCAGGAGTGTATTAGTCGAGTCGATGCCACGTCGTGTTGCGGCACTTCTGCGTGCTCGCGGGGGCCCTACACGAGGTTAGGCAGGTGTTGGTTTCTTTGGCTCTTCAGTGTAGCCTGATGAATGGCGTACAACTCCGCAGTTAATATCGGCGCTTGAATAGGCAAAAGGAAAGGCCGTCTGCGCCCTGTACCTTTTCTCTGCACCGTCCACGGTGCTTGAAAGCGGACCATCAGTTGTCCTGTGAGCGTATTGCGTTACAGCCTTGTGGAAGAGCGTCGTTAATCCTGTTCAACCGCTGCCCGAAAAGCGACGACGCGCCAGCCTGCTGGCGGACCGACTCGGAGTGAGTGTCGTGCTGCGGCCCTCCCACGCAGGTCGCGTCGTTCCACAGATATCTGCGCAGCGTCAGGCCCGGCAGGAATGCTGCGACGCACCGCAGATAACGTTCCGCCTGGTTAGCTACACATCCGGCACGCCAGTGTCTGTATAGCCGCAGACGGCTGCGGCGTTAACGACCCAGGCGAGCCATTACCACTGTGTGTGTGTGTGTGTGTGTGTGTGTGTGTGTGTGTGTGTGTGTGTGTCAAGGCGGGAGGGGGTGGCTGCACGTTTACGTGCGACACTCCTTTCCAGTTTCACTGTGAAAATCTTGCAAGTTGGATGGTCCGCAACTTGGACAGACGAACATGAGAAAGTGCATATCTTTCTCACCTTCGACGTTACTAATGAACCTACCGAAGGGATACCCTTAAATCATGATTACCTTCAAATATGTTGCAGTGTATGTATGAACCGTGACTAATTTTCAAATAATTTTCTCGAGAATTTATTCTACAGGGTGATTCAAAAAGAATACCACAACTTTAAAAATGTGTATTTAATGAAAGAAACATAATATAACCTTCTGTTATACATCATTACAAAGAGTATTTAAAAAGGTTTTTTTCACTCAAAAACAAGTTCAGAGATGTTCAATATGGCCCCCTCCAGACACACGAGCAATATCAACCCGATACTCCAACTCGTTCCACACTCTCTGTAGCATATCAGGCGTAACAGTTTGGATAGCTGCTGTTATTTCTCGTTTCAAATCATCAATGGTGGCTGGGAGAGGTGGCCGAAACACCATATCCTTAACATACCCCCATAAGAAAAAATCGCAGGGGGTAAGATCAGGGCTTCTTGGAGGCCAGTGATGAAGTGCTCTGTCACGGGCTGCCTGGCGGCCGATCCATCGCCTCGGGTAGTTGACGTTCAGGTTTCATAACTAACCTTTTTCGTAGGACTCTCCATACAGTTGATTGTGGAATTTGCAGCTCTCTGCTAGCTCTGCGAGTCGATTTTCCTGGGCTGCGAACAAATGTTTGCTGGATGCGTGCTACATTTTCATCACTCGTTCTCGGCCGTCCAGAACTTTTCCCTTTGCACAAACACCCATTCTCTGTAAACTGTTTATACCAACGTTTAATACACCACCTATCAGGAGGTTTAACACCATACTTCGTTCGAAATGCACGCTGAACAACTGTCGTCGATTCACTTCTGCCGTACTAAATAACACAAAAAGCTTTCTGTTGAGCGGTCGCCATCTTAGCATCAACTGACGCTGACGCCTAGTCAACAGCGCCTCAAGCGAACAAATTTACAACTAAATGAAACTTTATAGCTCCCTTAATTCGCCGATAGATAGTGCTTAGCTCTGCCTTTTGTCGTTGCAGAGTTTTAAATTCCTAAAGTTGTGGTATTCTTTTTGAATCACCCTGTACTTACTAGCGATTCATCAAGAACATTAAGACATTTAATCTCACTGTGTGAGCGTGGAAGTAGTTGCCAGGGAGTAGCTGATGAAATCATAAGCAAACTCCTTTTTAACAAACGGTAATTTATTCACTTTAATTGTGCCTAAAGCATTTTTTGAAAGAAACAGATTTAAAATTATAATCAGAAAGCACCCTCTAAATATCAAGTTATAATTTATTCAGAGGCAGAAAGAAACAAATTTTTGAGTGTATGAGCTTTCGGGCTGAGAACCTTGCCGCTCCCTTTTGACGCGGCCGTAGTCACGACCGCTCACATCAGCCTATGAAAGGCGACACTGGTGCAAATCTGCAACACACCAGATTACTTTAAGAGTTTTAACAATTTACACAAGCACACAAAATGTGCACCTCGAAGGAAGGATGGAAATGGTACAAAACACTAAAATTAAAATATTAACTTTGCCACCGAAGGTGCAACTTAATTTTAACTTCTAAGAAAAGTCTTACGGTGGAAGGGTGGCAACTTTATATACTCAAATGACCATTTAAATAAAAGCCCATGAAATGCAATCTTATATAAAATTATACAAGGTTGGCGAAACGAGTTAAAATGCTCTACAGTACACAGATACCGCCTCAGGAGATGATAGGCAAAACATATATCAGGAATTAGGCCGTTACACTCGAAACAATAAATTCGTTAACACACAGAATCCGACAAACACGACAGAGGCAGCTACTAACGTACGGCAGATTGATAGGGAGATTACCGAACAACCCGAACCGCAGGTTGCTCTAACCCGCCCCTAGTCCACAGGGGAAAAACGGACCACCCAATTTATAAACAACCACCTTCCCACGGGTTGCCAAACGGAGAAGAATGGTGGGACGACTCAAAAGCAAAACAGGCCGGTGACCTCACCCAGAAAACAAGTAGAATTTAACAAGAGTAAATGAAACAACATACCACTAATCACTTAACTTCTAATAAACTACGATTTCTCGAGAAGACCTGGCGCAGCACCACCAAACCGCTCTCCCGAACCGTCCGCTGCCAGCCGCTTCAAGGGACGCAGGAAGGCGCGCCGATCTCCCGTCTCACGGCGTCGCAGCTCGCACCGGCCAGACCGGCGTCGTGGGTTGACTCCTGTTGCTCTCGTGTCGGCCGCGAAGCCACTACCCCTCGCTATACGGCGCGGCCCACTGGACTCGCGTGGCGACCTCACATGGGCCGACGCTCAAGGCGGACAAGTCATCTCGTGTCTCAGTGCGCGACCGACCAACCGATCGATCAAACCGCCAATGACCATTACCTGAGCAAACTCGAGCAGACTGGCCTAACACATACTAGCGCTCCGGCCAACAGGCAGACACTGACTGCCCCACACTGACCCAGTTGACCAACTGACCAGACTCGCCGAGACTGACAGACTGACCAACTGCCTCCGGCTGACTTCCTGCCGAGCTCACAGCGCCCCTTAAATGCACGTGAACAGGCAACCTTCCCCTTTTCCCACCAGAGGGCGACACCAAAGCTGCGGTTGCCACAGCGGCGCCACCGCCAGAAACGGAGGGCGACTGCTTCACACTACGCGCTGCGGCGCGCTCTTCAAAACAGCAATTTTTTACCACGGCTCAGTGTGGAGCATGGTAGAATACAAGTACTTGTTTATTCGTGCATTAGCACGGTGAACCATCCTTTGCAAAAAAAATTGAATATTTCTGAATGAATACCGTTGAAGCGGTAACAGAGAGAAAAAGACACTTCAGGTGTAAGTTGTATCGGTTTCAATGTTCTGTACAGCCGTGCACTAAGATTTGTCGAAAGAGCCACTTTTCCTTTTTTTCCCCGAAATCATTTTCTCGCCCCGCCCCCTTTCCCCCTCCTCTTCCCACCTTCCCCCGTTCCCCCCACCTTCGCCCAATATTTTGTTTCTCATTTCGACATTTGACGAACAGCGAAATTTATACCATCGTTAATAGCAAATTCAGTCGTGTGTGGCGATGTCGTACTCCAGACACACATTCATGTCCACTACAAGGTGAGTCAGCAAAATAAGTGAATCGGACACAACGTTACCAAGTACTATGGCAGGAGAGAGCGCTAGGGCATGACGTATGAGGAACAGTACGACCCTCTAGGAGGAAACCATGCATACTGGCCGGCGGGGGTGGCTGTTCTAGCCGCTACAGTCTGGAACCGCGAGATCGCTACGGTCGCAGGTTCGATTCCTGTCTCGGCCATGGATGTGTGTGATGTCCTTAGGTTGGTTAGGTTTAAGTAGTTCTAAGTTCTAGGGGACTGATGACCTCAGCAGTTAAGTCCCATAGTGCTCAGAGCCATGCATACTGCAACTGTAGCTGCGTGTTACAGCGCTTATTAGACAGGAATCTCTCTAGCAAAGTATGATTGAGTAAATGGCCTCTAGCATGGAAACCATCCATTTCCTCACATAAATTCATTACACCTTTTTTGTCCCGTAGCCTCTCATCGATCAATCCTTAGAGTTTGTGCGCGATGGAAAAAATCACCTTGTATGTAGTAATATTAAAAGCACATATTTGCTTACTCTCATTCGTACTTGGCATCTATTTATGCCCGCCCGCGGGTCTTTAGCGTGTTCTGTCCGTGCAGACGCGCCACATTTGAGGCTCGTTTCCATACAATGCCGCCGCCTCCGCGCAGGATCAGAAACGCCTTCTCCAGATGCGGGGCAGCAGATCTCCAGTAGCTACAGGTGAGACAGCTTCGCTGATCTCGCCATCCTTTCTCCATTGTGCTGTGCCGCATCCCAAACGTCTGGAGACTTTCGCTTCTCGTACAATACGCCGTTGCATTGCCGTAATTAATTATTCGTTACTCTCCTTCCATCCGTCCATTATCTCGCATCGAGGGACCGAATAGCCACTCCTCACTCAACAATGGCCTTCTTGTTTTTTTAAGAGTGTACAGCAGCAGTATTTTTTGATGTAAAGGAAGTAGGAGAATCTGAGAAGGGAATTGAAACTCGGGAAGAAAAAGTAAAAACTTGATTTTTGCCGATGACTTACTTCTGTCCAATACAGCGAAAGACTTTAAAGAGCAGTTGAACGGAATCGACAGTGCATTGAAAACAGTGTCACATATTGACTGCTTCAAAGTAAATGTAATGCACTGCAGTCGCGGTATATCGGTGAAGGTGAGGGAATTAGGTTAGGAAGTGAGACTTTAATAGGAGAGTTTCGCTATTTGGGGGAGCAAAACAACTGGCGATGGGCGAAGTATAGCTGATATGAAATGCACACAGCGAAGAGGTTGTTGTCAAGTCTTCCAGGTATACACTCCACAAAAAAGAAAGAAACAAATTTGGCTCCGGTTATATGTGCTTCGATGTATCTGATTATCTCTACATGGGACTGCATAGTGGCCTGAAGATAACATTAATAAGTTGTCCAAACTGTCGTGTAAACAAAATAACTTCCGAAAACATAAGGGTGTTTCGTGAGTTTTCTTTGGTAAATATCTGATCGACTGCTGTCTGTTATCCACAATGGATCAACAGATATTCTTCAGTCTTACGCGCTCTACGCATATCAGTGAGATTATGTAATGTTAGGTTTGGTTTTGTGTAGAAAATGAGTTACAAACAAGAGAGAGCATCGGAATGTGTAAATGTTTTCCACCATTGTAGGATGTTGTTGCAGATGATTGCGGAAACAGAAGTCGTAAGAATGAGAACTCGTATGATTTGTTGCAGAGAAAATACAGGGAATGGCCACGGATGATAGGGTTTCAAAAAAGAAAAAAAAATGCGAAGTTAGGAATAAAAATACCGTACATACAGAAATTTACCACAGTGTATACATTACTTACCCGAACATAATCCTTTAATGCACGTATTATTGCATGGCACGTTTCCATAAGTGTCTTAAATACTGTAAGGCGAAACTACAATTGTTAAGAAGAAAGAGCAGCCAGTAGCAAGGTATCTTAACGTAATAGACGAGCTCTGATTTGATGGGGTATGGGCGTTAGCAGAAATTTATCCAGGGAAGACGGGGGGGGGGGGGGGGGCGGCATGAAGTGCTTATCACTACGTTTACATGCGACACATCTTCCGAAAGACGAAAACCGAATTTCAGAAATCGTTTGCTGTAGTGTTTACATGTTAAGTATGAAGCGGAGCCGGCCGGAGCGGCCGAGCGGTTCTAGGCGCTAGATTCTGGAACCGGGTGACCGCTACGGTCGCAGGTTCGAATCCTACCTCCGGCATGAATGTGTGTGATGCCCTTAGGTTAGTTAGGTTTAAATAGTTCTAAGTTGTGTGGGACTGATGACCTCAGATGTTAAGTCCCATAATGCTCAGAGCCATTTGAACCATTTTTTCTGAAGCGGGCTTGCTAGCCCAGTTACATATAACGCCTGCGAAACAGCTGATAAAGTTTACGATTTAGTCTGCACAATCGCTATTTGTCTTTAATCAGACGTAAACAAATAACCTACGGGTTTGCTGCCGGGTGACGTCGTCGACCACCGGCGATACTTCGACAGGAGCACACCCTGCCATTCTCAAGGCACAAATGCAAGCAGGAAGCACTGTGCGCGGAAATTTAATACCTCGGTTGACAGGGGAGAAACAATAAAGATACCACACTCAGAACAAGTAACTCCAGTGTCAACACACAATCAAAGATAATCAACATCAGAAATATCGATAGTGACTATTAATCAACAGGTGAGGTAGCACTAATTCTCTCCCTCTGTCTTTTGATGAGAGACAGAGCCGGATTCCAAGCAGCATTTAAACAAAATCCACCATCTCTGTTAATAAGGTTGCTTGATGGTTTGATTTCAACAGCTGGACGTGCAAGCCAGAATCTCCGTGTTGTATTCCATAGGATGGCCGGTGTCAAGGCAATGTTCTGCAATAGCTGATTCGCTCGGCTGTTGTAAGCGTGTGTGACGCTTATGTTCAATACACCGGTCTTTCACAGTCCCGATTGTGTGACCAATATACGACATGCCACAACTGCAAGGAGAACGATAGACCCCAGCGTTATGGAAACCAAGATCATCTTTCACGGACGCCAACAGGGCCTTAATCTGAGAAGGTCGTTGAAAAACGTATTTGACATCATGTTTCCGCAAATTACGGCCAATCCTGTTGGAAATGCTTCCTGCGGAAGGCAAAAAGGCCGTAGCTTAGGTGCCACTTCGTTGCTATCGTCACTCACCCGTTGCACAGAAGGCCGATGGCGCAACGCACGTTTGATCTGCCTCTCACTATAACCATTCTGACGAAAGGTGACCTCGAGATGTGATAGCTCAGCTGCCAAACTTTCAGGGTCTGAGATAACGTCGGCCCTGTGAACCAAGGTACGAAGTCCTCCTCCTCGCTTAGCTGGGTGGTGACAACTGTCAGCTCGCAGATACAAGTCAGTGTGGGTGGGCTTCTTATAAACAGAATGTCCCAGCGTACCATCATTCACTGTGACCAACACATCAAGGAAGGGAAGGCGTCCATTCTTTTCCACCTGAACTAAATATATACTGAACTGAGTATTCGGGTGAATTGAATTCAGGTGTTCCAAAAACCGGTTTAAATTCTCACTACCATGGGGCCAGACAACAAAAGTATCGTCTACGTATCTGCCTTGAGAATGGCAGGGTGCGCTCCTGTCGAAATATCGACGGTGGTCGACGACGTCACCCGGCAGCAAACCCGTAAGTTGTTTGAACATTCAATTCGCCGGGAAAAGTTAAGGTCTCACGAGTTGTAAACAGCTTCAGTCCAATATTTCTACATATCCTTCACCGTACAAAAAGCCACTCCATCCAAATTAGTCGAAAATACGAGGGTAATCCCAAAAGTAAGGTCTCCCATTTCTTCATCATAGATCTGTTTATTTCCACAATGGTTTACATCAGTTTACAGCTTGAACATTCAGCTATTTTTCGACATAATCACCATTTTTGTCGATGCATTTTTTTGACGCTGTGGCAGTTAGAATGTGTACGCCCTTGCTCAACATTCCTCTTCTCCGGTTCTGAATTGCCAGTTTGAGTTTTTGCAGAGTCTCACAGTACCTGTCAACGTTTATTGTGGTCGCAGCGATTCAGCTCCGACGACGAGGTGAAAGAAGAGGTTCATAACTTTCTGAACAGCATGGCGGCGAGCTGGTATGACATGGGCATACAAAAACTGCCATAGCGTCTACAAAAATGCATCGACGGAAATGGTGATTATGTCGAGAAATAGCTAAATGTTCAAGCTGTAAACTCATGTAAGCCACTGTAGAAATAAACAGGTCTATGTACTTATAAAAAAATAGACCTTACTTTAGGGATTACCCTCATATTTAAAAACACGACGAAATCTGACAGCCCAAGTACGCTTCGAAACCGATTAAGTTTACACGGGAGCGAAAATAGATTGCGGAACTCGAAAACCGGCAACCACAAGTGGATTTACACGCACGGTCTTAAAAAGTTTACATGGCCACCCAGAAGTGGTATTGGCAAATAGATTTACGAAATCTAGTTTTGGGGCCGGCCTATGTGGCCGAGCGGTTCTAGGCGCTTCAGTCTGGGCCCGCGCGACCGCTACGGTCGCAGGTTCGATTCCTGCCTCGGCCATGGATGTGTGTGATGTCCTTAGGTTAGTTAGGTTTAAGTAGACTCCTGGAAATGGAAAAAACACATTGACACCGGTGTGTCAGACCCACCATACTTGCTCCGGACACTGCGAGAGGGCTGTACAAGCAATGATCACACGCACGGCACAGCGGACACACCAGGAACCGCGGTGTTGGCCGTCGAATGGCGCTAGCTGCGCAGCATTTCTGCACCGCCGCCGTCAGTGTCAGCCAGTTTGCCGTGGCATACGGAGCTCCATCGCAGTCTTTAACACTGGTAGCATGCCGCGACAGCGTGGACGTGAACCGTATGTGCAGTTGACGGACTTTGAGCGAGGGCGTATAGTGGGCATGCGGGAGGCCGGGTGGACGTACCGCCGAATTGCTCAACACGTGGGGCGTGAGGTCTCCACAGTACATCGATGTTGTCGCCAGTGGTCGGCGGAAGGTGCACGTGCCCGTCGACCTGGGACCGGACCGCAGCGACGCACGGATGCACGCCAAGACCGTAGGATCCTACGCAGTGCCGTAGGGGACCGCACCGCCACTTCCCAGCAAATTAGGGACACTGTTGCTCCTGGGGTATCGGCGAGGACCATTCGCAACCGTCTCCATGAAGCTGGGCTACGGTCCCGCACACCGTTAGGCCGTCTTCCGCTCACGCCCCAACATCGTGCAGCCCGCCTCCAGTGCTGTCGCGACAGGCGTGAATGGACGGACGAATGGAGACGTGTCGTCTTCAGCGATGAGAGTCGCTTCTGCCTTGCTGCCAATGATGGTCGTATGCGTGTTTGGCGCCGTGCAGGTGAGCGCCACAATCAGGATGCATACGACCGAGGCACACAGGGCCAACACCCGGCATCATGGTGTGGGGAGCGATCTCCTACACTGGCCGTACACCACTGGTGATCGTCGAGGGGACACTGAATAGTGCACGGTACATCCAAACCGTCATCGAACCCATCGTTCTACCATTCCTAGACCGGCAAGGGAACTTGCTGTTCCAACAGGACAATGCACGTCCGCATGTGTCCCGTGCCACCCAACGTGCTCTAGAAGGTGTAAGTCAACTACCCTGGCCAGCAAGATCTCCGGATCTGTCCCCCATTGAGCATGTTTGGGACTGGATGAAGCGTCGTCTCACGCGGTCTGCACGTCCAGCACGAAAGCTGGTCCAACTGAGGCGCCAGGTGGAAATGGCATGGCAAGCCGTTCCACAGGACTACATCCAGCATCTCTACGATCGTCTCCATGGGAGAATAGCAGCCTGCATTGCTGCGAAAGGTGGATATACACTGTACTAGTGCCGACATTGTGCATGCTCTGTTGCCTGTGTCTATGTGCCTGTGGTTCTGTCAGTGTGATAATGTGATGTATCCGACCCCAGGAATGTGTCAATAAAGTTTCCCCTTCCTGGGACGATGAATTCACGGTGTTCTTATTTCAATTTCCAGGAGTGTAGTTCTAATTTCTAGGGGACTGGTGACCTCAGATCTTAAGTCCCATACTTCTCACAGCCATTTGAACCATCAAGTTTTGCGAGTCCGACATTCGACCTTCAACACACTAAAGGCTTTTTTAACCTCGGTTTTCTCTGTAAACATTCCTGAGTAGTTTTTGACGTTTCTTTAACGAGTTTTCCATCCACTTTTTGTGCTTGCTACATAGTAGAGCAGTTAACACGGCAGCGGGAGTCTTAGTCGTCCAACATTCTGAACCACAGTATTATTGCACAATGTAACTGACAATGTTATTGAGCAGTCTAAGGAGGGCGTCAATAATATTGCACAATATCACTGACCGTCTAGGGACCGCTTTAAAGAAATTACATTACTGGCCATTAAAATTGCTACACCAAGAAAAAATGCAGATGATAAACGGGTATTCATGATTGAACAAATATATTATACTAGAACTGACATGTGATTACATTTTCACGCAATTTGGGTGCATAGATCCTGAGAAATCAGTACCCAGAACCACCACCTCCTGCCGTAATAACGCCCTTGATACACCTGGGCATGGAGTCAAACAGAGCTCGGATGGCGTGTACTGGTACAGCTGCCCATGCAGCTTCAACGCGATACCACAATTCATCGAGAGTCGTGACTGGCGTATTTTGAGACGAGCCAGTTGCTCGGCCACCATTGACCAGACGTTTTCAGTTGTTGAGAGATCTGGAGAATGTGCTGGCCAGGGCAGCAGTCGAACATTTTCTGTATCCAGAAAGGCCCGTACAGGACCTGCAACATGCGGTCGTGCATTATCCTGCTGAAATGTAGGGTTTCGCAGGGATCGAATGCAGGGTAGAACCACGGGTCGTAACACATCTGAAATGTTACGTCCACTGTTCAAAGTGCCGTCAATGCGAACAAGAGGTGACCGAGATGTGTAACCGTTGGCACCCCGTAGCATCACGCCGGGTGATACGACAGTATGGCGATGACGAATACACGCTTCCAATGTGCGTTGACGGCAATGTCGCCAAACACGGATGCGACCATCGTGATGCTGTAAACAGAACCTGGATTCATCCGAAAAAATGTTTCGCCATTCGTGCACCCAGGTTCGTCGTCGAGTACACCATCGCAAGCGCTCCTGTCTGTGATGCGGCTTCAAGGGTAACCGCATCCACAGTCTCCGAGCTGATAGTCCGTCGTCGAACTGTTCGTGGAGATGGTTGTTGTCTTGCAAACGTCCCCTATCTTTTGACTCAGAGATCGAGACGTTGCTGCACGATCCGTTACAGCCGTGCGGATAAGATGCCTGTCATCTCGACTGCTAGTGATACGAGGCCGTTGGGATCCAGCACGGCGTTCCGTATTACCCTCCTGAACCCACCTATTGCATATTCTAACAGTCATTGGATCTCGACCAGCGCGAGCAGCAATGCCGCGATACGATAAACCGCAATCGCGATAAGCTACAATCCGACCTTTATCAAAGTCGTGATGGTACGCATTTCTCCTCCTTAAACATCACAACAACGTTTCAGCAGGCAACGCCGGTCAAGTGCTGTTTGTGTATGAGAAATCGGTCGGAATCTTTCCTCATATCAGTACGTTGTAGGTGTCGTCACCGGCGCCAACATTGTGTGAATGCTCTGAAAAGATAATCAATTGCGTATCGCAGCAGCTTCTTCCTGTCGGTTAAATATCGCGTCTGTAGCACACCTTCGTGGTGTAGCCATTTTAATGGCCAGTAGTGCACTTCGTTGGCGGAGAAATGCGTCCCCAGTCGGAGCTGACGCGCCCGTTTATTTTTCGAAACCTCACGGCGGCAGTTTCCAGTGCGGCGGCGTTTGATAGTCGGCCTGCGAGCTGTGTGACTAGCGCCTTTGCCCCGCGCCGCCGGCAGTAAACAGTAGGATGAACACACCGCGACCAAAGCGATGACTGCCCCTGTGTGGACTGCGAGTGTGCCAACGCGTTGACGCGGGTGCGTTTTCACGGTCGCGTCGCAGCCCACGCCACACCATCCCCCCCACCACCTCCCCGCGCCAGCGATATGACGCAGCGCAGCGCACACCTGTGGATTTCCAGAGATAGCGATCGCGCAGTTGGCCGGCCATCGCCGCACGCAGCGCGCATCGCTGGCGGCGCCACAGATAACGCACCCAGCTGCCGCCTCGCCGTATCGCCCACGATCCCAATGAGCAGGTAGGAGACTCCGCGCCAATTAGGTGTTTGCTATTAGGGCTACTGGAACTACTTAATCGGGGACGATGATGCAGACCGGCTTTCACATTGCGACACCTAGGCGTGTCCGTGGTAATAAATTGCTTAGTGCCGCATTCGGAGTGAAACACTTGCCAAGAGATTAGCGTATGTGGAGTGCCTACTGATGATGCAATAGCAGCATGTTTCTGTCAAATCCGTTTGACACTACTTTCCTCTGGAATTTTTTAATGCACGTTTACAGTCGACACCGTTTTTTCCTAAAGTCAATTATTTATCGTCTTTCAGTACTCTCGCATTTTGTTTGTGAAATTTCGTTTGCGAATGCGATACGTATTTTTTTGCTGGGGTGGAGTAAGTGTCTGACTTTATTTGTTTATTTCTGCAATATGTCCATTCTGCAAGCCACCTGGTGTGGAGAGTGCATAGCTTACGAAAGGTACAACCACCAGCAATATCATCCATAATCTCGTGTATTGTCGCCTCGACCACGAACGCTTCCACCACCAGCACCACCCTATCCATAGCCATGCATCATCATAGTGATATTCACCTCGATCACCACCACCGTGGTCATTCCACTACGTCAGAGTGCAACTACGCTACTGGCAACTGGCCGTGGCAGGGCGCTTCGGAACCGACCGACCGCCGTGTCATCCTCCGCCAGTGGTGTCACGGGACACGCCATAAAGGACCGCGGTGTCAGCACCCTGCTATGTCAGCCACTGTCAGTTTTCACGTCCTGGGATAAGCCAGGTCGCTGCTCACCCGGCATCACAAGGTCTGAATGCACCCGTTCCTCAAAAACGAAAAATCTTTTACAGTACTGGCAATCGAACCCAGGCCCTCCGCGCTTACCAATCACTCTGCTGTTTGCCGCTCTCTCTCCCCCCCCCCCCCTTCCCTCTCGTGTTTGTGCGCGCGCTTTTCATGCTTTTAAGCTGATTTTTTTTATTCTCGAGAAAATGGGGATATGCGCTACTAATGATGTAACAACCCCACTCCAGCATTTGTTACTGTAATAAAGAACCCGAAAGACGAGCTACAAAGTTGGGTATTAGGACGTCGTCAGAACAGTTTGCTGTTGTGTCTTCCGTCGAGGGGTTCACGAAGTCCAGTCAACTTCGTTCCTTTCACCTTTCCGTTCTTCATCTCAGGGATGAGGCATGGCGATTTTTTTGAGGTAACACTTTTACGTGTAAGTTTTCCTCTGGTAACGTAGCGAGTTTCGTTCGCAATATACGAGTATGTAGCCAATAACCTAGCCAGATACTTTCTCGGCACCCAAACGAAATCATAATTAAAGTTAAATGTTTGTTAAGCGAGTTAGAAATAAAGCGGATAGAAGTTACTGTTTTTTCTGTTTTTTTGCCACAAATCTTGTTGTACGCTCTAGAGAAAGACGCCACAGCGATAGACGAGGCGAGTGCTATCTGTTTGCGTAACCGGGAATTGGATTGGCTACAGTTTCGCTTGTCAGTGGCAGGCAGTGGAAACGTCGTTACTCCGCTTTGTTAAACTTCACAGAACAGCAAAAACTATTTCTTAAAGTGGTACAGATAATGCTGCTTGATGGGCAACTCTTCGGAAGAAGCCTAGTTATTCACAAGGTAGAGAAATAGATTCTCTTTCAAATCCGTCTTTGATGATGGAGTTACTGAAATTACGAGGTTTATGCAGACAGATGGAGTCTACTTACGAAAAATACAATGGTCTTTGATTTGGATGTATAATGATGTCATTGCTATAATTTCTGCGACTTTCAGGGACTGTGAAGGGCGATAAGATTGAGAAACAATTCTTAAAGGTTGTAAATAGAGACTGATGTTGTATTTCGTTGATTACCGTAATACAGTGTATGTATTTGAAGAAAATTATCAAATGGTTCAAATGGCTTCAAGCACTATGGGACTTTACACCTTAGGTCATCAGTCCCCTAGACTTATAACTAACTAAATCTGAGTGACCTAAGGACATCACACACACCCATGCCCGAGGCAGGATTCGAACCTGCGACCGTAGCAGCACCGCAGCTCCGCACTGAAGCGCCTACAGCCGCTCTGTCACAGCGGCCGGCTGAAGAAAATTACCCTATTTTTATTACCCACATTGGAGCCTATTTGCTATTTCTAAAATTATTTCAGTTACAGTTTTAAGTGTGTTAAGTTTGCTGTGATACTAAGTAATTCATTTTGAACCCGATCACCGTATGCTAGATGCTTTCGTGCAAGACATCTGCACGCTATTTCGAATGTGTGTGGTAGTTCTCGATTGCTAGCTTGTGGCGCAGGAGATGCGATAAAATTTTCGCAATTGATTCACTATAGCTGCAATCTGCGCACCACCCATTGTTCCTCCGCGAAACTGCCGTGTCAGAATTACAAAACAAAAAAGGATACTTCTCGTGGACCACTGACCGTGGAACGTGCTAGCTTCACTGACCGTTCGCTTCCTAGCAACAAAATCGTGCCTTTTCGGATACGGGTCTGTTGGCCATTACACAACTAAATTTTTCATATGAAACTTCCTGGCAGATTAAAACTGTGTGCCGAACCGAGACTCGAATTCTGGACCTTTGCCTTTCGCGGGCAAGTGCTCTGCCATCTGAGCTACCCAAGCACGACTCACGCCCCGTCCTCACAGCTTTACTTCTGCCAGTACCTCGTCTCCTACCTTCCAAACTTTACAGAAGCTCTCCTGCGAACCTATTTTTCATATGTTTTGCTGAAAATGGGGCTTCGCTCCTTTCAGGAAGTCCGATTTACACGATACCATTGTACTGTAACTGCTTTTGACGTATTAGCAGGATACGATTCATTATAGCGTCCCAATACTCGAGTCTAGATCGAAGGGTAACTGCGGAGGTTGGAGCCGAAGCATATTCCACCATATCTACAATAATGTAAACTAAACTAAACTGTTAGCAAATACTCGCACACATTCTGGTCACGTGCCGCCTTCGATAGGTAATGCGGTTCGGACGACATACGCCCGTGGCTTACAAATTACGGCGCGCCTGCTGGAGTTACTGCCAACCTTCTTTGGAACGCGACAAGCAGCGCTTGGAATCGTTCCGCGCTTGCATCATCGTCTTTGCTGCTGCAGCTGCGATTAAATGCTCCGCTCCTGGAGCTGCGGTTGACTGGATATCGAGAAGGAAACTAACAAGCAAGGTGGCTGGTCAAATGCGCCTTCGCTGTGTGTGTGTGTGTGTGTGTGTGTGTGTGTTTTAGGCGGGCTGGCTGGCTGGCGCGTGACCTTGACGGGGTCAACACCTGAGCTCTGCCATTGTTCACCGCCCGTTACGTAACTCTGAATGAACCTCTCTGACCTAACAACTGACTGGCGCCGCCATTCATCTCCGACACGCAGCCAGTTGCAAATCGAAGGCGAGGCAGTCCAACACAGATACATTTTAAGTGCGTTATGATTTTTTTTTTCCTCGTCATATCCTCGGTTGGCGCGTTCAGTAATTCAGTTAAGGGTTCATACTGAGGTACATTATTCATTCTGACGTTATTTTCTGTTGTGAATGTTTCTGAATCCAGTAGATTCGTTGCGTTTCGTTCTCTCTCCCCCTCCCCTCCCCCCCCCCCCCCCCGAAGTCTTCTTTTACTATTCCGATGCATTTTATTGCCTGAGTTTTAGCTTCCAAGCTAGTTTGGCCGAACTCTGCAATTATTACACCCTCGTAGAATTTTAGTCCGCATTTTATATTCAGTCTGAGTAAATATTAGTTACTACTACTGTAGCTCAGAACTTAATTCGAACATGGCGATGGGGCACGGTTAAGCAGTTCTGTGTGGGGCACATTTCCGCACAATTTTGCGTTGCCATCCAATCCATCAAGGAAACTGAATGACAACAGCTGTTGGAAAAACAATCTAAAAAAACAAACGCACAGGAGAATAAAAGCTACAAATTACTTATTATTAAGCTTTTGGAACGTAACGAATCTAGAGCAGAAAAAAATAGTTCTGTGAGAGGAAGAATTGGTGAGGGCAAGAAATTTGTAAAAGCAAGAACAAGGAAAATGAGGTTAGGCCTTCTTGTGATATCATTAGTGTTCTGCCCAAAGGCATGTTTTCAATGGTAACTCTCCTGTCTTATGCCATCCCTTTCAGGTACACGTAATTTCTGCTTCCCTTTATCACGTCTGTCATCTTGTATCTTCTCCTCACTCCCCCCCCCCCCTTTCCCCTCTCAGTATGCTCACAAAACGATTTCTTCCAAAGCGTGTGTTGGCAAACACTCCCAACTTAACTGATGCTCCACCCTGTCGTTTTTCCTGTTTCTTATAACCTCCAGCAGTATAAGGAAGAGGATAGAAATTGCCCTCCTGTTTACTGCTTGAAACGATACAATCAGTCCAGAAGAGATCAAGACTGGGTCCAGTGCCTTAAAAGTAAAAGATGGGCTCAGACAATTGCACCACAGGAAACACAATGTCATTTTTTTTTTTTTTTCACCTTCATTCTTCCGTGTAGAAATTGCAATTCCGGACAACGATGACTAATAGACCTTTAACTAACATTCAGACTTCGTGTAGGCGACATTATGCTAACAGGTGAAACACTGTTTATTAGCAGTAAAATTGTTGCGTTTTACCATGTTAATTGTTGTAGGTAAGCCTGTAATTTTGTTTACCGCCAAGAAAACGTTATGAAATTTTAGTAGAAAATAGTGCGTTTTCTTTACTTATTGTGTTCTATGATAACGCAGAATGTGCCCCTGGAGGTGGCTAAACTTGCCTCATATCCGGGGCACGTTTATGCACCGCATGGGACTACATAAAATTAGTTGCATGTAATGTACATATGGAAGTATATATGCCAAGTTATACTTCAGTAACCAAATTGAAAGATTAAGCAGTCTTAAACACGACAAATCGAACCGAAAATGTTTAAAAAGCTCGTAAAAGAAATGGGCGTATATGTGTTCCGGTCTCCCCTGCATATTGACATCAATTTGGCTGTTACGCTGGCTAAAACATTTTTACATTTACAGCGTCAACTGTTCTTCAATCCGTCAGGTCAAGAGCAACGGTCGCAACTTTGGAAACAAAGGAGCAAAACATCATTTTGTTGGAAGTGCTTCACAGAATGCTCAACTTTTTCGTTGGCTTCGGTTTATCTATATGAAAAACGTTAAAAAATTAGCCAACAAACTTTCGTGCGAACTTTACTTTTTCCCTTTTTTCAATTGTTCCTTTAAACGACCGTTGTAAACAACCTGTTTGGCCATTGCATGCTAAACAATTTAAATTTTTAGTTATTGAGAAGCTTGTATTTTTTAATATATACACAGACACCCAGCTCACGTGAGTACCTTCAGACTCTGTAACGAAAGTGTAACAAAGGCTGCAACAAACAGTCGCGAAACTATACGGAGTAAAAAAGAAAGAAAAAAAAACCTTGCGCAGCGATGCTAGCGCTGAAAGCGGCCGGCGTGTAGTGACAGAACAATGGCATGATATCAAGTGAGAAATTACTATTTTTAGTGCCGTTACTTCCATATTTCCCAGTCACTAAGCAGGACGATGGCTTTTCCACCAAGAATAAGAGAATGCAATGAAACTAATATCCCACTCCAGCTAATCTTAACACGTAACTATAAAATTAGTGCAATGTTATACATTCGGTTCGCAGTAGCGGAGTCCTTATTGTATCATGTGAAATCGTTTAACACCAGAAATCAGTTGTGACATGATGCGTTATTACGTTCAAAAGGAGCTGATTGTGAGCGCATCCATGCACCTGTTTGCCACGTACTGTTTTGTCGATTTGCGCCGATTGCAGTACATTCCGCGAGTTTCTTTACGGAATTCAGATTCATTTTAATACATTCAAAACTAAGCATAATGTTTACATAATTGGAGAGTAGCTGCTTCTGTTACAAACGTTCTGTTGGCCATGTTCTTGGTTCCATCCATTGCGCGTAAGCCTACCTATCGACTGAGCTTCATGGATATGGAGTTAATGTAATATCTTCACAGAAGAATTCGGGAAAATAGCGAAAGATGGTTCAAATGGCTCTGAGCACTATGGGACTTAACCTAAGGACATCACACACATCCATGCCCGAGGCAGGATTCGATCGTAGCAGTCCGGACTGAAGCGCCTAGAACCGCTCGGCCACCGCGGCCGGCTTTCCCAGTCACTAAGCGGGACGGTGGCTTTTCCAGTAAGAATAAGAAAATGTAATTACACTAATGTCCCACGTCCAGCTAATGGTAACACTTAACTATAAAATCTGAGTGCAATGTAATACATTCGGTTCGCAGTAGCGGCGTCGTACTTGGATCATGTGAAATCGTTGTAACACCAGAAACGAATTGTGGCATGATGCGTTATTACGTTCAAAAGAACCTGATTCTGAGTGAATTGATGCACCTGCTTGCCACCTACTTATTCTTGATTTGCGCCGATTACAATACATTCCGCGAGTTTCTTTACTGGTTTCAGACCATTTTAATACCTCCAAAAGTAGGCACGATGTTTACATAATAGGAGCTCCGCTGTTTCTTCTTCTTGCTTCTTGCGTTGCCCTCGCTTCCATGCATTGCGTGTAAGCCTACCAATTATGTTTATCGATTCAGCTTCGTGGATATCAGAATGTACACGTCCCTTCCAGATTCTCTTTCCAGGTTGTAACACGTAGTCCTGCAGCTTGTACACCTGTCACACTTTCTTATTACTAATGCGCGTATCTTAACCTACTGGTAGAAAATGTTCTGCTACATTAGCGCAAAACGCAGTTTGCGTTCACTTCCAGATACCACTACTGCATAATCAATAAACAGCATTTTCCCAATTTTTTTGTCCCTCTCCAACATCAGGGGTGACACTGAACTTCGATTCCACTTTGCCTGGGCTTGACTTGCTATACAAATCTGTCAGTACTTTTCTAATTCCCTCTGAAGAAAGAGACTCTGTTTCTATCTCACCGTTATAGATACGACAATGCCTAAAAAAAAGGAAAAATATTCTACAGTTTCAACATTTTGTTGATACAGGACCAGTAGCCTTTTTCGGTATGTCATGAAGGGTTTATTAACAAATCTGTCAAACTTGCAGTTCACATATTTGTCGCCTAATTTCAAACCAACTGGTTCATTCTCAAGCCTGACCTACTCACGCTACAAAAAATACCATATACGGTAGTAGTCAGTGAATAGTGAACACAGATGTGGAAGAACAATACGAGCAGATCAAACGTAACAGAAATTAATTACGTAAAATCAGACTTAGCTGCACTGAAGGTGCCTATTTAACTAACATGACAGTGGCAATACGCGCTTTCCAAAGTATTTGCAGATGACTGTCACATTCGACATGTGACAACTTAGCAAATCAGATTCAGACTGGAGGCAAACAGTACAAGGAAATATTCGATGACTGTAGTGCACGGCCCATGTGCAAGCGCACAACCACAACCAATGGAGATGTCGCGTTTTAAATGAGGATGTGTCAAACAACCTGTAGTTATGTTTACAACAATGCAGTACACGAAATGAGTGTCCCACGTTGTTCTTTCACGCATCCTCATTTAAAACGCGACACGCCCATTGCCTGTGGACATGTCCTTATGGGCCATGGAACATTTCCTGGTACTGTTGCCAGTTTTGGCCTCCAATTTGACTGTGACTTGCCAAGTGGGCATATGTTGATTGGGCGATGACTTCGGAAAGCGTGTATTGCCATTGTGATGTTAGTTACTAAGATCAGGCACTTTCACTGGATGTGAGTCTTAATTCATCTAATTTCTGTTGCATTTGAGCTGCTTCTATTGTAATTGAACATGTGTTCACTGTTCAGACAAGTACCGTGTTTTTTTTTTTTTTAATAGCATCAGTAGGTCAGGCATGAGAATGAACCAGCTGGTTCAAAACTAGTCGCCAATCACGTGATCTGCAACTGTGACAGATTTGATAATACGCGCTTCGTGAAACATATTTCATTTCATCCCTCATAAAACTCCCTTGCATTTATATTTATACCGTCACGATAAGCTCCGAAATACGACCTTACACACACACACACACACACACACACACACACACACGTACGTTTTGCTGTGTAGTTATACATGCCGGCCGCTTGGCGGCGCTGCGGTAGCGAAATTGTAAGAAAACGGTGCGCGTTCTATGCAAATTTTCCGATGTAAAAAAAAAAAAAAAAGAAGTCACTCGGCAATATGGCGGATACTTCACTGTTTTTGTGCAACATTGAAGGAAAAGTGCTTATGCCAAAGCTTTTAGAAGTGGAAAATAGTACGGGCGCAAAGCAGAATAAAAGATAAGTACTGTATGTCTAACGAATAATCTACTGTCACTATACAACTCGCAAAGAGTAGCAGATAAACAAAACTATTTTGAACAGGACAGCTGCAGCATGCAAATCGTAGTTGAAGTTTTCAACGATGTGCGTAATGTACGTTCAAATATGAATTGTGATAATTGAACAGGGCGAATGCCCAAAACGTGCGTCGGTATTGGGCACATTTTTATTTTATATATACAGTGTGTACAAAAAGTCGGGAACACTTTCAATTATTTATTGCACAAGAACTAAACATTGTACAGATGCCATGCTTATTGCGTTTTGAAAAAACTCTAAAAGTTCTTTTTACAAACATTCGATATGCGAACCATGAGTGACCCGGCAGACAACAATACGGCAATCGAATTCTTGCCAGCCGGCCGGAGTGGCCGAGCGGTTCTAGGCGCTAATGTGTGGAGCCCCGCTACGGTCGCAGGTTCGAATCCTGGTGTGTGATGTCCTTAGGTTAGTTAGGTTTAAGTAGTTCTAAGTTCTAGGGGACTGATGACCTCAGATGTTAAGTTCCATGGTGCTCAGAGCCATTAGAACCTCTTATTTTTTGCCATACCTGTCCCAGCATGTGGCATCGTCGACTGTGGCACCTCTGACATCACGCGGTAGAGGCGGTTCGTACACTATATATCTTTAACGTGTCCCCACAGAAAAAAAGTCACACCGAGTGAATCTGGTGATCGGCGAGGCCATTTCATGAAACAGTTTGCCCCGCACCTGAACCCGCCATGTTTGCGACTAGCGCTGACTGTCGGCAAATTACCAAACTACGCTGTGTCGGTATACATAAAAAGGTCAAGGTTTCTTATATATAAGAAAGTGGCTGCATGCTGTACTTCTTCGGTTAATGCTTGACCCGTTTTTTAGCCGTCATTCTTTTTAACAGTAACAAATATAAAAGCAGTAATAATTGCATATATGAATAGCGCCCCACTGCCAGAGTCGGATACAGGACTGGAGCTGCATGAGTGAAGCATAGAATGACTTAGACAAAAAAAATGGAGTTGCCTACTTCTATCTCCTGTGATCTTTATTTCATATTCGATCTTTTTGTTGGCCAGAGTCCTGACCGGTTTCACCAGAATAATGTAAAACTATGAGACCGACGAATCCGGATTTTTTTTTTTAGATAACTTGTTTCGTTTGACAGATAAAGTGTAACGTCTCTCACGATTCTGTGCAGTGCTATCGCGTGCCGGATTATTTCTGAAGGATATCTTAGCTACGCGCCTGCGTTGCTCTCTGATCAGCCATTCAGTAGCCTTGGACGCGGTGTTGCCGTTTCGCCTCCTTATCTGGAAATCTTCATAGCGCTACGTTTTTTCTCTCGCCGCTACACAATAGTGAGCTGACGATGTAATCCCGCAGAATTTAGGGCGCAGTTACTCAGTTGGCGAGAGTAAATACGTTCTGACTGCGTACTGCTCTCGATGAAATTCAAGGGAACTGCATTAACCGATTACGATAGATCTTATCTTGGTTGAAAAGTGTGAACATATTGAAGCTTAATAGCTAAATAGCTTTATGAACGCTTCAGTGGATCGTGCCATTACAGCAAACGTTTTATATACGTAACAGCCGTCGTCACCAATCTTGAAAAGCTATTGTTAAAGGCTGCATTGTTTCCAACTGAAAGCCAGTGTAGCGAGCAGGACCTCCGTATTTTATATCCCGGGAATTCCAAGACAGTGTCAAAATCTCTGCTGCAGTTCCTCAGAATAGCCCGGACATACAAAAAGAAGCGCGCAGGCGACTAATATACAGGGTGTTTCGAAAAGAATCAACCGATTTGGCACGTCTATAGCCTTCTCTCAAACTAATAAACATATACAATGAATTTTGTGTTTTGATGAACAGGAAACTCAAAAATTTGTATTTCATAGCTTTCCATAAGCCTTAAATATGCCCCCCCTTGCGATACACGGCATATGTCAATGCGGTATCTAATGTTTCTCACACAGCAGCTGTAATGCGATGTCTCAGTTCATTCGGTTGTTGGTAATAGAGGCAGATAAACAGTATCTTCTGTAATCCCGGACAAGAAATAATCACATACAGCCAGGTCCGGTGACCTTGGATGCCAGTAATGTAAGGCTGAATCATTTGGTCCAGTGCGACCGATCCGTTCAGTAATGCTTTGATTCAAAAATTCCCGCACTTCCAGATGTCAGTGTGGCGGTGCCCCATCCTCTTGGTAAGCGAAGTCGTTCGAATCAGTCTCCAACTGTGGGATAGGAAAGTTCTCAAGCATATCGAGATATGTGCTTCCTGCCTAACAGTGTTCTCGGCAAAGAAAAGTGGACCATCCACCTTTTCCCGTGAAACTGCACAAAACACATTAAGGGGCTCCGGAACGCCCTATACTTGCAATGTTAAAATAACGCTTATAAATTACGTCTTTCCTCACAAAGTATTTGAGGTAGGAAGTTGAACTTTTTACATATTATTTATTGGAATATGGGCTACAACTTAACACAGGGATTTTACAAAATTTTAGTTCAGTTATTAAAGATGATTTTTTTTCAATTGTAATGAAAATTCACAACATTTTTTTGCAATTTTTTATTTATATATTCAAAAATATAGTTTTTTGGAAAAAGGCTGTGTTAAATTATGCAGAAGGTACTGAGTAACATTTACTGAAAGTTTTGGAGAGTCCCTCTCACGTTGCGGGACTCCATGTCGTTCCTCCGTACCCCATATTATCAAGTTATGGCGGTCCACCTTTTCATTTAAATGAAATGTTGCCTCGTCACTAAACACTAAGCGTGGAAGAAATCTGTCAACCTCCATCTTGTCTAATGTCTGTGCTGTAGGATGATCCACACCATACCTAGTACGAAAGTCAGGCTGAACAGTTAATTACTGACACGCACTGCGCGAAACGTAGAACAAAAAACGCTCTCTGCTGTCCCGACACAATTTTTACTAGAACTGAAGTGAGCTCACACTGCTGCTACCTAGCGGGAACCATGTAAAGCTCAAGAGTTTGCTCTTTGCAACAGTACGTGTTCACGCGCATATCTCAAATAACATAATAGTTAGGATTTTTTTGTAAAGAAACCGGGTGATTCTCCAGAGAGAGAGAGAGAGAGAGAGAGAGAGAGATTTAATAAAACATTTTGTATTTACTTACTTAGTAAAACATGAGAATGTTTGCCCGCAGTAATGTTTGTCTATTATGCTTCTTTTGGCGAATGATGAATGCAGTGTACTGGTATGTTCTAATAAAAAAACGATGCCTTTTATGTGATGTAATTGCGATCTAACAATTTTCAAACTTTTTAAATTTTCTTGAACTGTGAAACTTTGCTGCTTACCAAATTTCATGATTTTGCCCCAACGGGAACTTTTGATGTGTCAGTTTTCGTGTTTCAAAATGTACGACATAAACGTCTGTATCTTTTGACTGTACTCACTTAGAACCTTACCAAGGGACCATACACCTTACAAGATCACACTATCGTTGATGTTGCCTACCTTGCGCATGGACTACTCAGTTTGTACATTTTCCTTATTTTTTTCGTAGTTCCACACAACTTCTTCCTGTTTCCTTGATTGATCTGTGTTCAGAAACTTCCTGGCAGATTAAAACTGTGTGCCCGACCGAGACTCGAACGCGGGACCTTTGCCTTTCGCGGGCAAGTGCTCTACCATCTGAGGTACCGAAGCACGACTCACGACCGGCACTCACAGCTTTTACTTCTGCCAGTACCTCGTCTCCTACCTTCCAAACTTTACAGAAGCTCTCCTGCGAACCTAGCAGAACTAGCACTCATGAAAGAAAGGATATTGCAGAGACATGGCTTAGCCACAGCCTAGGGGGTGTTTCCAGAATGAAATTTTCACTCTGCAGCGGAGTGTGCGCTGATATGAAACTTCCTGGCAGATTCCTTTCTTTCAGGAGTGCTAGTTCTGCAAGTTTCGCATGATAGCTTCTGTAAAGTTTGGAAGGTAGGAGACGAGATACTGGCAGAAGTAAAAGCTGTGAGTACCGGTCGTGAGTCGTGCTTGGGTAGCTCAGTTGGTAGAGCACTTGCCCGCGAAAGGCAAAGGTCCCGCGTTCGAGTCTCGGTCGGGCACACAGTTTTAATCTGCCAGGAAGTTTCTTATCAGCGCACACTCCGCTGCAGAGTGAATATCTCATTCTGGATCTGTGTTCAGTTTTTCAAGGCGTATCCACTATGCCAACTTATAACTAAATCTGAGGGGGGTGCGACGGGGAGGTTCCCTTGTTAGTATGACGTCAACATCTCGTGGTGTAGTGAGTAGCGTTGCACTATCTCTGGATCAGGGCTTCCCGGGTTCGATTCCCGGCTCTGCCCGGGGACTGGGTGTTTGTGTTGTCCTCATCATTCCGTCATTCGTGAAAGTGGTTAGATTGGACTGCGTGCAGACTGGGACTTTGTACGGGCGCTGATGACAGCGCAGTTGAGCGCCCTATAAACGAATCGTCAACACCACCTTAGTGTGACATAAATTTGAACTCGATACGTGTACCCGTGCCCGAGAAAACAGTCGGGCGGACGGAAACAGAATGATCCTATATGGGTTGCGTGTTTTCACGCTGAGGCACGGATCGCTAATATAGTAATAATAATACATATTTGCAAAATAAAAGTTGCGAAAAACGTGCTGTAGTAGCGAAATGTTACCACAGAATGATGGTTAGGTCTGCGTTAGAGGTAAGGCTGTTGTATCATTTTACGCGGAGGATCTTCTTGGTAAATGCGGTGTTGTCTTTACTACGCTCCGTACATCATGAAAATAAACCTCATGTACACATTACACTACGTATTCTTCCGCGTTTGCTGGAACCTCAATGGATTTCGTTTCACGTGCAGCGAAAGGAAAGCTGTCTCGAGTACAGTCAAAAACGATAATCTTTATGCTGTGCGTTACGCATACATGGGTTCAACGATGATACGGGGCAACAGCTTTACCGGCGCATTTAGCTTGCGCAGCACTGACCAGCCACCTGGGCGAACTAAACTGCAGCGATGTGAGCAATTGCAGTAAAGACGTAGATGAGCAGAGAGCCACATATTTTTGAATGTCATTGGACGAGAAGGAAAGAATGTATGGCAAAACTCATCTTCACTAACATAGCATGGCAATTAAAAACAAAAGTGATGCAAATTTCTGACTTTAGGAAGTGCAATTCTTCTGCATGGCATAAAAACGCACTGCCGATTTCTCATGCAGTTAAATACTGAAGCCACTGAAAGTATTACAGTGAGTAGTCTGGTAATTTCTGAATTCCTTCCTTATCGGACTCTGAGGAATACATTTCAGTACTGCTACGTTGATAACGAGGCGTTCAGCAACGGAATCTCAAGTCACCAAAAAAATTCGCTTTTCCTCCTCCACTTTTGTGAGGCGCTGTCCTGTATTTCGCCATCGTCAGGCAGTGACATGTCACGAAACTTTGTGCGTGAGTTGGTTCCAATACGTATTGGCAGCTTAAATACACTCCTGGAAATTGAAATAAGAACACCGTGAATTCATTGTCCCAGGAAGGGGAAACTTTATTGACACATTCCTGGGGTCAGATACATCACATGATCACACTGACAGAACCACAGGCACATAGACACAGGCAACAGAGCATGCACAATGTCGGCACTAGTACAGTGTATATCCACCTTTCGCAGCAATGCAGGCTGCTATTCTCCCATGGAGACGATCGTAGAGATGCTGGATGTAGTCCTGTGGAACGGCTTGCCATGCCATTTCCACCTGGCGCCTCAGTTGGACCAGCGTTCGTGCTGGACGTGCAGACCGCGTGAGACGACGCTTCATCCAGTCCCAAACATGCTCAATGGGGGACAGATCCGGAGATCTTGCTGGCCAGGGTAGTTGACTTACACTTTCTAGAGCACGTTGGGTGGTACGGGATACATGCGGACGTGCATTGTCCTGTTGGAACAGCAAGTTCCCTTGCCGGTCTAGGAATGGTAGAACGATGGGTTCGATGACGGTTTGGATGTACCGTGCACTATTCAGTGTCCCCTCGACGATCACCAGTGGTGTACGGCCAGTGTAGGAGATCGCTCCCCACACCACGATGCCGGGTGTTGGCCCTGTGTGCCTCGGTCGTATGCAGTCCGGATTGTGGCGCTCACCTGCACGGCGCCAAACACGCATACGACCATCATTGGCACCGAGGCAGAAGCGACTCTCATCGCTGAAGACGACACGTCTCCATTCGTCCCTCCATTCACGCCTGTCGCGACTCCACTGGAGGCGGGCTGCACGATGTTGGGGCGTGAGCGGAAGACGGCCTAACGGTGTGCGGGACCGTAGCCCAGCTTCACGGAGACGGTTGCGAATGGTCCTCGCCGATACCCCAGGAGCAACAGTGTCCCTAATTTGCTGGGAAGTGGCGGTGCGGTCCCCTACGGCTACGGCACTGCGAGGGATCCTACGGTCTTGGCGTGCATCCGTGCGTCGCTGCGGTCCGGTCCCAGGTCGACGGGCACGTGCACCTTCCGCCGACCACTGGCGACAACATCGATGTACTGTGGAGACCTCACGCCCCACGTGTTGAGCAATTCGGCGGTACGTCCACCCGGCCTCCCGCATGCCCACTATACGCCCTCGCTCACAGTCCATCAACTGCACATACGGTTCAGGTCCACACTGTCGCGGCATGCTACCAGTGTTAAAGACTGCGATGGAGCTCCGTATGCCACGGCAAACTGGCTGACACTGACGGCGGCGGTGCACAAATGCTGCGCAGCTAGCGCCATTCGACGGCCAACACCGCGGTTCCTGGTGTGTCCGCTGTGCCGTGCGTGTGATCATTGCTTGTACAGCCCTCTCGCAGTGTCCGGAGCAAGTATGGTGGGTCTGACACACCGGTGTCAATGTGTTCTTTTTTCCATTTCCAGGAGTGTATTTTGTTACATCTCGCGACAAATCCCGTACCTCGGTGTCAGACCAGTTCTGTTGGGATCAGATAGCAGCGGTACGGTCATAACTGGAAATGCAGCGTTTGTCCAGTGTGCTTGACGCCGTGAAAATTTGTGTCCTTTGTTTGTACGACGCTTTATCACTTCAGCTCGCGTGAGACACCACATCTGTTCTGAAAAACAATGAGCATATTCAAATAGTATTTGATTTTTCATTGTTCTTCAAAAAAACTAATTGTGTAATGCGTTTTAACTTCAACAATCTTTTACAATCTTTTAGTGTGTGTTTACAACCAAAACGAGAATTTTACATGCGATATGTAATTAGAAAGTAGATGATGTGCAGTTTTCATCAAAAATTATGGCTAAGTACGGTCTAGCTATTCAAACGGAAAAAAATATAGACCATTACGAGTACCGCACCGTCGTCCCAACGCCTTCATGTTTATCAGTGTGCTACGCTACCGATTACACAACGCATATTGTATATGACCTCCTATTCATTACATACTCGTTCCCGAAGAACGTCGTGCTGATTCTCTGTAAGCTTGTGAAAAATGTGAAGAACAACTTGTTCCTCGCCATTAACAATGTTCCGCGGGCGTGTTTCTCTACGAAGTAGAAACGAGTGTTATCCATTTTCACGGTACGTTTGAACAGCGAAACAATCAGAGCACAAGTGGCGTTTACAGAGACAGTGACTGTACACGATTTTTGAAATAAAAATTACCTAGCTACACTATGGTGAAGAAAACTTTGATGGCTGTTTATACATCAGAATGTAATTTTTATTTCAAAAATGGTGTAGAGACACAGTCCCTGTGAACGCCACTTGTCCTCTGATTGTCTCGCCGTTCATACATACCGTGAAAATGGATAACACTCCTTTCTGCTTCGCAGAGAAACACGCCCGCGGAACATTGTAAATGGCGAGGAACAAGTTGTTCTTCACATTTTTCCCAATATACATAAATGACCTTGTGGATGACATCGGAAGTTCACTGAGGCTTTTTGCGGATGATGCTGTGGTATATCGAGAGGTTGTAACAATGGAAAATTGGACTGAAATGCAGGAGGATCTGCAGCGAATTGACGCATGGTGCAGGGAATGGCAATTGAATCTCAGTGTAGACGAATGTAATGTGCTGCGAATACATAGAAAGATAGATCCTTTATCATTTAGCTACGATATAGCAGGTCAGCAGTTGGAAGCAGTTAATTCTATAAATTATCTGGGAGTATGCATTAGGAGTGATTTAAAATGGAATGATCATATAAAGTTGATCGTCGGTAAAGCAGATGCCAGACATATTCATTGGAAGAATCCTAAGGAAATGCAATCCGAAAACAAAGAAAGTAGGTTACAGTACGCTTGTTCGCCCACTGCTCGAATACTGCTCAGCAGTGTGAGATCCGTACCAGATAGGGTTGATAGATCCAACGGAGAGCAGCGCGCTTCGTTACAGGATCATTTAGTAATCACGAAAGCGTTACGGAGATGATAGAGAAACTCCAGTGGAAGACTCTGCAGGAGAGACGCTCAGTAGTTCAGTACGGACTTTTGTCGCAGTTTCGAGAACATACCTTCACTGAAGAGTCAAGCAGTATATTGCTCCGTCCTACATACATCTCGCGAAGAGACCATGAGGATAAAATCAGAGAGATTAGAGCCCACACAGAAGCATATCGACAATCCTTCTTTCCACGAACAATACGAGACTGGAGTAGAAGGGAGAACCGACAGAGGTACTCAAGGTACCCTCCGCCACACACCGTCAAGTGGCTTGCGGAGTATGGATGTAGATGTAGAATGTCTTCAAGTTCCATTCACAGCGACATAGTAATAACATATCTAATACGTAAGTTGGACCTACTTCAAAGAGCGGAACACCACCACTCTGCGAGAATATGTCTACTAGACCAATCATCGCACTTGTCTTTGTTTGCATCAGCTTTATTGGTTCAAATGGCTTTGAGCACTATGGGACAACTTCTGAGGTCATCAGCCCCGAGAACTTACAACTACTTAAACCTAACTAACCTAAGGACATCACACACATCCATGCCAGAGGCAGGATTCGAACCTGCGACCGTAGCGGTCCCGCGGTTCGACTGTAGCGCCTAGAACCGCTCGGCCACACCGGCCGGCTCAGGTTAATTCTTATGATAAAGTATATAAGCATAATCACGAATGTCACTAACAGGGGAACGCAAAAGTTCCTTTACTTCGCACATACGCTCACATTATCTGCTACAATATAATGTTTAGGGGAAAACTACGCATTCACAGGTGATATCGCGAGAGCAGAAAAGTGCCATCAGAAGTAACAGCGGTTTGGCTCAGACTTTGGTTCGAGCGTCTGGTAATTCAACGCCGCTATCCCCGTGGCAGTCGGCCTACACAGGATGGAGGAAAAACTGTCAGGAAATTCTAACCCTTGATAATTGATGCCAGTTGGAACCACAATTACTAATGTTGTGTGGGTTGACAACGCACCGTTTTTAAATTACGGGAACTTGGCGCCACGCTCTCTGATTGGCCGTGGGATGGCCCCGTTGCCGTTCGTCGGTTGACGGGCAGCGCTATGATTCTGTTCACGCATACAAACGTCCCTCGCCCCGTCACTGCCCCAACGTGATACGCACACGTGAACAGGTCTTTGTCTCCACCTCACGTCAGAGGCGTTCACACGTAAGCTTCGCTTCGAACACACATGCCCTGCGATTTAGTCATACAGCAAGCATGAGGCACAGTATTCGTTTGAAGAACGAGATACGGTTTTTGTTTATCGACTAGCAGACGGTAATGCGCATGAAGCTCGACCGTGTATGAGGAACGGTACCAGCAGGCCGCCACCCACACCCGCAAACGTTTACAGCAGTTCACCGGCGATTTGGCGAAACAGGCTCGCTAGCGGGATATCACGGTGATGCTGGAAGACCGCGAACACGACGGGGTGCTGCATTTTAAGAGACTGCTCTCTAGCGCTTCTAGGAAGCACCCATGAGAAGTACTCGAGCGGGTGGACACGACATGGGGGTGACTCATAGGTCGGGCTGGGAAGTTTGGAGGGATGATGGCCAGCATCCATTTAATTTCCACCTTGTCCGAGACCTAAATCCTGTGGCGGACCATGAACGCAGCATAGGGTTTTGCAGATGGTTTCCGGGCCCTGTTCCACGAGATCCCGACTTCCCCGCCATTGTGTTGCTTACCCACGAGTGCACCTTCCCTCGGGGTGGCCTTCACAACACTCGAAACGTTCATTGCTGGGCAAGGGGAAATCCCCATGTCACGTACGTGCACGAACACCGGGAACGATTTCCGCTCAACGTTTGGGCAGGCATAGTGGGTGACCATCTGACTGATTGGGCCGGTCTGTCTACCTCCCCGAGTTACCGGGGCAAATTTGCCGGATGGAAGTTGTTCTCTTGGACGTACGGCCATGCATGTGGTTGCAGCATGATGGGGCGCCCGCACGTAACAGTCGTGCTGTGTGCGGATATGTACATGAACTCCTCGACGGCCAGGTAATTGGCAGAGGTACTCGTAAGTCATTGGCAGAGGTGCTCGTGACACATTGGCAGAGGTGCTCGTGACACATTGGCAGAGGTGCTCGTGAGACATTGGCAGAGGTGCTCGTGAGACATTGGCAGAGGTGCTCGTGAGACATTGGCAGAGGTGCTCGTGAGACATTGGCAGAGGTGCTCGTGAGACATTGGCAGAGGTGCTCGTGAGACATTGGCAGAGGTGCTCGTGAGACATTGGCAGAGGTGCTCGTGAGACATTGGCAGAGGTGCTCGTGAGACATTGGCAGAGGTGCTCGTGAGACATTGGCAGAGGTGCTCGTGAGACATTGGCAGAGGTGCTCGTGAGACGTTGCCCCCCGCGATCATCAGACCTGTGAATTTTTCTTGTGGGTAATGTTCAACGTTCTAGTTCACCGACCTGGATCCAAACTACTTAGAAACGATGATGAATTAACACTTTGCCGACCGGCGACACCACAGTGGTATCTTAGAAATAGCGGTCAACGGCCGGCGACACCACAGTGGTGTCGTGAGCATAGTATCGCGCAGTGCCCGCAGGCAGCACTTTAGTGTCTTTTGCATTATGTTGCTGTTTTGTTTAGGTAACAATAAGTTACACACGCCAACTACTTTTTATAAGTGCTTGTGCACTTTCATCATGGCAGAAGGAAGAGACGTACGATTATTTACGATGATTGCGCGGTGGTCTTGTGTGACGTTCCGGGCGACTTGCCCGATTGGGAAGAAGTCATTGGATATCAAAAAAATGAAAGTTTATCAGAATAGTCGGAAGATGGTGAAATACGTCCAAGAAGAATTCGGCGAACGCTCCGGTTGCCAACTGATTCGGATGAATCAGACGAAGACGACAGACTATGATTTACTGAGGACCAATAATAAATTTGACGGATCTCCGGGTCCACACATTTCCGAAAGATACACAGAGCGTCGTGGATATCGTAGAAATATGTATTGGGAACGATCTATTTAAATATATTATCAACGAAACCAACACACATTACAGTCAAAATTGCAATAGAAGGAAACTGGATTTAAAAAATGCCAAATTTGTCACTTTACGGGACCCAGACTTAGAAAATGTTTTGGGTTTGCTATCATTATGAGAATTGTAAAAGAAGCAAGGATCGGTGATTACTGTTCAACGAATACTTTCATCGACACACCGATATTTCGCAAAACGATGTCCCGCAACCGATTCAGACAAATGATAATTTTTCCAAAAATTTTAAAGAAACGTTTAATCTAAGTCAAAACATCTCAATTGATAAAGAAATGATACCGTGGCGTGGGCAGTTAAAATTTAAAATTTACAATCCGTCGAAAATTATGAAATGTGGGATACTCATTCGGATGCTGCACACAGTACGGGATACAGTTCCTCATTCAAGATATATTCCGGCGCTAGACAAGCTTTAGCAAAAATAGTGATGGGACTATTGACACCTTATTTAAAGCGGCGTCACTTCTACATGTGTAATTATCATATCAGTGTAGAACTTGCAGAGAAGTTACTTGAAAAGAAAATTCGAGTTTATGGAATGATACGGCAAAATAGAGGATTTCCGGAAAAATTAAAGCGCGCAGAAGTCAATGTGTTCGAAGCTTGTCATCAGCGGAAAGGTGACAAGCGGCCGGCGACAAGCCAAGTAATCCGACTTTGCGCTGCCGGCGCCAAGCGAATAAATCTGTACGACACGAGCGGACGGCAAGGTGTTAATGGATCGCATTGAACATGCCGACAATCCCATCAGGGCAATGCCAGGAATCTTTGAAAGAGTTCGGCAAAACACCGTTCGACGTTACCGAGCTGGTGTCGCGTCAGAGGGGCGGCAGTTCGAGCACCTGCTTTCAATAAACAATGGCCTAGCTACCAAAGACTTTCTGTACGCGAACTGACAGCTGTTGACGGGTTTGTTCCCGGTGAGTCTCATCATGAAAGTAAAGTGGATGCCTGGGCGGGAGGCTGGCGCGCCACCACCGAGCGTGCGGGCCGCCTTGGGTGCATTATAGTTTGTCTGTAAACTGAAGAGCGAGCTTTTGGTGGGGGAAGTGGCCTTTCCCGGAAGAACCCTGCCACTGGCCTACATGGCAACCCAAAATCAGTTGCCCGTTACCTATCTAGCGGTGTAGTTCGGCGTGCAGTGATGTACGTCATTTCTGTTCGTGGGATCTTAGTTGCCAATCTCAGTCAGTTGACTTTGAGTACTCACTGATATACTTCAGTATCCGGAAGTGATGGATAATCGCCATGCATTGCAAGAAAATGTGCAGAATACGAAGGAGATATTTACGCATAACGAGCGTTCGATCGTCTCTAACGTTCTTACACCGTGTGTTAAGGAGGCTACATAAAAAGAGCTGTTGGCTAATATTACCAGTCCCAATCAAAGGGCTGCAATTTATGCAAACGTAAGCCTCGCCAAAATAGGACGCATAAGGAAGGAGCGCGAAAACAAGGCGCATGGTTTACTGGAATCACTGCGAAGAAAAACTAATAATTTAGGTTGGAAACCCATCGTTATAGATAGTTTCACAAAATCGGTCATTCGACAAACGATGGAGGACTTTTACATAAACCAAAAAAAATAATGCCCACATTACGGAAATTACTCACTGGCGTGAAACAAAAAATACATTTTCGTTGAAGAAAGATGTTTTACACAAGACATTGCGTGAAATGGGATTTACCTGGAAATACTTTTCACACATGTTTACGAAGACAATGACAAAAAAAGCAGTGCGAATCGAACTAATATAACACACGTAATTATAAATTTCTGATTAATTTTTAAACGCTCTTCATGTTGCAAGAATTGTTAAGTTTTAATGCAGTCCTTCAAAGAAAACTTCTAGCTTTTAGTAGAAACACAAAGTAAGAACAAGCCTTAAATTCTACAGACTGATTGCACTATATCTGGTTCGTCTTACGAATAGAGGAACATACATTCATATGAATAGGCATTCGGTTCTATGTTTGTAGTAGAATCCTGGCTTCCGTTCTCATGTTAATATTACTCTATAATGTTTTGTTTCGGGAGAAGCTATCGTCTTTTGTTTTCCTTATACTCTTAACGCATTTGTCTAAAAATAAAGGCAGACGGGACGTATCTGTACACGGCGTCGCCACAGATTTAAAGCGCGCGCCGCGGCAGGGCCGGTACTACGTTGTGGAACAGCCTGTAGAAGCGCCCTGTGACGTAGCAGGGTAGGCAGAGTGGGGACTCGCGCGCTCGCTCTTCAGTTTACCGACAGACTATAGCGGTCATGCGTTGTCCAGTCCCGCGGCCAGTCGGAGCGCGTGGGGCCAACTTTCCGTAGTTTAAAAATTGTGCGTCGTCGACTCGCCAACGTTAGTAATTTTTGTTCCTACTCGCATCAGCTGTCCAGGGTTAAAAATTTCGTGACGCAGTTTTTCTCCACCCACTATATTGTCCTTCATGGAATTTGCGGGTAGTAACGTGGACTCTTCGAAAGGGGAACTGCAGCATTGACCCAAAGAACACTGTGGGATTAAAATTCAGAGCGAAAGAACGCCAATGACAGTATTGCTTACGGACGTTGCTATCCCGACACACACTATTCCATTGAAATCGTGCACAATCCTTTCATTTTCAGTTGCCTTCCAGCACTGCTGAAAAATATGAGAATGCAGGGTTTTCACCTCTTGGTTGAAAGGCAAACTTCAGGGATATTTTTTTATTGTATAGTGGAACTGGTGTCATTGTGGTAGCAAGTTGCTCTGTTGTGTGTCACTTACATGAATAGTGGAGTTGTATATTGACTATTATTGATGCAACATAACATATCCCACGTCATCTACAACGGTTTGCAGAGTTGGTCACAATTTTCTTGGAGGCGGATTCCTTCAAAACAAGAAGTCAGTATAAGTTATAAAATTCATTTATTTTTAAGTTATTAATGGAAGTTTACCTACAGTGTGATTCAAAACAAAATCCTGCAACTGGAGATAGGATCAAATAGTTGAGGTTCATCTGATCAGGTAATTGACAGACTTTATCGATACAAGTTAATCTTGACGTTTGTGTATGCTTAAGTTACGATTGATGTTTACGTTCGACATTACTTCGTGTGTAAATGTTGCACGTGTACAGTAGCAGACAGTTACCTAATAAATGTTCCACATGACTGTGGCAGGTTATTCATTTCTTGAGCAGCCATAGAGAGGTTACATGTGTAACCAAGAATGGTATGTAATACGTGTGACACCAGACGACTCCTGTCGTGGCAATTCGTAATGTATCATCACAGTAATGTAATTTCTTATAACCATTCCTTTGATGATGATGATGATGATGATGATGATGATGATGATGATGATGTTTGATTTGTGGGGCGCTCGGAGTCCTCATTTCTTTCACAGTCCATTCTAGCCACTGTCACGAGTGGTGGTGGTGGTGGTGGTGGTGGTGGTGGTGGTGGTGGTGGTGGTGGTGGTGGTAATAATAATAAAAACACCCAGCCGCGGGCAGAGAAAAACCCCAACCCGGTTGGGAATCGAACCCGGAACCCCGTGATCCAGAGGTGGCAACGCTAGCCGCTAGACCACGAGCTGCGTACCATTCCTTTAAGATTATACAGATTGTTAACTAAAGTTACAAATTGTAAACTAAAGTTTGCTTTCCCTTTGTTTCAGGTAAGGCACGACTCCAATTCCAGTTTGGAAACACGAAGTCTGCAGGTAATGACCACGGCACGCAAATGCTGCCCTCATAAAGTAACGCAATTGATGAGTGACCGTGTAAACTCCTAAGCAGTAAGCTTTTGTCAGCGCTGCTGGGGAAAGACTTGCCAACTAATTACATTTTAACACAGCGTGAGAGACGTAAGTTTAGGCTGCAACCTAAGTTTGGCTGTTTGCTGAGTTCCAGTGCAGCAACTTGAAAATGAGTACCAGGCTTAAGGGTAGTAGTGACTGCAAAATAAAAGGATGTGATGTCCTTAGGTTAGTTAGGTTTAAGTAGTTCTAAGTCTAGGGCACTGATGACCTCAGCTGTTAAGTCCCATAGTGCTCAGAGCCATTTGAACCATTTTCCGTCAGTCAACAGACGAGGTCGGCCTCTACGCGTTTGTGCCGTACGTGTCTCTTCACGTTTCGACTTCAATATCTCATCGGATACTGTGGACGTAGGGATGTTTAGGAGTGTGAAAATCCCACATACGTAAGACACTAGCGACACCGAATCACCTGACCACGTTCGAAGTCCGTGGGTTCCGCAGAGCGCTCCATTCTGCTCTGTCACGATGTCTAATGACTACTGAGGTCTCTGATGTGGAGTACCTGGCAGTAGGTGGTAGCACAATGCACCTAATATGAAAAACGAATGTTTTGGGGGTGTCCGGATACTTTTGATCAGATTGTGTATGTAAGGCACTCTACAGTAGGTGAAACTATCGCCAAGATGTGTCAAACAGAGGTGTTAGGTGATTTTAGTACACCATGGCAAAAAAGCGAAGTAGTTATTGGGGATGAAGTCGCTCTTTGATCTTCTTACTAATCCGCATTAATTTAAATTTTTCTACTTTTAGAGCTTGGTGCCACTCATCACAGCAACTAGAAATTTTGTCTAAGTCGTATCTTTCTTCAGTCATCGAACTTAGACACCCCACCGTACACAGAGGCAGTATCAACAAATGATTCTTCCGCTGGTAGATGTTCCTTATAATCAACTCGCCCAGACTTTGGAACGCTCTCGCTTTGGCGGTGTAGTGTCGTGTAGTGCGATGGAGTGTAGTGAAATGTGGGTGCTGACAAGAGAACCTCCCCATCGCACCCCCCTCAGATTTAGTTATAAGTTGGCACAGTGGATAGGCCTTGAAAAACTGAACACAGATCAATCGAGAAAACAGGAAGAAGTTGTGTGGAACTATGAAAAACATAAGCAAAATATATTAACTGAGTAGTCCATGCGGATGATAGGCAACATCAAGGAGGATGTGAGCTCAGGAGCGCTGTGGTCCCGTGGTAGCGTGAACAGCTGCGGAACGAGAGGTCCTTGGTTCAAGTCTTCCCTCGAGTGAAAGGTTACTTTTCTTATTTCCGCAAAGTTATGATCTGTCAGTTCCTTCATTGACGTCTCTGTTCACTGTAATCAGTTTAGTGTGTGTTTTTTGCGACCGCGCCGCAAAACCGTGCGATTAGTAGATGAAAGGACGTGCCTCTCCAATGGGAACCGAAAACATTTGATCGCAAGGTCACAGGTCAACCGATTCTTCCACAGGAAAACACGTGTGATTTATTCTATAAGACACTGGTGACAGCATGTGCGTCATATGACAGGAATATATTGTCGACCCACATAACTTGTACACTTGGCGAATGGGTAAAAAGATTCTTCTACCTTGCCCGATTTAGGTTTTCTTGTGGATGTGATAATCACTCCCAAAAAAGTGATGGAAACTTAAGAGTTTGTCACATAAACTGCAACAAGTGAATGCAACGGTTTCACAGTCGCACAGTTTTCGCTGTGCTCTGTCAAAACATATGTTTTTAACGTTTTCAATTTTTTCCGTGTGTAGCCCGTCAAATCCTGGATATGTCCAAGCAGATCTGAACATGTCCTGGAATTTTGGAGAGCGAAGTTGATTATTGTCTGAAAAAAAAATTAAATTCCTCACTCGAGGGAAGACTTGAACCAAGGACCTCTCGTTTTGCAGCTGCTCACACTACCACATGACCGCCGCACTCGTGAGCTCAAACTGTACTTGATGTTAGCTATATTGCACATGGACTACTCAGATTGTATATTTTGCTTACTTTTTTCATAGTTCCACACAACTTCTTCCTGTTTTATCGATTGATCTGTGTTTAGTTTTTCAAGGCCTATCCACTGTGCCAACTTATAACTAAATCTGAGGCTGAGGGGGGTGTGGTGGGGAGGTTCCCTCGTGAGATGACGAGAACAGGGCGAAGGCAGAAAAAGGCAGTCCAGAAACCTGTGCTCGACGACACGTACCCCTGCGGTCGTGGTTACACGGCCGTCCGTCTGTCGCTGCGGTCGTGTCATATCTCCCTCTCTCCCTCTCTCCCTCTCTCCCTCTCTCCCTCTCTCCCTCCCTCCCTCCCTCCCTCCCTCCCTCCCTCCCTCCCTCCCTCCCTCCCAGACTTGCCACGTGAGCAGCTGCTCGCACCAAAACACGCGACACGCATCGTCGGACGCCTGCACCTGTAAGGCTAGGCGCAAATTGAGACGCGTATAGCACGTGTGACGTGACACGACACTACAGCGCGACACGCACGTGCCGCACGAGTCGCGCGGGTGCAGCGCATATTGCGACGCGTACACCATACTTCGCACGCGCCGACTGGCGACGCTCTGCGCTGACTGAACCGAAGCGCACGCAACCTCTTATCTTTCTCAAACGATTTTACAGAAACTATTCTCTGAAAATAAATGATTTTTGCCTTACTTGTAGCGTTATATGTCAGCTTCGTGCCCATCACCTCGTTAATGACCATTCTTATTGTGATGTACACATTTTGGTAAGACACTACGCAAAACTCAAAAAGTTTGCATCGAAAATTAGGGGTCGCTATGATTTTGCGTTTGGTGCGTATTACACCATATGTTGCTGCGTATGAAATTTAGCTAAAATACCGAATTTTTGTTTAGACTTGGGAGGAGATCTCTATCTGCCTCCGATCTGGAGAAAATGGCTCCCATGCAGCGCGCTCACTTCCGATCTCACGCCCGCGAGAATGAAATACTCGGAACATCTCTCGTATCTCCTAAACCGCTCGAGACATCGAAACGAAATTTTGGCGAATGATAGCACACAAGGAGGAGAGTGTTTTGCCAATTATTAAACACACAGAGCTTTCTTATATATGGCGATATATCGGTACTTACACTTCCCTTTTAATTTATTTCACCCCAGTGACTGTAATTTTTTAAGAGTTATCGACAGCTAGCGAAACAAGAGCTTCCTAGTATGAAAATAAACATGAAATTTCTTCTTTTATGTTAGTGCAAACCGATATTATGAAGTTTTTCGTAAGCTATTGGGCTCTGTAATTGCCAATTACTTGTTTAATGAGGCCCTACGTTTCGGAATTCTATCTCAATAGCCGCTGTGAGATGAGTTTGGCAAATTACACTGTGACAAAGGAAGTACAATTAAACCAGTCACCAAGAGAAATGTGGCCTTTTCTCATAAATGGTGATGCTTCTTCGAATGAGAAAAGGTTAACAACTCACACAAAAATAGATTGCCAATTCTGTTGGAATTTTGGTGGAATCCCCGTAACCCATTGTATTTTTAACACTGAGTGACGGGAATGGAAACTTGCCAAAGGATTTTATTCCTTCTCTTGATCTGAGCAGTATTAAAATAATGACGAGCGTTCCTTCAGGCGGAATGATAGGCACATGCCAGATACTGGTTACTCACCTATGGCTTGCCAAACTGACAATGTGTGGTCGCGAATAAAATAGTTGTTATTGAGAAAAATAAACAATTGATCTGTCGCACAACACAATGGTCAGTGTATTGTCAGCAGTGAAGGATAATGCGCGCGACAGGAATGCACAAGCTAACCATGTGTGCCTTGTGAGATGGAGTTCGAAAAACATTGTCATGAAAGTAGATCTGCCTTTGTCAGCAGCACATTTCAACAAATTAAATATATCTAATCATAACACCCTTTTAGGATATTCTTACTTTCGTAATAATAACGACCATTTTCTTCATTTGTGTAGCCTGTTGTTGTATAATTAGTTTATTAATGCTGATAGTGTCCATGCAACAATTGAACTGCTCTTTCTCATCACGGCGAACCAATTAAAACATTGTTATTTGTGACTGCTTTTCGACTGTTTCTAGCTTGCAGTGGAAATGTGTTGCTCACATGCATGTAGTACAGTGTGTCGTATTACATTATTACATAAATTACAGTGAAACTTCTATACTTCAGATCTTGGACGCTTTTTACCAGGAGCACAAAGGGATCACACCTGTGGAGATTATCCCCTTCTAAATTTTTGTTACAGATCGTACAGATACGCTAGCTTACTAGGCAGCGAGAATATAACCTTGTTTTACTTTCCTGCCTTGATTGTTAATCATATAATATTCCTTGCTTCCTTATTCACTACCCCCTGTCCCTTCTTGCGATCTGAAAACATTGCGGAGGCATATGGTGCAATTCCAGCGGCCAATGGCTCATCAGTTACTGAAGTATACATTTTTCTTGACAGAAGAAAAACAAAACTAAACAAAACTATGCAGAAGAGTATAACATGCTAAAGAAAAAAGCTGGAGCGTTTAAATGGCGAAAAACGAAACTCTACACAAAAGCAATAAAATTCAGTACACAGTAAGACAAAATTTATCGTATTGGCAATACTACCACTACTGATATGCGCCGTTCCGATGTTAGCATATGGCCGGGCTACTTTTCCGCTCCCCTCCTCAAATTTCCCACGGTGCTAGCGAGGCAAGCGCTACGCACGGCGCGAGAAACTATGCTTCAACCACAACGTCGCGCGACCTGGCGCTGGCGCGTGTCGCGTCCCAGTCACGTTGCGTCGCAATATGCGCGCTCCCATTTGAACCTGTGATGTTACAAAAACACGCGCTGCGCTGCGTCGCGCCACGCGCGCTATACGCGTCTCAATTTGCGCCTAGCCTAAGGTCAGCACCGAGTGTGCCGACACGGGGCTTGCACCTACCGTACAAAGGGTAGCACTCATGAAGTATTAATTTCTTTCGTTTTTCAAGTCGTCATTCTAACTGATACGAAGCGTCTCGCCGCAGATTCCTCCCTTCTGCCAACATGTTCATCTCACAAGGGGACCCTCCATACTGTAAATCACGGATTTTGATGCGCTTCAAGTATGTTATAGAGGCACTTGCCGTGAGTACGTGGCTATCTTGGTTTATGAGAAAATCGATTTTGAAGTTCATTGCGTGGTTTGTACACCCGTAACATTACATTTATTCCGAGCAAGTCGACGTGATATCTGGAGGAACATACACCACCCGTATTTACCAACAAAAGTGCGGTCATTGTGGTATTATTTTGTGAATAGGAAATTTCCAACGAACTCCAGACTACATTCCATTCACCTGGCTGATTCCTCTTTGTGTACCACTTGCAACCTGATTGATACAGATGAACATCAATTGGTCTGTGAAAATGCGAATAATATATGGTTGTCAATCAGAAAAAAATTAGCAACTATGCAGAGAAAACCGCCGTATTTGATAACGCCAGCGTCCCTTTCATACCCGGAAGAAGAGCTATACCCCACCTGGAAGAAAAATGCCGTCAACTGGTTGAAGGGACACGCGGTATTTTACCCGCTGTCGAGTAAAGAAAGGAGCGAAGGAGATTTTTGGACGTACATAACCGACCACCATCACAAGCTACTACGCATGAATAATTACTATGATACATACGCCAACTTCCTTAGAAGAATTGTCATGTGAACTCCATTTTCAATGATGCGATTCAGAACATGAAGAAACGAGAGACAATTTGATCTTTGAAAAACAAATACGATCAAGTGACGAACATCACTATCTGGTTTAGACTTGGATTTTTCTAAAATGCCAAGGATCCTGTAATTAATTTTTGTTTGTTTTATTACTTTCAAATGTCAGTTGAAAATTATATGCTACTGTGGAATGTTATGATTAATAAATTTAAAAAAAAGTAGCGCAACAGTAAAGGTTCACAGCTACCGCGCTGGAGGTACAGTGTTCGAATCCTGCTCCTGTGGTTTTTTTCGTTCAAGATCGACCGAATTCTTCAATTTTACTTCAAAGAATATCAACGAACAGTGTAAGGGTGCGAAATGATGAGGATATGTTCGGTTATTAATTTTTTTTGAAATATTCATTCCGTTTGTGATTCGCATCATATTCTCCCAATTCATCTTCTTCGTTCAAATCTATCAATCCATCATCAACAACCATATGTCTTTCGGCCAAGAGATCCTGTATTGCGAAACATATCTCATCGGCAATTGCAACGGAATTGACACAGATCGTGCTAGGCGGTGCATTAGTTACGAGATACAAATCGCGGTTTCCAGGCGCGCAGTCCGGAACCGTGCGACTGCTACGGTCGCAGGTTCGAATCCTGCCTCGGGCATGGGTGTGTGTGATGTCCTTAGGTTAGTTAGGTTTAAGTAGTTCTAAGTTCTAGGGGACTAATGACCACAGCAGTTGAGTCCCATAGTGCTCAGAGCCATTTGAACCATTTGAACAAATCGCGGAGTAGATTTTTGGCGTATTTAATGGCATTTGTGATTTCGTCTTTCGATTCTTCGTTCTACTCGTGGATCTTCTTCTGGCTGCACTACTGCGGAAACACTTGGTTCTTTCATTTCACAGAACTTTTCTGACACACGACACTAGGGACACTTCGCGAGCAACTGACGCTGAAGTTAGATGCTAACGTACAGGAATGTGACTCGCAGTCTCATTGTCCAAGGAGCCGGCATTCCCGTTAACGGCTAACGGTATTCACGGGAGAGGGGAAAATAATGGGCGGAGATCGATTTCAGCTCATACAAGAAGCGACCTTTGTACGAACATTTGGCACTCCGACTGCGAACCACAAACGGAATGAATATTTGAAAAAAATTAACTCAATATATCTTTATAATTTCGCGCACCTTAGATTGTTTGTTGATATTCTTTGAAATAAAATTGAAAAATTCGGTCGATTTCGGAAAAAAAAGTACACAAGCAGGATTCGAACACGGTACCTCCAGCACGGTAGACGTTAACCTTTACCGCTGCGTTAAGCAGTTGATCGGAATTCATGTAATGTTACAGGTATACAAAGCTCGCAATCAACTTCAAAATCGATTTTCTCAAAAACTAAGGCCCGTCGCTAAAAAATCGGATATCCAGGTACTCAGGGTAAGTGCCTCTACAACATATTCGAAGCGCATCAAAATCCGAGATTCACAGTATGGAGGGTCCCCGTGTCAGTCTGAAGTCGGCGCGAGAGCGTTACACATATGCTCGACGAACTCGCAGTGGCAGATGCTACAAGAGAAGCGTCGTGCATCACGGAGAGGTTTACTATTCAGATTTCCGGAGAGCCCTTTGGGGGAAGAGTCAGACAATGTATTACTACTTTCCTCACACACCTCGCGAAATGACCGCTGCTACAAAATTGGAGAAAGGGGAGCGAACACAAAGGCTTCCCGACACTCATTTTTCCTACGCGCCATAAGCACCCATCGCCACACACCGTTAGGTGGCTAGTGGAGTATGATGTGGATTCAGAGTAAGACTTGCAACCTACATCCTCATTTATTTTGTGGCTGTGTTGCAATCTCAGTCTTCCTCTACAGTTTTTGCCCTCTGCAGCTCCCTCTAGTACATCGTGCCTTAATAGATCTCGTATCACCATATCCCAGGTTCTTGTCTGTGTTTCCCATATGTTCCTCTCTCCGGCGTGTCTGTCGAGAAGCACTTAATTCCTTGTGACTGGGTCTAATTTTTAGCACCCTTCTACACTACCATATCCCAACTTCGATAATCTTTTCAGCTTCTCTCTCTGTCTATAAATCATTTCCATATAATCTTGTACCCTAAACATAAGTTCTCAGAACTTTGTTCCTCAAACTACGGGCAATATTACACACTAGTAGACTTTTCTTGGCCAGGAGTGCCGTCTTTGGCCATGCTAACCTACTTTTTATCTCCTCCTTGGTTCTTCCCTGGTCCGTTGTTGTGTGTCTCCAATATTGATGTTAAAAAAAAAAAATTCGCTAATCCTACCTGTACTACTACTACTACTACTACTACTACTACTACTACTGCTTCTAATAACTTTCTTCTTTCGTTTGAGGATAAACGGTATTCTGTTCTCCTTCAACTGTTCATTACATTCAACATGCCCCGTAGTTGGTCCTAACTTCATGAGTGAGTTTTAACGTTTTAACATTTACATCCTGAATTTTAATCCCACTCTCGAACCTTTATTATTTTCGTCTATGGTACAGATGAACAACAGGGCCGAAAGACAGCATCCGTGTCTTACATTCTTTTTAATGCAAGCACTTCGTTCTTGTTGTTCCATTCCTGCTGTTCCACCTTGAGAGTGCCCGGGGAGTGAGTGTCTGTATTGTCTTCATCATTTCATCATCATCATTCGTGACAGTGGCAACATTCGGCTCAGAAAAAACAGGACTATGAAAAATATTGGGACTTCGTATAGGCGTTGATGACCGCACAGTTGAGCGCCCCACAATCCAGTCATCATCATCATCATCTTCTTCATCTTCTTCTTCTTCTTCTCGATTGTCGTACATATTGTGTATTACCCGACTTCACTTTTAGCCTCCTATAATTTTTCTCAGTGACAATATAGCGGAGATATTGCGTCACAGACAGACACAACAGAGACTGCCGAACACACAAGCTTTCGGCCAGAATGTCTTCTTCCGAAATTCGATGTTAATCCCAAAAGTAAGGTCTCCTATCTTTTTATAAGTACATAGACCTGTTTCTTTCTACAATGCTTTACATCTGTTTACAGCTTGAACATTTAGCTGTTTTTCGACATAATCACCATTTCTCTTATTGCATTTTTGTAGACTCCGTGGCAGTTTTTGTATGCCCATGTCGTAACAGCTGGTCGCCATGCTGTTCAGAAATTTATGAATCTCTTCTTTCACCTCGTCGTCGGAGCTGAATCGCTGGGACCACAAATGGTGATTATGTCGAAAAATAGCTGTGTTCAAGCTGTGAACTGATGTAAACCAGTGCAGAAATAAACACCACACAGAGAGAGAGAGAGAGAGAGAGAGAGAGAGAGAGAGAGAGAGAGAGAGAGAGAGAGGAGAAGAAGAAGAAGAAGAAGAAAAAAAGAGAAGTCTGTCAGCTAGAAACAGTGGTCAAGTATGTGTGACCTTCGTTTGCATGAACGTCTGTTTGTGTGTGTTTTTTTTCTTCCGGTCTGCGGTGCAACGTCTCCGCTGTATGGTGAGTGATTATCTATCCTTTTCATACATTGTCATTAATCCATCCTCGATTTTTCCGTTGCCCAATTTTACTGAGAATTTCGAACATCTTGCACCATTTTATGCTGTCAAACGCTTTTTTTCTGGTCGACAAACACTGTGAGCAGGTCTTGATCTCCCTGAAGAATGGTGGTCAAGGCGCCAATAATGGCTGTGTCGTGCTTTTATCTTTCCGCAAATAAAATTGATCGTCGTCGAACAGATCCTCAATTAATTTGTCACCCCAATGGATAAGTGTGGTGTATTGGCTAGGTGAGAATCCCTTACGCTTGCGACAGCCAAGTGGACCTCATGTGTGTACGATTGTGAAATGCATTGGGGCTGGGCGTTAAGGCAACGAGGCATGTTGAAAGAAAGCACTTTGGAATTTATAGATGATTACAGGGAAAGAGAAGTGATACGAAATGCGGCTTCTAAAGATTATTTGAATAAAAAATTGAAATGTGATGGGCTGAGCGTCAAGTACTAGATAAAGTCTTCGATCGTATCTCTCTAAAAAAAATAAGATAAGTCTCGAAGCAGGAAAACGGAGAACAAGAACACTACAAATGTATGAAACGTGCATATGAAGACTGTAGACGTGTATTCATGTTATGGCGACTTAATAGCACAGCAGTTAAGGGTATGTGAACAAAATAAAAGTGGCGGTAGATGGAGCTCCTCAACAAACTACTACAAATAAAGACTGATCGACATGGATGATGCAAAAAATCAAAATGGGAAAACACAACACCCGTTCTGTAGGATTCTGGCGTCTATGACCTGCCCGAATCTGTCTGGTCTGAAGATGTTTATCGATTTGATTGAAACATTTATAAAATAAACAGGAATGACGTATTCAAAGTCGCCGCAGTCATGGAAGGTGCGGCTGGTCCCGGCGGAGGTTCGAGTCCTCTCGCGGGCATAGGTGTGTGTGTTTTTAGGTTAAGTAGTGTGTAAGCTTAGGGACTGATGACCTTAGCAGTTAAGTCCCATAAGATTTCACACACATTTGAACATATTCAAAGTCAGTTAATCTTCAGATAAGGACTAAGAATCCCCCATGAAATAATTACTGAAACTATCTGCTTTGAAATGAGAAGTAAGTTGCAGGCTGGCAATTACCGGAATGTTTTGCCAGCTTTATCGCTGCAACTTACCGATCAGAAAATCTAGAACCTCACTTGTGACCTCCTGAAATCTGCAAACAAAGAGTCGCCGTAACTTTGTATTTCCCGTACTTCTATTATTTAGATACTTCTCTACCCATAGTGGCTTTGTTCTCTTTTTATGTCGACTTTCATCACAACAAACGCAGCGCAAATTGTTGAGGAAAGAAATGAATGCGTAGCTGACTACTTGAACAGTGAGGCAACGTGTGGACACAAGAAGGCTTATGTATGGCCGGCCGGAGTGGCCGAGCGGTTCAAGGCGCTTCAGTCCGGAACCGCGCGACCGCTACGGTAGCAGGTTCGAATCCTGCCTCGGGCATGGATGTGTGTGATGTTCTTAGGTTAGTTAGGTTTAAAGTAGTACTAAGTTCTAGGGGACTGATGACCTCAGATGTTAAGTCCCATAGTGCTCACAGCCATTTGAACCAATGTAGGTACGTGTGCGTGCTTTCTTTCCACTAGTGTTTGTGCTTCTTTTTGTTACCGTGCGTCGGGGAGTGGCACGAGGAAACAGGCATCGTGTGGGCATACTTCCAAGGTTTAATCCTTTCAGTCCCAAGTAGATAAATTTCAAAATTTTTCGTGAAATTGACCTTTACCACCATAGCAAGCAACGGATACAAGAAGAAATTGCCAAAAAATAAAAAAATGTTTTGAGGTGGTGGTTTGTCTTTGGAGTCACTGGGGCATAGTTGCCAAAATGGTTCAAATGGCTCTGAGCACTATGGCACTTAACTTTTGAGGTCATCAGTACCCTAGAACTTATAAGGGAACCTCCCCATTGCACCCCCCTCAGATTTAGTTATAAGTTGGCATAGTGGATGGGCCTTGAAAAACTGAACGAAGATCAATCGAGAAAACAGGAAGAAGTTGTGTGGAACTGTGAAAAAATAAGCAAAATATACAAACTCAGTAGTCCATGCGCATCATAAGCAACATCAAGGACAAGGTCTGCTCCGGAGCGCCGTGGTCCCGTGGTTAGCGTGAGCAGCTGCGGCACAAGGGGTCCTTGGTTCAAGTCTCCCATCGCGTGAAAATTTTAATTTTTTTATTTTCAGTTTATGTGACAAACTCATATGTTTTCATCACTTTTTTTGGGAGTGATTATCACATCCACAAGAAAACCTAAATTGGGCATGGTAGAAGAATCTATTTACCCATTCACCAAGTGTACAAGTTAGGTGGGTGGACAACATATTCACGTCATGTGACGCACATGCCGTCACCAGTGTCATATAGAATATATCAGACGTGTTTTCCTGTGGAGGAATCGGTTGACCTATGACCTTGCGATCAAATGTTTTCGGTTCCCATTGGAGAGGCACGTCCTTTCGTCTACTAATGGCACAGTTTTGCGGTGCGGTCGCAAAATACAGACACTAAACTTATTACAGTGAACAGAGACGTCAATGCTCGAACTGACAGATCATAACTTCGCGAAAATAAAGAATGTAAACTTTTCACTCGAGGTGGGATTTGAACCAAGGACTTCTCGTTCCGCAGCTGCTCACGCTAACCACGGGACCACGGCGCTTCTGTGCTAACATTAGCCTTCGTGTTGTGTATCTTGCGCATGGACTACTCAGTTTGTATATTTTGCTAATTTTTTTCATAGTTCCACACAACTTCTTCCTGTTTTCTCGATTGATCTGTGTTCAGTTTTTCAAGGCCTATCCACTGTGCCAACTTATAACTACATCTGAGGGGGGTGCGATGGGGAGCTTCCCTTGTTAGAAGTACTTAAACCTAAGGACATAAAACACATCCATACCCGAGGTAGCGTTCGAACCTGCGACCGTAGTGGTCGCGCGATTCCAGACTGTAGCGCCTAGAACCGCTCGGCCACAGCGGCCGGCTCTCCGCGACAAGGCAAGGCCGCACTGGAGAGCAGCTCACGTAACGCCACTGGACTGGTCTTCCTCATCTGCCAAACAGCCCGGATCTCGCACCTTCCGAATTCCATCTGCATCGCCTAGTGGAGGACCCACACCGCGGAAAGCAGTGCTGGGATGCTGGGGAAGCTGTTGATGCTGCAAGGGTTGGCTGCAGCGTCGACCAGTAGTGTGTTACCATGCCGGCATACAGGCGCTCCCAGTAAAGTGGCATAAGACCATCGCACTGAACGTAGATTTTGTTGGTTCAAATCGCTCTAAGCGCTACGGAACTTAACATCTGAGGTCATCAGACTTACTAGAACTACTGAAACCTAACTAACCGAAGGACATCACACACATCCATGCCCGAGGCAGGATTCGAACCTGCGACCGTAGAAGCAGCGCGGTTCCGGACTGAAGTGCCTAGAACCGCTCGGTCACTGCTGCCGGCTCGATTGTTGAAAAGTAGGGTTTTATAGCCAGAGGTGTTGGGAATAATGTGATGTATTGTAATCCTGCATAAAACGAACCTGCTCGTAGAAAAAAAAAAGGTATTACATTAGTTAGTCGACGCTCCGCTTACGTATATCGATGGTAGATAACAAAATCCTCGTTAACTGCATTTTGCTTAGTGTTGCAGAAGAAACAAAATGGCTTCTTAAACCTATGAAATAGTACAGGTAATATCACAAGTGTAACTGTACACAGCGCCAAAGAAACTGATATAGGCATGGGTATCCAAATACAGACTCATCTAAACAGGCAGAATACAGTGCTGCGGTCGGCAACGCCTATTTAGGACAACAACTGTCTGGCGCAGTTGGTAGATCGCTTACTGCTGCAATAGTGACACGTTATGAAGATTTGAGTTTGAACGTGGTGTAATAGTAGGTGCACGAGCGATGGGACACAGAATCTCAGAGGCAGCAATGAAGTGGGGATTTTCCCGTACGACCATTTCACGAGTGTACCGTGAATATTAGGAGTCCGGTAAAACATCAAATATCAGACACCGCTGCGGCCGGAAAAAGATCCCGCTAGAACGGGAGCAACAACGACTGAAGAGAATCGTTCGACGTGACAGAAGTGCAACCCTTCCGCAAATTGCTGCAGATTTCAATGCTGGGCCATCAACAAGTGTCAGCGTGCGAACCATTCAACCAAACATTATCGATATGGGCTTTAGGAGCCAAATGCGCAATCGATGACTGCACGACACAAAGCTTTACTCCTCGTCTGGGCCTGTCAACACCGACACTGGATTGTTGATGACTGGAAACATGTTCCGTAGTCGGACGAGTCTCGCTTCAAGCTGTATCGAGCGGACGGACGTGTACGAGTATGAAGACAACCTCATGAATCCATGCAGCCTGCATGTCAGCAGGGGACTGTTCAAGCTGGTGGAGGCTCTGTAAAGGTGTGGGGCGTGTGCCGTTGGAGAGATATGAGACCCCTGATCGTCTGGAGAAGACTGTGACAGGTGACACGTACGTAAGCACCCTGTCTGATCACCTGCATCCATTCATGTGCATCGTACATTCGGAGGGGCTTCGGCATTTCCAGCAGAACAATGCGACACACGTCCAGAATTGCTAGAGTGGCTCCAGGAACTGAGTTTAAACACTTCCATTGGGCACCAAACTCCCCAAACATGAACATTATTGAGCATATCTAGGATGCCTTGCAGCGTCCAGATGGGATGTCCACTCCCACGCTCTCTCACGGATTTATGGACAGCCCGGTAGGATTCATGGTGTCGAGTTCCTCAAGCACAGCTTCAGGTATTAGTCGAGTCTATGCCACGTCGCGTTGAGGCGCTTCTGCGTGCTCGGGGGGGGGGGGCCCTACACGATATTAGGCAGGTGTACCAGTTTCTTTGGCTCTTCAGTGTAGTAGAAGCCCATTTGTGGATGAGAGGAATCAATGCACTTTGATAATGGACTTACTGGAATGACGAGTTTTTCACAGACAGACAGACAGACAGACAGGAGGTTATTTCGTACGATCGCATGTAGAAGAGGGTGTGTGTGTGTGTGTATGTGTGTGTGTGTGTGTGTGTGTGTGTGTGTGTGTGTGAGAGAGAGAGAGAGAGAGAGAGAGAGAGAGACGGTGGTGGTGTGGGGTGGGGGAGGAGGGGGGGTTGCAGTCTGCTGACGGCGGCGTGTGAAGCGGAGCAGGTGTGTGTGACAGGCTGCAGTCACTCCCACAGAAACGGTCGAGGCTTTGACGTAAGCACGGTGCTTGCGTACTCTCTGCAGCTGCCGCACGCGCGCTGTCCTGAAGACGTGTGTACAGCGAACAGCGGAGAATCTCGGACAACGTGACGGGGTAATAACTCTGTGCGCGTGTGTAATCTGTGTGAAACGTGAAGGGTAAGCAGCGCGTGCGCTGTGGTGGTGATGGGTGTCCTATCGCGGGAGAACGCTACCACTGCAGTACAGGCAGAACAACTAGGGTAGTACAGCGTGCAGTGACGTTTCAGTAGACACTTTTTGTTTCTTGCGTTACTCACATTAGTCACTAAGTTCTGTACGAACGACGTGTTTAGCGAAAAACACACACACCCCGGGCGTGTATGCTAACAGCTGTGCAGTTGGTTTATTAAAGCGTCCCAGACGTGTTCCGTTGGGTTTAGATCACGCGAATATGATGGCCAAAACCTCGTGGCTTCACTGTCACGCTTCTGAAGTCGCTTTAAAACGATTCTCGCCTCCCTGCTGGTAGATGATGTCTCGCTGTGTAAGAACAAATTCAGCGTGACGGGATGCGGGGCGTTCCTTAGTAATGTTTACGTTGCCCAAATTGTCGTGGCGCCTTGGGTTAATATCACAGGTACCATGGTAGCTCTGCAGGTGTTCCTTGGTAATGTTTACGTTGCCCACAGCTGTCGTGGCGCCTTGGGTTAATATCACAGGTCCCATGGTAGCTCTGCAGGTGTTCCTTGGTAATGTTTACGTTGTCCACAGCTCTCGTGCCGCCTTGGGTTAATATCACAGGTCCCATGGTAGCTCTGCAGGTGTTCCTTGGTAATGTTTACGTTGTCCACTGCTGTCGTGGCGCCTTGGGTTAATATCACAGGTCCCATGGTAGCTCTGCAGGTGTTCCTTGGTAATGTTTACGTTGCCCACTGCTGTCGTGGCGCCTTGGGTTAATATCACAGGTCCCATGGTAGCTCTGCAGGTGTTCCTTGGTAATGTTTACATTGCCCACTGCTGTCGTGGCGCCTTGGGTTAATATCACAGGTCCCATGGTAGCTCTGCAGGTGTTCCTTGGTAATGTTTACGTTGCCCACTGCTGTCGTGCCGCCTTGGGTTAATATCACAGGTCCCATGGTAGCTCTGCAGGTGTTCCTTGGTAATGTTTACATTGCCCACTGCTGTCGTGGCGCCTTGGGTTAATATCACAGGTCCCATGGTAGCTCTGCAGGTGTTCCTTGGTAATGTTTACGTTGCCCACTGCTGTCGTGGCGCCTTGGGTTAATATCACAGGTCCCATGGTAGCTCTGCAGGTGTTCCTTGGTAATGTTTACGTTGCCCACAGCTCTCGTGCCGCCTTGGGTTAATATCACAGGTCCCATGGTAGCTCTGCAGGTGTTCCTTGGTAATGTTTACGTTGTACACAGCTCTCGTGCCGCCTTGGGTTAATATCACAGGTCCCATGGTAGCTCTGCAGGTGTTCCTTGGTAATGTTTACGTTGCCCACAGCTGTCGTGGCGCCTTGGGTTAATATCACAGGTCCCATTGTAGCCCTGCAGGTGTTCCTTGGTAATGTTTACGTTGCCCACAGCTGTCGTGGCGCCTTGGGTTAATATCACAGGTCCCATGGTAGCTCTGCAGGTGTTCCTTGGTAATGTTTATATTGCCCACAGGTGTCGTGGCGCCTTGGGTTAATATCACAGGTCCCATGGTAGCCCTGCAGGTGTTCCTTCGTAACGTTTACGTCGTACACAGTTGTGGCGCCTTCGGTTACTAAGGCACGTACGCTAAAAGCCCAGACGAATGTCCCCCATGGCAAATCTGCCGCCACCATGCTGTATGTTTCCAGCAGCCGTTTGCCTTGGATGACGGTGTATGCCCCTGTATCATAGGGCTCGATTCCCTGCCGGTTTGGGGATTTTCTTTGCCCGGGGACAGGGTGTTTATGTTGCCCTCATTATTTAATCATCATCATTCGTGACAGTGGCTACATTGGACTGTGAAAAAAAACTCGACTGTTTAAGAATTGGAACTTAGTACGGGCGTTGATGACCGCGCATTTGAGCGCCCCACAAACCAGTCATCATCATCATAATCATCATCATCGTCATCACGGTGCAGACGGACACTACTCTCGACCTGGCACAAGAGACGTGTTTCATCTGGCCAGGCCTCAAGTTCACCGTGATCCGCTGTCCAGTCTCCATGATCTCGTGTTCACAGCAGTCTTGACCGATATTGTTATCGTATCGACGTCGGGAAACGTAGGGAGCCCGTGTTCCACACTGTGCACTCAACGGTGAGCTGCTAAACACATGCGCCTGGATAGTCGTTATAGAGGGATAAAACTGATGACTCACACAATGAAGATCTGGAAAAGGATACTTGAGAAGAGGCTGCGTCTAGAAACTGAAGTATGAAGATCAGTTCGGATTTATGCCGGGAAGAGGAACAACCGACGCAATGGAGAGGCACAGAGAAGTAAAAGTCGAACTGCATATGGCGTTTATCGATCTTGAGAAGGCAGACGATAGAGTGCCGAGGCAAGAGTTACGGAGATGTATGAGAAGTAAATGCGTGGTATCAGGGTGGTAGAAGACATGAAAGAAGGTGCAATGATAAAAGTCAGGAGCAGTGCAGGTGCTACAAGGGTATTTCCAGTGAGAGTAGGACTACACCAGGGATCTGCTCTCAGCCCATATCTCATTGACCCTGTCATCGATGTACTAGTCAAAGATGGAAGAAAGAGGCAGCTTGGAGCATGATTGCCAACGATGATGTAATCTGTGAACCCAACCCAGGAGACACTTCAAGACTAGCTTGTACAGTCGAGAAAAGCTCTAGAGGAAACGGGAATGAGAATTAGCAGGGTGAAAACAATGTGTACAAAGGATGCCAAAAATCTATATATTGGGCTGCAAGGAGAAAAAAAAGACGCTGGTCAAGAAATTTAAATACCTAAGCATGCAAAGAGATGGAGTACAGGATAAACAGTGGACAGATGAACGCCCGCATCTTGTGGTCGTGCGGTAGCGTTCTCGCTTCCCCCGCCCGGGTTCGATTCCCGGCGGGGTCAGGGATTTTCTCTGCCTCGTGATGGCTGGGTGTTGTGTGCTGTCCTTAGGTTAGTTAGGTTTAAGTAGTTCTAAGTTCTAGGGGACTTATGACCACAGCAGTTGAGTCCCATAGTGCTCAGAGCCATTTGAACCATTTTTGACAGATGAACTGGAGGAAACTGAGCGGAGTACCGTGTGATAAGAAGGTTAGCTGCAAATGAAAGGAAAGCTTTACAAGTCCGTGGTGAGGCCTGCGATGCTGTATATCGCAGAAACTCGGCCTATTACAAAAGCACAGGAGAGAAAGATGGAACCGGCAGAAATGAGAATGTTAAGTGGATGAGTGGGGTGACGCGAAAGGATAGACTAAGGAATGAGTACATCAGGGGGAACAGTGAAAGTGGATCCCATAGGGAAGAAGATCCAAGAAAGTAGGCTAAGATGGTATGGACATGTGCAGAGAAGAGGGGATTACTACATGAGGAGAAGACCTAGAAACCGAGGGATCAAGGAGGAGAGGAAGACCGAAACTGTGCTGGAAAGACAAGGTAGCAGGAGACCTGCGGGACAAAGGACAAAAGATGGTCCAGAGAAGAGGCACTGGATAGGCATTTATGGAGGAGAAGGACCCAGCAGTGCAACTCCGACCCCATAAGACTTAGTTTCTATTAATGAACAAAACTAATAAAATAAAATTAGTGCTTGACAAGGCTACTTCAGGAGGTATAAAACACGGAGAGTCGTATACAAACGAATTAAAAGAAGAAACGGTCATCAGTGTAAATACAGAACACATAAGGAACTTAAGCAATATCAGTGAGACAAACAGAAATAAGTAAATGCACAAAAATGGAGTTTGAGGGAATATACAGTAAATGCAGTCTTTGAGAGTGTGGTGGTACTGCTTTTTGAAAGGTAAAAAGGCTGAATAGTACACAAGTAGAAGAGGAGTAAACAGGAAAAACATCAACATTATATTCAAAACAGTGGCTACGTAACAGTTTGCATTAAATAAAAGAACCAAGTAAAATATAAACAATATTTGATGAGACAACTAAGAGATTTTAAACATGGGCAGTAATACACGTACCAGTTAAGTCAGTATAGGATTAATAGGAGAGATAGAGAAGACCCAAGGAACACGAGCCAGATATTGTTACACGTTTGTTTAGTAAAAGCGAAAACGTCACGGCAATGCGTGGCAGATGTTACGAAAGAGGCGTTTACTGTTCACCATCCACTTTCTTTCATCACACAAACGTCTCGGGGAAATGGCCACGCTGGGGAAAAGCAAAGAGAAAGCAGAGCCCGTTCGGACCTTTACGGTGTGTAGCGCTTCCACTGCGCGACATTTGCTAATGCACCAGGAGTCGGCATTGGGACACGAAAATCCCTCACACATCGCGAAGGTGGTTCGTGAAATGCGTGTTGTGACTTCTCGAATCTCGGCGGTGGAATTTTCGCGTGCTGTCGACCTTGAGGTGGGTCCCGTACTAGAAACTCTTTTTCGCCAATAAAATCCGGGAGCGCGATGTACTTGGCTTTGTTCTTGATGATCTCGAAGTCGAGACTGCGCAGTTCGTATCTCAAAGTTCGTAGACGCACATGTGCAGAAATTTACTACATAATAGATTTCGTGATCATAATTCCAGAAAATTTAAAAAAAATTAAACCTTTCTTTACCAAACCGGACTCACATCAGCAGACGCGACACGTGTTTCACATATAAACTTCTTTATGCGGCTGACAATTTTTTACGTCACCGCCCGTTAATTGTGATTTAATAATTTTACTTCCGATTAATATGAAACGCAATTTCGGACTGTGAACTACTTTCATATTAAAATGAAAAGCAATGGCGGCAAAGTTAAAAGAAACTGGGGCCCCCTTCATTAAATGACTGACTTAATTCGGAACTTTTACGAAAATTAATGCAGTTTCTTCTGAAAGTAGCAACGGTCCACAGTTTCGGCTTGGGAGAGCAAATCTCTTGGTAGAATTTGTCACTGACCGCGAATTTAAATTTATTTACTTTCGGAAATTAGTATTAAACTGATTATCGGACTTCGTAATATTGAAATGATTGCAGGTTGTATCGTATTTCAGAAACAAAAGATTGCGGCGCATGAAATAGCGCACGCAAACTATAATAACCAAAAGAAATTTCTCCGTATTTAAGGAAACACAGAAAATCATGAATCTGTAAAGGAAGGACGGCTTTATAAATGAAATAAGATGAAATTTTAGCATTATATTTTAAAGAGAAATAAGTCAATTTCAACTATTCCACAGAGCCTACATGAAACACGCGATTATCAAAACACGCGCACTTGATATTCTGATATCTAACAACAATTCCAGTTGGAAATAATTAAGTAACAGTCCAAGACAGATGCCCTATGACAATTTCATCCAATCCACAGAATTAACTGCGTAACATGAATCAAGCTAACCGAGAGACCAACAGAATGGCGAAAAGAAAACACCAAAAGAGCAGAGCAAAACAAAAAGAAAAATGAGCGGTGCCCTTGTTTCACTATTATTTATACTAATTACACATTATGATCTTTGTATAATTATCGATATATTATCCAGAGGGCCCGCATCTCGTGGTCGTGCGGTAGCGTTCTCGCTTCCCACGCCCGGGTTCCCGGGTTCGATTCCCGGCGGGGTCAGGGATTTTCTCTGCCTCGTGATGGCTGGGTGTTGTGTGCTGTCCTTAGGTTAGTTAGGTTTAAGTAGTTCTAAGTTCTAGGGGACTTATGACCACAGCAGTTGAGTCCCATAGTGCTCAGAGCCATTTGAACCAATTTATTATCCAGAGGTGTCAGTCATAGTTACATTACTTTAGGTAAATTGCATGTAAAAGTCTGGGACCTTAAGAAGTGTTCAAACGCAGGCTAAATAACTGCTGGTAAGTTTCTCCGTAACTTGTTCGGAATCACCACTTCCAAACGTACACTACAGGCCATTAAAATTGCTACACCACAAAGATGACGTGCTACAGAAGCGAAATTTAACCGACAGGAAGAAGATGCTGTCATATGCAAATCATTAGCTTTTCAGAGCATTCACACAAGGTTGGCGCCGGTGGCGGCGCCTATAACGTACTGACGTGAGGAAAGTTTCCATCCGATTTCTCATACACAAACAGCAGTTGACCGGCATTGCCTGGTGAAACATTGTTGTGATGCCTCGTGTGAGGAGGAGAAATGCGTACCATAACATTTCCGACTTTGATAAAAGTCGGATTGTAGCCTATCGCGATTGCGGTTTATCGTATCGCGACATTGCTGCTCGCGTCGGTCGAGATCCTATTACTGTTAGCAGAATATGGAATCAGTGGGTTCAGGAGGGTAAAACGGAACGCCGTGCTGCATCCCAACGGCCTCGTATCACTAGCAGTCGAGATGACAGGCATCTTATCCGCACGGCTGTAACTGATCGTGCAGCCACGTCTCGATACCAGAGTCAACAGATGGGGACGTTTGCAAGACAACAACCATCTGCACGAACAGTTCGACGACGTTTGCAGCAGCACGGACTATCAACTCGGAGACCGTTGCTGCGGTTACCCTTGGCGCTGCATCAAAGACAGGAGCGCCTGCGATGGTGTACTCAACGACACGACGAACCTGGGTGCACGAATGGCAAAACGTCATTTTTTCGGATGAATACAGGTTCTGTTTACAGCATCATGATGGTCGCATCCGTGTTTGGCGACGCACATTGGAAGCGTGTATTCGTCATCGCCATACTGGCGTATCACCCGGCGTGATGGTATGGGGTCCCATTGGTGACACGTCTCGGTTACCTCTTGTTCGCACTGACGGCAATTTGAACTGTGGACGTTACATTTCAGATGTGTTACGACCCGTGGCTCTACCCTTCATTGGGTCCCTGCGAAACCCTACATTTCAGCAGGATAATGCAACACCGCATGTTGCAGGTCCTGTACGGGCCTTTCTGGATACAGAAAATGTTCGACTGCTTCCCTGGCCAACACATTCTCCAGATCTATCACCAATTGAAAACGTCTGGTCAGTGGTGGCCGAGCAACTGGCTCGTCACAATACGCCAGTCACTACTCTTGATGAACTGTGGTATCGTGTTGAAGCTCCATGGGCAGCTGTACCTGTACACGCCATCCGAGCTCTGTTCGACTGAATGCCCAGACGTATCAAGGCCGTTATTACGGCCAGAGGTGGTTGTTCTGGGTACTGATTTCTCAGGATCTATGCACCCAAAATACGTGAAAATGTAATCACATGTCAGTTCCAGTATAATATATGTGTCCAATGAATACCCGTTTATCATCTGCATTTCTTCTTGGTGCAGCGATTTTAATGTCTAGTAGTGTAGTTCAGCCTTCCTATCGTCAACAGGTTCTATGTCAGGATGATTGTAGTAAATACGTGTGGCGTGAAATCAGTATTACAATCTAGAGTCGTCTCTTTGCTGAACATGACTTTCCAAGTTTTATATACCGTTTCACTGTTGTAAAAAACCAAATATCACATAAATGCCAGTATTTGTGCGAATTGAGCGTCTTTCAGACGCAATTTGCATAATTAATACTTGAATTTTGTCCCAGCTCGACAAACATAAAATGCTATATGTTTACTGTGTACTCTTAACACTTTTCGCTATTTTGAAAAGGAAATTGTTTCTTTGGATTATGTATCAAATTGTATTCCGTAATGCTTTGGCTGACTTCTGAGGTTTTTTTACAATAGATGTAGCCGTTGTGGGTGGTATCAGATTTAGTAGCAATTAAATTGTTCTCAAGATATTACCGTTAGACATGTAGATGGTCACAAACATTGTTGTAATTACTATACATCAGAAACCTTTGTTTCCTCTCTCAATACGTCAGAGTGTAAGACGAAGATTATGGAGTTCTTTAATCATAGCAGTCTGATGTGTGTCTCTTAATCACCGGATTTTATCTGCAGAGCGTTTGAACGTTCAAAACAATGTAGTATCAGGTATGCTGCATAAAACAGGTGTTGTATTATCCGACAACGTCACAGTATGTAGTAGTACATGGTTACAGATGCTTTCTACCTGGAACAGTTATCGTCCACGATAGAAATTCTTCGCGTAGGCCTTGTGGAATGCTGATGAAGCAGCAAATCATTTGATAATCTTCAGAAAGTGGCGTTATCTTGTGGCGAAGGATAAGATCTGAACAGATACCAGTGTTACAGGCGCTACGGGGAAAACGGACACCGGCATTGTCGAAAACATTTCTGGGAAAATACGAAACGTGCGGTGATCGACAACGTAGACTGACAAACACAATGGTGTCCAAAATCAAAGCAACAAACGGAAATTTTGCAGGGTTGCGTTTATTTTTCTGAATCTGCTTAGTGTATTCATCTCTTGGTCTCCCTCTACGATTTTTACCCTCCACGCTGCCCTCCAATGCTAAATTTGTGAGCCCTTGATGCCTCAGAACATGTCCTACCAACCGATCCCTTCTTCTAGTCAAGTTGCGCCACAAACTCCTCTTCTCCCCAATCCTATTCAATACCTCCTCATTAGTTACGTGATCTACCCACCTTATCTTCAGCATTCTTCTGTAGCACCACGTTTCAAAAGCTTCTATTCTCTTCTTGTCCAAACTGGTTATCGTCCATGTTTCACTTCCATACATGGCTACACTCCATACAAATACTTTCAGAAACGACTTCCTGACACTTAAATCTATACTCGATGTTAACAAATTTTTCTTCTTCAGAAACGCTTTCCTTGCCATTGCCAGTCTACATTTTATATCCTCTCTACTTCGACCATCATCAGTTATTTTACTCCCTAAATAGCAAAACTCCTTCACTACTTTAAGTGTCTCATTTCCTAATCTAATCCCCTCAGCATCACCCGATATAATTTGACTACATTCCATTATCCTCGTTTTGCTTTTGTTGATGTTCATCTTATATCCTCCTTTCAAGACACTGTCCATTCCGTTCAACTGGTCTTCCAAATCCTTTGCTGTCTCTGACAGAATTACAATGTCATCGGCGAACCTCAAAGTTTTTACTTCTTCTCCAAGAATTTTAATACCTACTCCGAATTTTTCTTTTGCTTCCTTTACTGCTTGCTACAATCCTGTCTCACTCCTTTCCCAACCACTGCTTCCCTTTCATGCCCCTCGACTCTTATAACTGCCATCTGGTTTCTGTACAAATTGTAAATAGCCTTTCGCTCCCTGTATTTTACCCCTGCCACCTTCAGAATTTGAAAGAGAGTATTCCACTTAACGTTGTCAAAAGCTTTCTCTAAGTCTACAAATGCTAGAAACGTAGGTTTGCCTTTCCTTAATCTTTCTTCTAAGAGAAGTCGTAAGGTTAGTATTGCCTCACGTGTTGCCACATTTCTACGGAATCCAAACTGATCTTTCCCGAGGTCCGCTTCTACCAGTTTTTCCATTCGTCTGTAAAGAATTCGCGTTAGTATTTTGCAGCTGTGACTTATTAAACTGATAGTTCGGTAATTTTCACATCTGTCAACACCTGCTTTCTATGGTATTGGAATTATTATATTCTTCTTGAAGTCTGAGGGTATTTCGCCTGTCTCATACATCTTGCTCACCAGATGGTAGAGTTTTGTCACGACTGGCTCTCCCAAGGCCATCAGTAGTTCTAATGGAATGTTGTCTACTCCCGGGGCCTTGTTTCGACTCAGGTCTTTCAGTGCTCTGTCAAACTCTTCACGCAGTATCTTATCTCCCATTTCATCTTCATCTACATCCTCTTCCATTTCCATAATATTGTCCTCAAGTACATCGCCCTTGTATAAACCCTCTATATACTCCTTCCACCTTTCTGCCTTCCCTTCTTTGCTTAGAACTGGGTTGCCATCTGAGCTCTTGATATTCATACAAGTGGTTCTCTTCTCTCCAAAGGTCTCTTTAATTTTCCTGTAGGCAATATCTATCTTACCCCTAGTGAGACAAGCCTCTACATCCTTACATTTTTCCTCTAGCCATCCCTGCTTAGCCATTTTGCACTTCATGTCGATCTCATCTTTGAGACGTTTGTATTCCTTATTGCCTGCTTCATTTACTGCATTTTTATATTTTCTCCTTTCATCAATTAAATTCAATATTTCTTCTGTTACCCAAGGATTTCTATTAGCCCTCGTCTTTTTACCTACTTGATCCTCTGCTGCCTTCACTACTTCATCCCTCAGAGCTACCCATTCTTCTTCTACTGTATTTCTTTCCCCCATTCCTGTCAATTGTTCCCTTATGCTCTCCCTGAAACACTCTACAACCTCTGGTTCTTTCAGTTTATCCAGGTCCCATCTCCTTAAATTCCCACCTTTTTGCAGTTTCTTCAGTTTCAATCTGCAGTTCATAACCAATAAATTGTGGTCAGAATCCACATCTGCCCCTGGAAATGTCTTATAATTTAAAACTTGGTTCCTAAATCTCTGTCTTACCATTATATAATCTATCTGATACCTTTTGGTATCTCCAGGATTCTTCCAGGTATACAACCTTCTTTTATGATTCTTGAACCAAGTGTTAGCTATGATTAAGTTATGCTCTGTGCAAAATTCTACAAGGCGGCTTCCTCTTCCATTTCTTCCCCCCAATCCATATTTGCCTGCTATGTTTCCTTCTCTCCCTTTTCCTACTGAAGAATTCCAGTCGCCCATGACTATTAAATTTTCGTCTCCCTTCACTACTTGAATAATTTCTTTTATCTCGTCATACATTTCATCAATTTCTTCATCTGCAGAGCTAGTTGGCATATAAACTTGTACTACTGTAGTAGGCATGGGCTTTGTGTCTATCTTGGCCACAATAATGCGTTCACTATGCTGTTTGTAGTAGCTAACCCACACTCCTATTTTTTTATTCATTATGAAACCTACTCCTGCATTACCCCTATTTGATTTTGTATTTATAATCCTGTAATCACCTGACCAAAAGTCTTGTTCCTCCTGCCACCGAACTTCACTAATTCCCACTATATCTAACTTGAACCTATCCATTTCCCTTTTTAAATTTTCTAACCTACCTGCCCGATTAAGGGATCTGACATTCCACGCTCCGATCCGTAGAATGCCAGTTTTCTTTCTCCTGATAACGACGTCCTCTCGAGTAGTCTCCGCCCGGAGATCCGAATGGGGGACTATTTTACCTCCGGAATATTTTACCCAAGAGGACGCCATCATCATTTAATCATACAGTAAAGCTGCATGCCCTCGGGAAAAATTACGGCTGTAGTTTCCCCTTGCTTTCAGCCGTTCGCAGTACCAGCACAGCGAGGCCGTTTCGGTTATTGTTAAAAGGCCAGATCAGTCAATCATCCAGACTGTTGCCCCTGCAACTACTGAAAAGGCTGCTGCCCCTCTTCAGGAACCACATGTTTGTCTGGCCTCTCAACAGATACCCCTCCGTTGTGGTTGCACCTACGGTACGGCCATCTGTATAGCTGAGGCACGCAAGCCTCCCCACCAACGGCAAGGTGCATGGTTCATGAGTCTAATGCCAGCTTTAAATTCGACATATTTCTTAATACATTTGTAACCAAATTTTCCAAGTACATAATTCAGTACTATAAATTCTTCACATACATCTTGGATCACTGCGTATGTTAAAGTATCTTCAGAACACAATACAAAATAGAACAAGTAAGGATCCTGAAGCATTTTCGTAATATACACAATACTGTGACAATCTAGGAAAATTTGTAAAAATAAATAAAAATAAAATAAAGAAATAAATAAAGAATACAGAACGTAAACAACTGCAACATGCATAACGGTAGAAACAATGTTCTTCGTTTTTTTTTTCCAATTTAACATATTTCCACACACATTCCGACAAGTGCTTAATGTGCTCAGTGTGGAGTGTGACTATCTCTTGACACCAGTACAGACGAGGAAACGACTTGCTCAAAGTGGGCTCTCCTGAATCAAGTTCCCGACATCTTTCCTTTTACACACTCCAGAAACTATTAAGCGGTATCGCTGTGTGTTTCTGTGTTTCTGTGTTTCTGTGTTTCTGTGTTTGTGTGTGTGTGTGTGTGTGTGTGTGTGTGTGTGTACATAGCCTACATGGCTATTAAACACCAGGTGCAAAGTGCTGTTTGTATCCGCGGCGATGTGATTGCCACCAAACACCGCAAATCCGGTTCGAAGATTGTTATTACCTCAGCCTTGGCAGGCGATAATGCGGACGCAACGCATTTCTCCCTTTCCGCGTGTAGTGGGCTGTAACCTGTAATTGCCAAGCCGACAGCACCACGCAGCAGTAGATCGATTGCCTGGAAGGTTTTGGCACCTTCGAGGTAAAGGGACTGCCCCGTTACCTCTGTACTGCAAGCGTGTTTCGTGTAAGACCCGCTTCCTGAGACGGGAATTACGGCGCGTACCTGCTTTTGAGACTGTAAATCTACACCTCTTCTTAAAAAGTGCTGGTCTCTTGAACTGTAACTTTTTTGTTGGAGCCTACAAACTGTTCGTGGTCATAGGTACCTATTTTCTAAAGAAGCCAAATTGAGTGAAACCCAGATACCAGGCTAAGATACGTTAGGAAGCCTTTTCTTTATTTTCTGTTTTTCTTTATTTTCTGTTTTTTCTTTATTTTCTGTTTTTTCTTTATTTTCTGTTTTTTCTTTATTTTCTGTTTTTTCTTTATTTTCTGTTTTTTCTTTATTTTCTGTTTTTTCTTTACTTTCTGTTTTTTCTTTACTTTCTGTTTTTTCTTTACTTTCTGTTTTTTCTTTACTTTCTGTTTTTTCTTTACTTTCTGTTTTTTCTTTACTTTCTGTTTTTTCTTTACTTTCTGTTTTTTCTTTACTTTCTGTTTTTTCTTTACTTTCTGTTTTTTCTTTACTTTCTGTTTTTTCTTTACTTTCTGTTTTTTCTTTACTTTCTGTTTTTTCTTTACTTTCTGTTTTTTCTTTACTTTCTGTTTTTTCTTTACTTTCTGTTTTTTCTTTACTTTCTGTTTTTTCTTTACTTTCTGTTTTTTCTTTACTTTCTGTTTTTTCTTTACTTTCTGTTTTTTCTTTACTTTCTGTTTTTTCTTTACTTTCTGTTTTTTCTTTACTTTCTGTTTTTTCTTTACTTTCTGTTTTTTCTTTACTTTCTGTTTTTTCTTTACTTTCTGTTTTTTCTTTACTTTCTGTTTTTTCTTTACTTTCTGTTTTTTCTTTACTTTCTGTTTTTTCTTTACTTTCTGTTTTTTCTTTATTTTCTGTTTTTTCTTTATTTTCTGTTTTTTCTTTATTTTCTGTTTTTTCTTCATTTTCTTTTTCTTTTCGTTTCTTCTCTGGTTTGATGCTGCCCGCCACAAATTCCTGTCTTGTGCCAACCTCTTCATTTCAGAGTAGCATTTGGCGGATATATTCCAGTCTCTGTCTTCCTCTACAGTTTTTGCCCTCTGCAGCTCCGTCTACTACCATGGAAGTCATTCCCTCATGTCTTAAGAGATGTCCTATCATCCTCTCCCTTCTCCTTGTCAGTGTTTTCCACATTTTCCTTTCCTCTCCGAATTCTGCGCAGAACCATCTCATTCATTACCTAGTCAGTCCACCTAATTCTCAACACTGGTCTCAAGCACCGTATCTCAAATGCTCCGATTCTCTTCTATTCAGGTTTTCCCACAGTCCATGTTTCACTACCATAGAATTCTGTGCTCCAAACGTACATTCTCAGAAATTTCTTCCTCAAGTTACGGCGTATGTTTGATACTGTAGTGCGCGTCATTTACGACGGCGGCCGAGTTTAGGTTCGTTCTGCACATCTGACGTCACAAAACGCAAGTCAGTCATTGAACAGAGAACGACCGTTGCCAGAGCTCGACTGCAGTGCAGAGCACGGACGAGTGTCTTCAGTTTTAGAAACGTTCAGTCATAAAGTAACTGAACAAAAGCAATGTCTTGATAGCAGACTTTCTATAAAAGAAAGTTTAGAAAAAGCGTTCTTCATACCAATTGCTTCATATTCTATTAATTAATTAAACCAAACAAGCAATAAGCCTCCTAATTCAGGCGATAGCAAGGAAAGGTGTTTGTATCATTCTCACGAACCGCTTTTTCACAATAAAGAACAGCAGTAATTGTTTATTTCCTATTGTACTTCGACGAAACGTGAGTAATTCATAGTCATACCAACAGGGTTTGTTGGTATTTTGCGTGATTATTTAGAGTCCTCCAGGAGTACTATAGAATGACGAGCTACATTAGTGTAATGGTTAAGGTGTTTGGCTGGTATGCGAAAGGTTCTGAGGTCAAACCTTGTTCGGTATTTAATATTTTCTTTATTTAAAAACAATGTCGAGGTGTCTTACTTCATGAATTTTATTCGTTTGAATGTAATTTTTTGAAGTTTCTGGTGCTTTGTCTCTCCATTATAATCATAAGTTTTCGGTTTTTCTAATTTTCTCCTCCAATATTTCGTTTCGCAGCAATTAAAAACAATGAAAAGGCACACATACAGTATTCACGTTATCTGTTTTGTTTGTATGTCTTCTAGAGTCGCTGTTTTACTATTCATATTGAGATATATTATTTTGTGACAGTATTAAAAGTATTATTTAGAACAGAATTTGGGCTCGTACGTTGCCGAGCTACTTGACTGCCTGGCGCAATTGTTTGCTTCGCTGCTTTGGCAACATCATATTCAATGTTTTCTTCGACTGATCTATGTTTTGGCAAGTATTTGCTGTCCGTTGTGACAAACACAAATTGTTTGCGCACTGCGCCTCACTGGCAATATATTTTAGTTTCTATGTTTTATTACGTCCACAATTCAGTTTTGTGTACTTCGCCAACTTTGTTTTAATCAGAAATTTTTAGAAAAAAGCGAAATGGCTCTGGTATAAATAAAACTTCTATTACAGTCGCGAAAGACGGAATATTTCTCAGTATTACATACGACACCTATCTGGTACTTAAATGAGATATTGTTATACAGTAAATTTTATATGAAATTTAGGTATCTTGCCCACATTTCATTCTCAACATTGTGGCAACTAAAATCGACCATATGGGAAAGTATGGACTTTTAACTCTGCAAACTCTTCAAAATTTCGTGCAGTGGTTTACTACATTTAATGCTGCACAATAACTGCGTTGAACATTGAAACAAAATTGAGTCATTTATGAAGGGAAGGAATCAGTCAAGAAGATGTGTAAAAATCAAATTTTTTGGCCAAATAGTTTTTGTGAAATCGAATAATAACTGTGTCAAAGCACTGGGAACACCGTGTGTCTGCACAGGCGAGCAGTGCAGTGATGACAAAATCGCGCACAGCGCGGAATGCAGGGAGCACGTCTCTGTAGCAGCGAAAGGGTTAATGCGGCCGTGGTGGCTTTATTTCATAAACTGCGCGCTCCCCCCTAAACGTAAGCTTGCGAACTATGCTATACTATGGCGCTGCTTCTCTTGGCGCGTGCGTCGTTTGCAACTGGCAATGCAGCAATCTACCGCGTCTGGGCGGGCATGCGCGAGCCGCCAAGATAAAAGAATTAACTATAGTAGTCTTCTCTTGGTCAGAAATGCCCTCTGTGCCACTGTTAGTCTGCTTTGGATGTTGGTTATTCAGCTGCCTAGGTAAAAGAAATGCTTAACTTCGTGACCATCAATCATGATACTTAAGTTTCTCGCTGTTCTCATTCCTGATGCTTCTCATTACTTTCGCCTTTTTTCGACTGATTCTTACAAGGGAACCTCCCCATCGCACCGCTCTCAGATTTAGTTATAAGTTGGCACAGTGGATAGGCCTTAAAAACTGAACACGGATCAATCGAGAAAACAAGAAGAAGTTGCGTGGAACTATGAAAAAAAATTAGCAAAATATACAAACTGAGTAGTCCATGTGCAACATAGGCAACATCAATGACAGTGTGAGCTCAGAAGCGCCGTGGTCCCGTGGTTAGCGTGAACAGCTGCGGAACGAGAGGTCCTTAGTTCACGTCTTCCCTTAAGTGAAAGGTCTAATTTTCTATTTTCAGTGAATTATCAAAGTTCAGGCACTCGCACATACTCAACTTCGCTCTCCAACATTCCGGGACATGTTCAGATTTGCTTGGACATATGCAGGATTTGACGGTCTACACGCGGAAAAATTTGAAAACGTTAAAAACATATGTTTTGACAGAGCACAGGGAAAACTGTGCGACTGTGAAAAGCATTCATTTGTTGCAGTTTATGTGACAAACTCTTTAAGTTTCCATCACTTTTTTGGGAGTGATTATCACATCCACAAGAAAACCTAAATCGGGCAATGCAGAAGAATCTTTTTACCCATTCGCCAAGTGTACAAGTTAGGTGGTTCGACAACATATTCCTGTCATGTGACGCACATGCCGTCACCAGTGTCGTAAAGAATATATCGGACGTGTTTTCCTGTGGAGGAATCGGTTGACCTGTGACCTTGCGATCAAATGTTTTCGGTTCTCATTGGAGAGGCACGTCCTTTCGTCTACTAATCGCACGGTTTTGCGGTGCGGTCGCAAAACAGAGACACTAAACTTATTACAGTGAACAGAGACGTCAATGAACGAACGGACAGATCATAACTTTGCGAAAAAAAATGAAAGTAAACTTTTCACTCGAGAGAAGACGTGAACTAAGGACCCCTCGTTCCGCAGCTGCTCACGCTAACCACGGGACCACGGCGCTTGGGAGCTTACACTCCCCTTGATGTTGCCTATGTTACGCATGGGCTACTCAGTTTGTATATTTTGCTTCTTTTTTTCATAGTTCCACACAACTTCTTCCTCTTTTCTCGATTGATCTGTGTTCAGTTTTTCAAGGCCTATCCACTGTACGCACTTAAAACTAAATCTGAGGGGGGTGTGATGGGGAGGTTCCCTTGTTAGTTCGTATTCTGTAGTCATTACACGGTACAAAGTGGAAATATTTGCCAAGTGTAGTTGAGTTTGACAGATTGTTTGGTCGTTTACGGGAGCCTTTCGTCGGTTGGCGACCGTGTCAGGAGCTGAGTCCACGTGAGGTCAGCGAACAGCCGGGAGGCTGGGGCGGTGACAGTCGTCAAACGGGGCAACACGGACAGACTTTCGCGGCCGGCCCCAGCTGACCACACACACACACACACACACACACACACACACACACACACGGATCAAGAGTTTCACCAGTGTCTCAACGCCTGGTCCTCCTGCCAGTCGAATGAGGTTTGGCAACCGGCAGGTATAGCTTCTTCCAGGCTGGTCGTCCAGCCCACTAGCTCAGCTCTCCAGCAGTGCGGCCGACGTGCCAGCAACGTTTGCCAGGCCGTCTTTTCACCACACGCGGCGGTACTCTCTAGAATCTCATTACAGCTCCATAGTTGTTGCGGCACACTTTACCCCGAGGCCACGAAATCCGCGACTGTCGTTTCGATCTGCGCATACAGTTGCAGGCAGTTGGATTAACACACACACACATTCCTACTTTGCATAGCTCGCAGCCACCACTACCGCTGAGACGGTGACGCCTCTTGGCGTGGCAGCCTCATCGATGGAGCTCGCCTACTGCTTAACCGCTCAGTCGCCGTCTATTAACGCTGGCACGCACGTTATTGCCAGCTTTACAAGTACGTACAAGGATGCATTCGTTCAAATGGCTCTGAGCACTATGGCACTTAACTTCTGACGTCTTGAGCACTACGGCACGTAACTTCTAAGGTCATCAGTCCCCTAGAACTCAGAACTACTTGAACCTAACTAACCTAATGGCATCAGACACAACCATGCCCGAGGTAGGATTCGAACCTGCGACTGTAGCGGTCGCGCGGTTCCATACTGTAGCGCCGAGAACCGCTCGGCCACTCCGGCCGGCGATGCATTTGTCTAAGCGTGCCCGTAACTCCGCCGCCTGCACACAGTTGGAGCTTCCTTGTGCGAGGGTGGTTTGAAAAGTTCTCGGAACGGAATACACAAAAACTTTTTATTTTTCAATGTAGTCTCCTTGTAGATTAATGCGCTTTGTCCAACGATGTTCCAGTGCCTTGATCCCACCTCGAAAATTAGTTTTCTCCAGGCCTGTAAAAATACATGTCAACTCCGGCGCCGGCCGCTGTGGCCGAGCGGTTCTAGGCGCTTCGCCGCGTGATTAGCCGAGCGGTCTAAGGCGCTGCAGTCATGGACTGTGCGGCTGGTCCCGGCGGAGGTTAGAGTCCTCCCTCGGGCATGTGTGTGTGTGTGTGTGTGTGTGTTTGTCTTTAGGATAATTTACGTTAAGTAGTATGTAAGCTTAGGGACTGATGACCTTAGCAGTTAAGTCCCATAAGATTTCACACACATTTGGACATTTTTTCTAGGCGCTTCAGTCCGGAACTGCGCTGCTGCTACGGTCGCAGGTTCGAATCCTGCCTCGGGCATTGATGTGTGTGATCTCGTTAGGTTGGTTAGGTTTAAGTAGTTCTCAGTTCTAGGGGACTGATGACCTCAGCAGTGAAGTCCCATTGTGCTCAGAGCCATTTGAACTATTTACCAGCGTCTATAGTGGCAACTGTAAAATTCGGAGGCGGTGGTGTTATGGTGTGGTCGTGTTTTTCATGGATGCGGCTTGCACCCCTTGTTGTTTTGCGTGGCACAGGTCTACATTTATGTTTTAAGCACCTTCTGTCATGCCACTGTTCAAAAACAATTCGGGGATAGCGACTGAATCTTTCGACGTGATCGAGCACGGCCTGTGGCGGAGTGGTTACACAATAACGTCCCCTCCACAGAGTTCTGACCGGAGTCCTACAGAACACCTTTGGGATGTTGTGGAACGCCGACTTCGTGCCGGACCCCACCGACCGACATCGATACCTCTCCTCAGTGCAGCACTCCGTGAAGAATGGGCTGCCATTCCCCAAGAAACCTTCCAGCACCTGTCTGAACTTATGCCTGCGAGAGTGGAAGCTGTCATCAAGGCTAAGGGTGGGCCAACACCATGCTGAATTTCAGCATTACCAATGGAGGGCGCCACGAACTTGTAAGTCATTTTCAGCCACGTGTCCAGATACTTTTGATCGCGTAATGTAGTAAGCATTTGTTTGAGAAAGTGTGCATAGTCGGTATTGTGTTGATTCTTAGGGGCTAGTGCCAGATGAATATTACAACAAAAATGCTTCGGAGAATAACCACAGCGGTACAGAAGGAAAAAGTAGCCTTTCTCATTTCATAGCAATCCGTAATTGACAGCTGAACTATAAAGACCTTTAAGGACCTGATGATGGTGGCATGGTGCCGGATCGAGGCGGGACAACAAATGTTGGAATAAAGTAAACGTGACATAACCCGAAAACTGGTTATTTTCTAGACAACGGCAATGTCACAGCTGATTGTGATTAAAAGAAGTATAGGTAAAAAAAGGAAGGCACGAAAGTGTCGGCAAGACAGTGATCCAAATGGGGCGTTTTCTGGCCAAAGTAACACGAGGCCAGGAGCTGAGGGATTCGTAACTGTAGTTGACTCCGTATGGTAAACAGGTTGAGAGTTTGGTGGTGTGTGTTGGGGGGGGGGGGAGGGGGGGGGGCGGTGACACTGATTGGAGGCGGCCTCGCGCAGACACGCAGAGCGGCTGGAAGCGGAGGCAGGTGTCCTTGGCCCCGTGGATCTGGAGCACCGGACTCCAGGCTACTGGCTCCAGACAGCGCCCCGCCACCTACCAACACCAGGCGGACACTGTACGTCCAGCGAGCACCAGCCCACACTTATTTACCTGTCACAAATTTCCTACAGCGTGTGCGAATAAGTCACTGCACGATCACATGCTACAGTTCCAGGTATTACTCGTCAAAATTGAAGTTTGAGGACGTCGCGTCTCACTTGAAAATCAAATGGGCGAAATGCTAAAATTCGCTGGACAGAACATAGTTGCTTAGTGAAAACGGCATTGTTACGAAAATGAGGGTGGAATAAAAAAAGATCATTACAATGTCGGCTGCAATACGCTGTGAAATCATGAAGATCACAGAGCGAAACATTATCTACAACTTGGGCAGAAAGTAGTTTGCATGTCTGGAGACACGAAAGCGAAGCAGTGGCAGAAAAGGGAGTTAATCCGGGTTGCAGCCTATCCCCTATGTTATTCAGTCTGTATACTGAGCAGCCAGTAAAGGAAACTATTAAAGACTTTATAGAAGGAATTAAAGTTCAAGGAGAACAAATGAAAACTTCGAGGTTTGCCGATGACAATGTAATTCTCTCAGAGACAGCAAAAAGGCTTGGAAGAGCGGTTGAAGGGAATGACCAGTCCTTTCAAGGGATTAGGAATGACTCGACAGAGGAAAGCACAGTTGGGAGTGAGACAAGACTGATGTCTCACGCCAGTACTGTTTAATATATATTTCGAGCAGATCATTCAGAAATGCTTGAAATAAAACGCAGTAGTGCAGGTTAGTGGTGGGCTGATAGTGTATTTGATTTGCGGATGATACGGTGTTAATGGAACAGAGCAATAGAAATATGACTGGAATGTTAAAAGACGTATATAAGATCTGTGAGGAATTCCGAATGAGAATTAATAAGAAAAAGAGATGATGTACGGTGAGAAGTGCAGGAAATGTAAGAAAAACTATTAAGTTACTCAGGAAAATATAGGTCAAGTTAGCGCTTTGAGATATCTGGAAAGCATAATTATAGACGACGTGATATAATGAGGTGGTGAAAACAGGTCTAGTAATTGGCAAGGATACATTTAATAATACGAGGAGGCTTCTATATGGGTGCACCTGAAAAAGAGACTGGCGAAGTGCTTTTTATGGTGTGTGCATTATACAGAGCTGAGACATGAATACTGGCTAAAGAGGAAGAAAGAATATATGCATTTGAGACGTGGATTCGGAGAAGGATGGAAGTGATAAAAGGGATAGATAAAGTGAGAAATGAGGTGTTGAGGAGAAAACAGAAATTTTAGAGGAGGTCAGGAAGACTAAAGACAATTGACTTGGACACTGGATGAGAAGAGATTGTTTACTTATAGATGCTATGGAATGAATGGTGAATTGAAGAAGAAGAAGAAGAAGAAGACATAAGGATAGGAAACAGTATTGAGAAAACAAAGGTGGTAGGAAATGCAGGATTGCTTGGAGAGCTATTGCAAAGACCTGCCCTCGGGCAGAACACTGGATGGTCATGGTGATGATTGAAAGGAGGATAAAGATGAACACGAACAAAAGCAAAACAAGGGTATGAAGTCGCATTGAATCAGGCAATACTTAAGTAATGAAATTAGGAAATCACACTAAAAGTAGAAGATGAGTTTCCTTATTAACGCACAAAGTAAGATAATGGTCGAGGTAGAGGGTATATAAAATTGAGACTGGAAATAGTAAGAAACGTCGAATATAAATCTGAGTTTTCGGAAGTTCCTTCTGAAGCTACCTTTATGAAGTGTGACAATGTATGGAATGAACCGTGGGATACAGGCAGTTCAGACAAAAAGAGAACAGCCGATGTTGAAGTGCTGCAGAGGAATGCTGGAGGTTGGGTGCGTAGCTCCAGCGGCTACTGAAGAGTTACCGAATCAAACTGGGAGAGAAGAAATTTATGGCACTGCTTGACTAAAATAGGGGATCGGTTGATAGGACACGAAGTGAGCCATCAAGGATTTGTGAATGTGCTAGTGGAGGGGAGGTGGGGGGGTGAAAATGGTAGAGGGAGACCAAGAGATGAATACAGCGAACAGGTTCAAATGGGATTTAGGTTGCAGTAGAGATGAAGAGGCTTGCACAGAGTAGCGTGGAGAGGGAACGTTGCTTCGATGGTTGCCAGACGAATGCAGCGGACTGGCAGGTGTTATATGAACCTTGGAACTAAACAGGATGATCTTTTCCACCCTGTATAAACTCAAGGGACTGATCGATGAGGGGATACGGAACGAAACAGGTCTAATGAATTTATATCTGGAAACGAATGATTTCCATGCTAGGGACTAACCATTCAGCCATACTTTGTTACAGAGGCTGTGGTGTAACATGCGCTGTACCATGCAGCCATAGTTACAGTATGCATGGTTTCCTCCTAGAGGGTGTTATTGTTCCTCATACGTCATGTCCTAGCTCCGTATCCTGCCATTACAACTGGTAATGTTGTGTCAGATTCACTTCTCTCATTGACTCACCTCGTAGTGGATGTGATACAGCGTTGTAAACAATGCTTTTTCATTTTGTTCGGTATTGTTCGTTGCGTTTGGTCTGGGCGGACGTCACAAGACATCCGTTCAAGTTGATGGTTGATTCCTTTATTCAGTTTTTTATTACAGAGGCCGAGCAGCGCTCTGAACGAACACGCTGAGCTACTGTGCCGGCATAGTTCGGTATTCGAATCGAGAGCTTGATGTCATAGCGTTTACGTGCAGAAAGGCAAATGGGAACGGTCGGCGGGCAGCAATGTTGTATCAAGAGAACTATCCATGTCAGCATTTAGTGTTTCCAACAGTAGAAATAATTCAAAAGACCGCTTAAATACTGTTTACTGGATAACCGGTTTCAACACACTAAAGGTGCCATCATCGGATCTGAATGTAGCTTAACGTGTATAAACCATTGCCAACAGTGTTTCGGCGTTCGTCTGAACCAATGTGTTCACAGGAAGGAGGAAATGATGGACGCACCCCAAATGTTATCAGCAGACTTGGCGGAAAATGTGATTAACACTGTGGAAGGCGACCGCCGTGTCAGTACCAGGCAGTTGGCCCGCCAGTACAGGGTAAGCCACACGACAGTGTCAGTTGTTACTACCCTTACCACTCTCAGTGTGTGCAGGGCGTACTGGTGACGGAATTTCCACGTCCAGATCCGTTCTGTCACTGGTTTCTTCATCAGGCAACCACGATTCCGGGATTTGTCTCATCCATCCTATTTACAGATGAGGCCACCTTTTCGCGGAATGGTATCATCATCTTTCATAAGCCATGTTGTTGTTGTGATCTTCAGTCCTGAGACTGGTTTGATGCAGCTCTCCATGCTACTCTATCCTGTGCAAGCTTCATCTCCCAGTACGTACTGCAGCCTACATCCTTCTGAATCTGCTTAGTGTATTCATCTCTTGGTCTCCCTCTACGATTTTTACTCTCCACGCTGCCCTCCAATACTAAATTTGTGATCCCTTGATGCCTCAAAACATGTCCTACCAACCCATCCCTTCTTCTAGTCAAGTTGTGCCACAAACTCCTCTTCTCCCCAATCCTATTCAGTACCTCCTCATTAGTTATGTGATCTACCCATCTAATCTTCAGCATTCTTCTGTAGCACCACATTTCGAAAGCTTCTATTCTCTTCTTGTCCAAACTAGTTATCGTCCATGTTTCACTTCCATACATGGCTACACTCCAAGAAACGACTTCCTGACACTTAAATCTATACTCGATGTTAACAAATTTCTCTTCTTCAGAAACGATTTCCTTGCCATTGCCAGTCTACATTTTATATCCTCTCTACTTCGACCATCATCAGTTATTTTACTCCCTAAATAGCAAAACTCCTTTACTACTTTTAGTGTCACGTTTCCTAATCTAATCCCCTCAGCATCACCCGATTTAATTTGACTACATTCCATTATCCTCGTTTTGCTTTTGTTGATGTTCATCTTATATCCTCCTTTCAAGTCACTGTCCATTCCGTTCAACTGCTCTTCCAAGTCCTTTGCTGTCTCTGACAGAATTACAATGTCATCGGCGAACCTCAAAGTTTTTACTTCTTCTCCATGAATTTTAATACCTACGAATTTTTCTTTTGTTTCCTTTACTGCTTGCTCAATATACAGATTGAATAACATCGGGGAGAGGCTACAATCCTGTCTCGCTCCTTTCCCAACCACTGCTTCCCTTTCATGCCCCTCGACTCTTACAACTGCCATCTGGTTTCTGTACAAATTGTAAATAGCCTTTCGCTCCCTGTATTTTACCCCTGCCACCTTCAGAATTTGAAAGAGCGTATTCCAGTTAACATTGTCAAAAGCTTTCTCTAAGTCTACAAATGCTAGAAACGTAGGTTTGCCTTTTCTTAATCTTTCTTCTAAGATAAGTCGTAAGGTTAGTATTGCCTCACGTGTTCCAACATTTCTACGGAATCCAAACTGATCTTCCCCGAGGTCCGCTTCTACCAGTTTTTCCATTCGTCTGTAAAGAATTCGCGTTAGTATTTTGCAGCTGTGACTTATTAAACTGATAGTTCGGTAATTTTCACATCTGTCAACACCTGCTTTCTTTGGGATTGGAATTATTATATTCTTCTTGAAGTCTGAGGGTATTTCGCCTGTTTCATACATCTTGCTCACCAGATGGTAGAGTTTTGTCATGACTGGCTCTCCCAAGGCCATCAGTAGTTCTAATGGAATGTTGTCTACTCCCGGGGCCTTGTTTCGACTCAGGTCTTTCAGTGCTCTGTCAAACTCTTCACGCAGTATCTTATCTCCCATTTCATCTTCATCTACATCCTCTTCCATTTCCATAATATTGTCCTCAAGTACATCGCCCTTGTATAAACCTTCTATATACTCCTTCCACCTTTCTGCCTTCCCTTCTTTGCTTAGAACTGGGTTGCCATCTGAGCTCTTGATATTCATAGAAGTGGTTCTCTTCTCTCCAAAGGCAGTATCTATCTTACCCCTAGTGAGACCAGCCTCTACATCCTTACATTTGTCCTCTAGCCATCCCTGCTTAGCCATTTCGCACTTCCTGTCGATGTCATTTTTGAGACGTTTGTATTCCTTTTTGCCTGCTTCATTTACTGCATTTTTATATTTCTCCTTTCTTCAATTAAATTCAATATTTCTTCTGTTACCCAGGGAATTCTATTAGCCCTCGTCTTTTTACCTACTTGATCCCCTGCTGCCTTCACTACTTCATCCCTCAGAGCTACCCATTCTTATTCTACTGTATTTCTTTCCCCCATTCCTGTCAATTGTTCCCTTATGCTCTCCCTGAAACTCTCTACAACCTCTGGTTCTTTCAGTTTATCCAGGTCCCATCTCCTTAAACTCCCACCTTTTTGCAGTTTCTTCAGTTTCAATCTGCAGTTCATAACCAATAGATTGTGGTCAGAATCCACATCTGCCCCTGGAAATGTCTTAAAATTTAAAACCTGGTTCCTAAATCTCTGTCTTACCATTATATAATCTATCTGATACCTATTAGTATCTCCAGGATTCTTCCAGGTATACAACCTTCTTTTATGATTCTTGAACCAAGTGTTAGCTATGATTAAGTCATGCTCTGTGCAAAATACTACACGGCGGCTTCCTCTTTCATTTCTTCCCCCCAATCCATATTCACCTACTATGTTTCCTTGTCTCCCTTTTCCTACTGACGAATTCCAGTCGCCCATGACTTAAATTTTCGTCTCCCTTCACTACCTGATTAATTTCTTTTATCTCGTCATACATTTCATCAATTTCTTCATCATCTGCAGAGCTAGTTGGCATATAAACTTGTACTACTGTAGTAGGTGTGGGCTTCGTATCTATCTTGGCCACAATAATGCGTTCACTATGCTGTTTGTAGTAGCTTACCCGCCTTCCTATTTTCCTATTCATTATTAAACCTACTCCTGCATTACCCCTATTTGATTTTGTATTTATAACCCTGTAATCACCTGACCAAAAGTCTTGTTCCTCCTGCCACTGAACTTCACTAATTCCCACTATATCTAACTTTAACCTATCCATTTCCCTTTTTAAATTTTCTAACCTACCTGCCCGATTAAGGGATCTGACATTCCACGCTCTGATCCGTAGAACGCCAGTTTTCTTCCTCCTGATAATGACGTCCTCTCGAGTAGTCCCCACCCGGAGATCCGAATGGAGGACTATTTTACCTCCGGAATATTTTACCTAAGAGGACGCCATCATCATTTAATCATACAGTAAAGCTGCATGTCCTCGGGAAAAATTACGGCTGTAGTTTCCCCTTGCTTTCAGCCGTTCGCAGTACCAGCACAGCAAGGCCGATTTGGTTAATGTTACAAGGCCAGATCAGTCAATCATCCAGACTGTTGCCCCTGCAACTACTGAAAAGGCTGCTGCCCCTCTTCAGGAACCACATGTTTGTCTGGCCTCTCAACAGATACCCCTCCGTTATGGTTGCACCTACGGTACGGCCATCTGTATCGCTGAGGCACGCAAGCCTCCCCACCAACGGCAAGGTCCATGGTTCATGGGGGCAGGTCATAAGCCATGTATGGGATATTATGCAGAACCCTGATAGTATGGTGACAGCGAATCATCAGCATCGGTGCAACCGGGATGTTTGTGCCCGGAAAATTGGCGACCGTATTTTGGGACCAGTGTTCCTTCCACGTCGCCTAACAGGGCGGAACTATCGGCGTTTCTTGCGGGTGACTTTGCCTCCCCTGCTGAAAGAAGCGCCACCGATGATTCGAAGGATTATGTGGCTGCTACACGATGGAGCTTCAGACCACTTCGCGGGACGCAGCTAAGTCGTGTCTTTCCCCGTCGATGGATCGGTCGAGGGGGTCCAGTTGCATGGCCTGCCCGTTCACCAAATCTCAAACCGTGCGATTTCTAGTTATGGGGCCGTTTCAGAAGTATCGTGTGTGCAGAGCCCGTTCCAGATATGGAGACACTGGAAAGCGTATTCGTGCTGCCTTTGTTCGTATGCAGCCTGGCCGATTCCAACATGTGAGACAGAACATAACACAGCGCGTACACGCATGCGTTGAGCCAAGTTTAAACCATTTTCAGCAGATACTGTAGCTGTCGTTGGATCTACATCTACGTACATACTCCGGAATCCACCATACGGTGCGTGGCGGAGGGTACCTCGTACCACAACTACCATTTTCTCTCCCTGTTCCACTCCCAAACAGAACGAGGGAAAAGTGACTGCCTATATGACTGTACGAGCCCTAATATCATCTAATCTTTGTGGTTCTTCCGCGAAATGTAAGTTGGCGGCAGTAAAATTGTACTGCACTCAGCCTCAAATGCTGGTTCTCTAAATTTCCTCAGTAGCGATTCACGAAAAGAACGCCTCCTTTCCTCCAGAGACTCCCACCCGAGTTCCTGAAGCATTTCCGTAACACTCGCGTGAAGATCAAACCTACCAGTGACGATCAAACCTACCAGTAACAAATCCACCAGCCCGCCTCTGAATTGCTTCCATTTCCTCCAATCCGACGTGATAGGGATCCCAAACGCTCGAGCAGCACTCAAGAATAGCTCGTCTCCTTTACAGATGAACCACATCTTCCCAAAACCCTACCAATGAACCGAAGATGGCTATACGCCTTCCCCCCAACTGCCATTACATACTTGTCCCACTTGATACCGCTCTGCAATGTTACGCCCAAATATTTAATCGACGTGACTGTGTCAAGCGCTACACTGCTAATGGAGTATTCAAACATTATGGAATTCTTTTTCTTATTCATCTGCATTAATTTACATTTATCTATATTTAGAGTTATCTGCCATTCTTTACACCAATCACAAATCCTGTCCAAGTCATCTTGTATCCTCCTACAGTCACTCAACGACGACACCTTCCCGTACACCACAGCATCATCAGCAAACAGCCGCACATTGCTATCCACCCTATCCAGAAGATCATTTATGTAGGTATTACAGCGCGTATTAGACCGCGGTGTCGCTAGCAAAGTATGACTGAATAAATGGTCTCCAGCGTGGAAATCATGCAGTTCCGGACTTACGTCCATTAGACCTTCTTGTTCTGTATTCCTCACCGATCAATCCTCTTAGATTTCTTACATGTTGGAAAAAAAAATCGTCCTGTCGTGAGTGATATGGTGTCCCCTTCAGTTGCCGACATGATTTCGGGAGGTTGCCGGTGGCCCACACGGCATGTAGCTGACTGTGCAGTTGGTAGGGTGGGCGGTGTAAACAGCGCCTGCCATGGTGGGTGCGGTGATCCAATTGGCCGATGTCTTCGGCCCCGGAGTGGTGTCGGCTGCTTACGAAACGTGTGGCCCGCATTACTGGCGGCTGGCCGAGTTTTTCTCCAGCTCCAGCGTCCAGTGTCGAGCGGCCAGCCGGGCCCGGTTGGCCAACAGCGCCGTTTTCTTGCACCTGCGCTGCAGTCGTGGGGTTCGCGCTCGTGCAAGGCCGCGTCGCCTTGTCTGGCGCGAGCGCGCGCCGCAGTCGGCTCTCAAGAGTTAGAAAAGGCGGACAGCGCGCCGGAGGAGGGCTCGTAGTCATCGCTGCAGCTCCACTTTACTGCCGGATCTTTCGCCGTCAGAGGGAGCTACAGGGCTGCATAACGAGGCAGTGCAGATGCTAAGACGCCGACCTCGTAGTCGGGAGGATGGAGTTCGCTCTCTCTGGCTACACGCTGATTTCGGTTTTCTGGGTTTTGCTGACAAGGGAACCTCCCCATCGCACCCCCCTCAGATTTAGTTATAAGTTGGCACAGTGGATAGGCCTTGAAAAACTGAATACAGATCAATCGAGTAAACAGGAAGAAGTTGTGTGGAACTATGAAAAAAATAAACAAAAATATACACACTGAGTAGTTCATGCGAAGATAGGCAACATCAAGGATGATCTGATATCAGGAGCGCCGTGGTCCCGTGGTTAGCGTGAGCAGCTGCGGAACGAGAGGTCCTTGGTTCAAGTCTTCCTTCGAGCGTAAAATTTTACTTTCTATTTTCAGACAATTATCAAAGTTCAGGCACTCACACATAATCAAATTCGCTCTCCAAAATTCCAGAACATGTTCAGATTTGCTTGGACATATGCAGGATTTGACGGTCTACACACGGAAAAATTTGAAAACGTTAAAAACATGTTTTGACAGAGCACAGGGAAAATTGTGCGACTGTGAAACTGTTGGATTCATTTGTTGCAGTTTATGTGACAAACTCTTATGTTTTCATTACTTTTTTGGGAGTAATTCTCACATCCACAAGAAAACCTAAATCGGGCAATGTAGAAGAATCTTTTTACCCATTCGCCTAGTGTACAAGTTAGGTGGGTCGACAACATATTCCTGTCATGTGACGCACATGCCCTCACCAGTGTCATAGAATATATCAGACGTGTTTTCCTGTGGAGGAATCGGTTGACCTATGACCTTACGATCAAATGTTTTCGGTTCCCATTGGAGATGCACGTCCTCTCGTCTACTAATCGCACGGTTTTGCGGTGCAGTCGCAAAACACAGACACTAAACTTATTACAGTGAACAGAGACGTCAATGAACGAATGGACAGATCATAACTTTGCGAAAACAAAGAAAAATTTTTCACTTGAGGGGAGACTTGAACCAAGGACCTCTCGTTTCGCAGCTGCACACGCTAACCACGGGACCACGGCGCTCCTGAGTTCAGATCGTTCATGATATTGCCACCTATCTTGCACATGGACTACTCAGTTTGTATATTTTGCTTATTTTTTTCATAGTTGCACACAACTTCTTCCTGTTTTCTCGATTGATCTGTGTTCAGTTTTTCAAGGCCTATCCACTGTGCCAACTTATAACTAAATCTGAGGGGGGTGCGATGGGGAGGTTCCCTTGTGAGTCATTTTAGGCAAATGCTGGCGTGTTTCCTCCATCGAGGTCACGGCCGACGAACTGTTCTGTCCTCATGTAGCAGAAAATTCATGGTGTTCAGAATGACGTTTTCAGAATTTGGGGACAGGCTCCTTATGCTAAAGTCCGCGACTCGTGTTGTAGTGGCTAGCGTTGCTGCCACTGGATCACCGGCTCCTGGGTTCGATTCCCGGCCACGTTGGGGATTTCCTCTGCCCGGGGACTGGGTGTTTATGCTGTCCTCAGCATTTCATCATCGTCATTCGTGACAATGGCTAGATTGACTGCGAAGACGTTGGGACTTTGTACAGGCGCTGATTACCGCGCAATTGAGCACCCTACAAACCAACGTAATCATCCTTACACCAAAAAAAAAAAAAAAGCTGTAAAATGCAAGCATATCTTAGGCTGGTATTACACTATCAAATTTCTTTCTCAAAGTTGATACGTCAAATATTTATGTTAAAGAAGTTGGCCGGCCGCTGTGCCCGAGCGGTTCTTGGCGCTTCAGTCTGGAACCGTGCTGCTACTACGGTCGCAGGTTCGAATCCTGCCTCGGGCATGGATGTGTGTGATGTCCTTAGGTTAGTTAGGTTTAAGCAGTTATAAGTGTAGGGGAACGATGACCTCAGATGTTAAGTCCCATAGTACTTGGAGCCATTTTAAGTTCGATGGTGTAATAGGCCACTTTGTCAAATTTCGTCTGTCGTCAAATAAATTTGATCAAATCTAGGGCCTCACCGTAGATTTGATCATAAAGTGATCAGTTTTGCGATGAAAACTACGCAGCTTAAGTGAGTTTAAGAAAAACGTTGATGGCTGTTACGGCATTTGAATATCTAGAAGTTTTATTTGGCGTAATTTAGTAATAAGATAATTTATACATAAGTAGGACCTCGTTCCAAGAGCGTAACAGCAGTGTACGTGTGCTAAGGCTTATGACCAATCATCGCGTTTGTCTTCGTTTGCCTCAGATTTATTCTTACGATGAGCGGATTACAGTATCGATGTATCGTCTTCAGACAAGCCGTATTCAGTGATCCTGATGCTGAACTTCGACTCCCTGTACAGGCAAAACAATGTGGGCGTGGTTAGTAATAGGATGGTTGTGTCTGACGGTCAACAATGCAGGTAAGGCAGGTGTCGTAATGCACTGTGCGTCTTCAGTACAGACTAGGCATCGCTGCAGCTTGTTTACCAGTAGTGCAGACTCAGTATTTGCATTCAGAGGCCGAGGTTGACGTGCAATGAAATACCTAACAAGAGTTGCAAAGAGGGTGCAAATGGCTCAGAGCACTATGGCATTTAACTTCTGAGGTCATCAGTCCCCTAGACATAAAACTACTTAAACCTAGCTAACCTAAAGACATCACAGAGATCCATGCCCGAGGCAGGATTCGAACCTGCGACCGTAGCGGTCTCGCAGTTCAGACTGTAGCGCCTATAACCGCTCGGTCACCCCGGCCGGCTGGAAAGAGGACATATTGTGGGGGCCCAATTAGCTGGAGCATCGGTAACAAAGACAGCCAGCATATGGAATGTTTCAGGAGCAGCTGTTTCAACAGTCACAACAGCCTACACAAAACATGGGAAGACATCATCGTGTAAGAGTAATGGTGGACGGAAATCAGAAATAAATGACAGATATCGTCTTAAGCTGACACGAATTGTGTCGAAACAACACAAAACTACGCCGGCTAAAGTGACTGGAGTGCTGAATAGCCATCTTGGAGACCCCGTATCTATCGACACTGTCCGCCGAGAACTCCATAAGGCGAATATTCATGGACGAGCTGCTATACCGAAACCATTAGAGACGACAACGAACGCGAAGGAGCGTGAAACGTGGTGTCAGGACGATACATCTACAGCTATACTCCGCAAGCCACCCAACGGTGTGTGGTGGAGGGCACTTTACGTGCCACTGTTATTACCTCCCTTTGCTGTTCCAGTCGCGTATGGAAGAACGACTGCTGGAAAGCCTCCGTGAGCGCTCTAATCTCTCTTACATTCTTGGCTCCTCGGGAGGTATAAGTAGGGGGAAGCAATATATTCGATACCGCATCCAGAAACTCACCCTCTCGAAACCTGGACAGCAAGCTACACCCCGATGCAGAGCGCCTCTCTTGCAGAGTCTGCCACTCGAGTTCGCTAAACATCCCCGCAACGCTATCACGCTTACCAGATAACCCTGTGACGAAACGCGCCGCTCTTCTTTGGATCTTCCCTATCTCCTCCGTCAACCCGACCTGGTACGGATCCCACACTGATGAGCAATACTCAAGTATAGGTCGAACGAGTGTTTTGTAAGCCACCTCCTTTGTTGATGGACTACATTTTCTAAGCACTCTCCCAATGAATCTCAACCTGGTACCCGCCTTACCAACAATTAATTTTATATGATCATTCCACTTCAAATCGTTCCGTACGCATACTTCCAGATATTTTACAGAAGTAACTGCTACCAGTGTTTGTTCCGTTACCATATAACCATACAATAAAGGATCCTTCTTTCCATGTTTTCGCAATACATTACATTTGTCTATGTTAAGGGTCAGTTGCCACCCCCTGCAGCAAGTGCCTATCCCCTGCAGATCTTCCTGCATTTCGCTGCAATTTTCTAATGCTGCAACTTCTCTGTATACTACAGCATTTGATCTTGTGTCTTTTCAACAGGCGGCTTATCTTGCCCGACACAGAGGCACAATGGCAAGTTTCTTTTCCTGCTCTTCGTCGGTGGTCTTATTCTGACATTTCGCAGAAATCAATTCTTTCAGTTGATGGGCGCTGTAGCCGTTATTCCTGAGAACCTTGCGTAGGCGGCTCAGTTCACGGGGCAGGTTATTGTCGTCTGATATTACTCTTGCACGATGCACCAATGTTTGTAAAACAGTGCGCTTCTGTGCTGGATGATGGTGGCTGGTGGCGTGCAGGTACAGGTCTGTCTGTGTGGGTGGGTGGGTTTTCTGTAAACGCTGTCGCCACGGCACCCATTTCGTTTACAGTGGACAAGGACGTCGAGGAAGTGCAATGCATTATCTTTTTCCACCTCCATGGTGAACTGGATATTACTGTTGAGGCCGGCCGGTGTGGCCGAGCGGTTCTAGGCGCTACAGTCTGGAACCGCGCTGCTGCTACAGTCGCAGGTTCGAATCCGGCCTCAGGCATCGATGTGTGTGATGTCCTCAGGTTAGTTAGGTTTAAGTAGTTCTCAGTGATGACCTCAGATGTTCCATAGTGCTCAGAGCCATTTGAACCATTACTGTTGATGGCATTGAGGTGTTCCAAAAGCTCGTCTAGTTTCTCGCGTCCGTGGGCCAAATGACGAACGTGTCGTCAACGTATCGAAAGAAACTTCGGCTTGAATGGCGCAATATCTATGGCAATATCCTCAAAATTCTCCATGAAGAGGTTTGCAACAGATGGAGCGAACGGGCTACCCATTACGGCAAGCAACCTGAATAGAGGCGGTGGCTTGCAGCTCACCGCTGCGTGGGATCCAGCGATGGCGCGGTTGAAGAGGGCACATCGAACGCCGACTCAAATCATGCCCGTATATGGCAATGTCACGGGCACCAGTGACGTCACAGCCGGCAGGTAGCGTATACAAGGGCGCACCAACAGCCCACTGGCAGTCATAACACTTGACAATGACCAAGGAGTGCTTGGCCGAAAGCTCGTGTAGTTTTAAGCAATTGGCGCGGTTGGAAACCCGAGAACATTTTATTCAATGTTATCACCGCGACATTATTTTGCCTCTCCCCTTCACTTGCTCCCTTGCACATCGTTGAGCTCTTGTAACTGCAGCGTCGTGTAAATCTATAGCTATTTTCGGTACTCTCTCGAGGTGATAGAGAATTTACACGCTTGGGCATCTGCAGCTCCGCATTCCCGTCACTTTCATTTCTGGTCAAGCCCTGCATATACCGTATGTGTGGAGAAAATCGGCGATGAGGGTTAGGCGCGGTCCTCTTCGTGATTGAGCGAAGCACCAGTGACCAGCGGCCACCTACCTCGCCACAACAGGCCCCTGTATATGGAGTGAGCAGCGAGCGGGCAGCGAGGCAAGGACCCTCGTCGGCGGACCCAGTTTCTCAGATTTCTGGGCGTGGCCGTCCCCCCCCCTCTCTCTCTCTCTCTCTCTCTCTCTCTCTCTCTCTCTCTCTCTCTCTCTGCCGCCACTGCGAACCTACTGCCCCTCAGCCCGCCTGTATACATGTGCTGCTGCAGACTCCGCCGTGTCTACCCAGCCAATCCTATCTGTAGCCGTCTCCTTTTTAGTCGTTTTTTAATCAGTTTAATAAGCCACTGCTGCAAAATACTAACACGAATTCTTTACAGACGAATGGAAAACCGGGGCGCAGCCGATCTCGAGGAAGATCAGTTTGCATTCCACAGAAAAGTTGGAACACGTGAGCAATACTGACCTTACGACTTATCTTAGAAGCTAGATTAACGAAAGGCAAACCTACGTGTCTAGCATTTGTAGACTTGGAGAAAGCTTTTGACAATGTTGCTTGGAATACTCTCTTTCAAATTCTAAAGATGGCAGGGGTAAAATACAGGGAGCGAAAGGCTATTTACAATTTGTACAGAAAGCAGATGGCAGTTATAAGAATTGAGGGACATGAAAGGAAACAGTGGTTGGGAAGGGAGTGAGACAGGGTTGTAGCCTCTCCCCGATGTTGTTCAACCTGTATATTGAGCAAGCAGTAAAGGAAACAAACGAAAGATTCGGAGTCCAGGGGGAAGAAATAAAAAAAAACTCTGGGGTTTGCCGATGACATTGTAAGTCTGTCAGAGACAGCAAAGGACTTGGAAGACCAGTTGAACGGAATGGCCAGTGTCTTGAAAGGAGGATATAAGATGAACATCAACAAAAGCAAAACGACGATAATGGAATGTAGTCGAAAAAGTCGGGTGATGCTGAGGGAATTAGATTAGGAAATGAGACACAAAGTAGTAAACGAATTTTGCTATTTGGGGAGCAAAATAACTGACGATGGTCGAAGTAGAGAGGATATAAAATGTGAGAAAAGGCACGATCGTTGTTGTTGGGTCTTCAGTCCTGAGACTGGTTTGATGCAGCTCTCCATGCTACTCTATCCTGTGCAAACTGCTTCATCTCCAAGTACCTACTGCAACCCACATCCTTCTGAATCTGCTTAGTGTATTCATCTCTTGGTCTCCCTCTACGATTTTTACCCTCCACGCTGCCCTCCCAATACCAGATTTGTGATCCCTTGATGCCTCAGAACATGTCCTACCAAGCGATCCCTTCTTCTAGTCAAGTTGTGCCCAATCCTATCCAATACCTCCTCATTAGTTATATGATCTACCCTTCTAATCTTCAGCATTCTTCAGTTGCACCACATTTCGAAAGCTTCTATTCTCTTCTTGTGTAAACACTTTATCGTTTACGTTTCAGTTCCATACAAATGATTTCAGAAACGACTTCCTGACACTTAAATCTATACTCGATGTTAACAAATTTCTCTTCTTCAGAAACGCTCTCCTTGCCATTGCCGGTCTAAATTTTATATCCTCTCTACTTCGACCATCATCAGTTACTTTGCTCCCCAAATAGCAAAACTCCTTTACTACTTTAAGTGTCTCATTTACTTAATTCGACTACATTCCATTATCCTCGTTTTGCTTTTGTTGGTGTTCATATTATACCCTCCTTTCAGGACACTGTCCATTCCGTTCAACTGCTCTTCCAGGTCCTTTGCTGTACCTGACAGAATTACAATGTCATCGTCAAACCTCAAAGTTTGTATTTCTTCTCCACGGATTTTAATACCTACTCCGAATTTTTGTTTCCTTTACCTCTTGCTCAATATACAGATTGAATAACATCGGGGAGAGGCTACAACCCTGTCTTACTCCCTTCCCAAGCACTGCTTCCCTTTCATGTCCCTCGACTCTTGTAACTGCCATCTGTTTTCTGTACAAATTGCAAAATAACCTTTCGCTCCCTGTATTTTACCCTTCCCACCTTCAGAATTTGAAAGACAGTATTCCAGTCAACATTGTCAAAAGCTTTCTCTAAGTCTACAAATGCTAGAAACGTAGGTTTGCCTTTCCTTAATCTTTCTTCTAAGATAAGTCGTAAGGTCAGTATTGCCTCACGTGTTGCAACATTTCTACGGAATCCAAACTGATCTTCCCCGATGTCGGCTTCTACCAGTTTTTCCATTCGTCTGTAAAGAATTCGTGTTAGTATTTTGCAACCGTGGCTTATGAAACTGACTGTTCGGTAATTTTCACATCTGTCAACGCCTGCTTTTTTGGGATCGGAAGTATTATATTCTTCTTGCAGTCTGAGGGTATTTCGCCTGTCTGATAGATCTTACCGGATGGTAGAGTTTTGTCAGGGCTATCACTAGTTCTAATGGAATGTTGTCTTCTCCCGGGGCCTTGTTTCGACTTAGGTCTTTCGGTGCTCTGTCAAATTCTTCAAGCAGTATCATATCTCCCATTTCATCTTGTTCTACCTCCTGTTCCATTTCCATAATAATGCAGTATTTCAAACCAGTAAAAATCTTACGAATAGAAATTACTCCGGTTTTAAAAAAATGTTTATTTAAAAACGAAAACAGTTTTGTGCAATTGCTATGGCTAATTGGTATTTGTTCTCTCGCTCCTTCACCAGTAAAAATTGTTATAACAGAGCACACAAATACCGTGGCGACACAGTAGGCAGTGGAATGAAATGCGTGTGGGTTGTGTATTGCGCAAGGCGCTCGGCATTACGTCCGAGTTCCAGAATGGCCGGATTTTATTCCTTACGTTCGTCCCGAGAGCGAAACAGGTAATTTGCACAAGTCGTGGAACTGGCCGTGCCGCGTAATTGTGTGGTGGCGGCGACCACAGCGCGGCGCTACAAGTTTTTGTCGGCAGTCCGGGGTGAGTGGAAATTGCGACTGGTCCTCGCAGACCCCAGTGACTGGCTATTCACGTCTGGTGTCTCAGGCAGCACCAGAGAAGGTAGGGCGCCTGCAGTCCGCGCCAGGAATATGCGGGCAGCGCACTTTGACCCGCAACGTTTCGGCGCTCAAGGCAGACGTCATTTTCAGAGTGAATTGGACAGTATACCCAGGCGAATGTGTTTGACACAGTTCGGATCCGGTGTGTCACGACATTCGGTTTCATAATAGCACAACGTGTTCGCTGTCTAGTGCAGTCAGCCTCGATTGTAGCTACCGGCAACTTCGCAGGAACGCTGCCGATGATGATTGCACAATCCACGGCGAAACTGCACGACTAGTAAAAAGTTTTACCGATGTGGTGCATTACATCACGCAGTCATACAGGGTGTATCAAAAACAACCACCCGACTTGGAACGTGTATACAGAAGGGTCCAGAAAAAGGTATCCACTGTTCAAAAGTCCGTAACTCGCAAACTTATTGACGGACTTCTCATCTTCGGTAGTGTAATAGTCTGTAGTTCCGGCAATCGCCACACAAGCGTTGTGTTGGGTTGTTTTGTTTTGTCAGATGACAGTCGCCAAATAGTGGTTTGTTCTTAGTTACTCGAGTAAACAAGGGTGGCGCAAGACTTACATTCGATGAAAGGATGTCCGTTTTGAAGTGGTATTTTAAGTACGAAAACATTAATGAGGTTCAAGATCAATGGCGAAATGAGTATCAAATAGAGCCACCGACACGTTTAACGATTCGTCGCATTCGAGACAAATTTTAAGCCGAAGGCTGTGTTACATATGTACAAAAACGACGATCTGGACGACCTGTAACAGTAACGAGTCCAGCTGTGTTTTACAACAATACACTCGCTCACCACAGAAGTCTGAGAGACAATCTGCCCATGAAACTGGAGTGAGTCGCTCAAGTGTTCCGCGAATTTTGAAGACAGCAAAGTGGAAGTGCCACATCCCACGACCGCTACACGCAATGAACGCGGACGACCCATATCGTAGAATGGAGTACTGCGAGTGGTTTACTAACACGGTGCGCAACGATGAAGAGTTTGCAGAGATGATTGTGTGGTCTGATGAGTCACAGTTCAAACTCAATGGTACAGTAAATCGCCACAACAGCATCTACTGGGCCGCCGAAAATTCGAACGTCCCTGTAGACAAAGCCGTGAAATTGCCAGGAGTAAATGTGTGCTGTGGGTTGTCTTACCGGGGCTCGATAGGGCCATTCTTCTTTGACGGCACAGTTACCGGTGAGGTGTACCTTCAGAAGCTTCAGACATCCATTTTACCTGCCATCCGAGACTTGTATGGAGACGGAAGAGTTTACTGTCAGCAAGATGGTGCCCCAGCCCACTACCAAACTCGTGTTAGGGCGTATCTCGACGAAAATCTTCCAGGACGATGGATAGGCCGTAGAGGTGCTGTGGAGTATCCACCACGTTCCCCAGACCTAACTCCTCTGGACTTTTACCTGTGGGGAACACTAAAGGACGTCGTTTATCGACAATAGCCACGCACATTGGATGAACTTCGAGAATCCATCGTACATTCGTGTGCAAATATCCCACAGAACACGTTGCAGTCAGTAGTTCGTGCTGCAGTTCGGCGGCATCGTTTGTGTGTGGATGTTAATGGCGACCATTTCGAACACCTACAGTGATATCGTTAAACAGGACTTTTAGCTACACTTTCACCAAAAATGAGACAACTCCGTCAATTAGTTTGCATGTTATGGGCTTTTAAACAGTGAATACATTTTTTTTTGATCCCTCTGTATTTCTGAAACTAATAAACATACACAATGAATTTTGGTTTTTTATGAACGAGAAACAGTTTTTTTTCATATCTTTCCATCGGTGTTCAAAATGCCTCCCTTGAGATGCACAGCGTATGTCAACGCGGTATTCAAACTGTTCCCACACTGCAGCGAGCACGTCTTCAGTTACAGCTTCCACAGATGCTGTTATGCGATGTCTCAGTTCACTGCTTGTCGTTGGTAAAACAGGCACAGAGACGATTCTATAAACCACACAATAAAAAATCACATACAATCAGGTCCGGTGACAACTGGAGACCAATAATGTAAGGCTGAATCATTTGGTCCAGTGCGACTGCTGCATCGTTACTAATGCTTTGATTTAAAAATTCCCGCACTTGCAGATGCCAGTGTGGCGGTGCCCCAGCCTGTTGGTAAATGAAGTCGTTCGAATCAGTCTCCAACTGTGGGAAAAGAAAGTTCTCAAGCATATCGAGGTATGTGCTTCCTGTAACAGTGTTGTCGGCAAAGAAAAATGGACCATCCACCTTTTCCCGTGAAACTGCGCGAAAGACTTTACATTATGGAGAGTTCCTCTCAAGTTGTCCAACTTCATGTGGTTCTTCCCTACCCCGTGTAACGCCGGAAATGCAAATCCTCCTGTTGTCATCTACTGTAATATAAATTTTTTCCTTGTTTTGTTACCTCCAGATATGACATTCCTGTGTCTTTATACATAGCAATTATTTTACTATCTGTATATATATACTTATGCATTTATGTCGATGTATAATTGGTTGTTTTGTAAATATTATTTGTATTTTTACGCTGGGTCTTGCCTAGGGAAAACTATGCTATCGAACCATTACATCGATAGGTCGTGTGGAGAACCAAAGTGTTTACGATCTTTGGTAGTGTTAACTCTGCCGCGCAAACAGAGGGGAGTCTGGCTGGAGTAGTGCAGTGGAGCAGGTGTGTTGAGTGACGCTGCCGCGAGTTGCCCCGCTTCCGGGGTTTGGCAGCATGTAATTGCGCTCGACTTGCTATGATCGTTTCTGACACGGTGTCGCGGATGGGAAGCATCAGCTGGCGCACGTCAAGAGCCCGTTTCGCCTGGTGACCGTGTCGAGAAGAAGGCGCGCTAACATCCAGCTTCTGCAACAGCGACGGCCGACAATGAATGACTGTCGCCACCTCCTCGATCGACGACTTCAAACCTTCAAACAACCAACAAGGAAGACTGGAAGCACGTAAAGTTTTAGAACTGTGTGGCAGACCTCAGCTTTTCAAACTGTTCCATTTGCATCACTAAAATACAGCAACTTAGCATGAACCTTTGTTGCTCATTGTCCCAATTGCATTACCAAGCAGGGTCCCTTCCTTTACAAAATGAACACGAGTGTCGTTGAAATTCATACGCCAGCGTTAATATAATATCATTCCATTTCACTGCAAATTAAGAGTGCGAGTTTTGTTACCGTGCTTTAGCTTACCTGTGACTGCAGCTCAGCTTGGTACGTACTAAATTTTACTATTGTTAATTGTTCAGAATCATTTAATTCAAGTTCAAAGTTAAATCTCTTTATTTCTAAATTGCGTAGATTCAAGGAGTTTTTGAAATGATTGTTGAGGTAGCCCAAGACTAACCGTATTTTACTGAATTTCGATATGCTTCAGAAACAAAGCTCACTATTAATGTCAGTCACTAAATTAACTTTCAATTTTCCGGTTTTATTAATTCTTTTGCTAAATTAAGTCAGAGTGTAGCGAAATTTATTACTTCTGACAAACTTTCAGTTTTCACACTACACGTGTCAACCTTCAGTTGCCACGCTTCTAGTGCTAATTATACGTGTAATAACCTTTCTTTTTCAGTTACTATAGTAATTTTCCTTAGGACTGGCGACCGTAATTTCCCCCAAATCTCAAATATCTAATTACCGCTAGTTAATTGTTAACGTAACGACCGCACATTTACTTTCTTTATTAACTTTACCCCTTTTTAAAATTAATTTCCACCAGTTTCATTTGCATTTTTCCTTTCATTTAGATGTAACCCTTTCCTCCCTCTTTACCGACAGATTAACTTCGGCGACGATTGCTTTTCCCAAATTTCCATTAGGTACACGCGGTTTAATGTTTCACCGTCATTAAGGTCGATAAGTGAGGCGGAGGTTACACCCGTATTCTCACATTATGACGGTTCACCCTTCCATTTAAACGGGATGTTGGTTCGTCACTAAACACTAAGCGTGGAAGAAAACTCTCATCCTCCATCTTGCCAAGAACGAAATTACAGAACTCCACACGTTGTTTCCTGTCACCTTTACGAAGAGCCTGCAGTAGCTGAATTTTGTACTGCATCGTGTACAAACGTCGACGCAACACACTCCAGACGGACATCGGGGTCATGTTGAGCTGTCGAACTGCAAGGGGAACGGATTTCTGCCGACTCCTTGTGAAACTATGGCTGATGCATTCGACGTCTGCGTCACACACTCGGGGACGGCCCGGCGATTTTCCTTTACACACACACAACCTGTTTCTCGGAATTGTTCGTAGCAGGATCCACACCGTACCTAGTACGAAATTCACCCTGAACAGTTAATTACTGACCGGCACTGCGCAAAACGTAGAACACACAACTGTTTCTGACGTCACGACACCGTTTTTACTAGAACTGAAGTGGGTCCACACTACTGCTACCTAGCGGGAACCAAGTAAAGCTCGAGAGCTTGCTCTTCTCGAACAGTACGTTCTTGACGCATATATATAGTTACGAGTTTCTTTTAATTGGATGATTCTTTTTGATACCGCCTGTATACAAAGTGATTCTTATATTGACGTTCAAAACCCCCTGAAGCGACGTATGTTACAGAGAAACAAGTAATTTAATATAATGCCCATGCGGTCTCAAAATGTCGGGGAATTGCCGAAAGTGGACAATTGTTTAATGTGTGATGCCTCACGTGTCTCATATTAAATCACTCGTGTCAGCGTCATACACGGCGCTTCCGGTGTTTTTAGACATTTATAAGTCACCCCATATATTATTTGCATGTTAGGATCAGTGATGGCGTCATGGTTTAAGTTTTCACAGTTTCAGACGGTAGTACAATGTTATATACAGAATGTTACACTTTTCAGACTCCAACCTCAATCTGTGTACAGGGTGGCAAATATTGAACTATATGAAAAAAAAGGTAAAAAAATTAAGGATAATGCTGATACACGGTGAAACAACGCTCTGTTGGGTTTGCGGGTTTAAATCACCTCCGGGTATGACCATGCGGTGCATTTGACCTGCGGTCGTCGCACGGTGGCGCTGGCAGCACTCCACATACGCAGAGGTGTGTTGGTGCATGTCAGAGTACGGTGCAGCGAGTAAGTGTCCAGGCGTTTTCAGACGTCCTAATGGTTACTGTGTGTTGAAAATGGCTCAAAGAACACTTATTAATGACGTTCTAAGGGTAGAATACTAGGGCGACTGGAGGCTGGTCAAAAAGCAGGTCATACCACGGGCCCTCCGTGTGCCACAAAATGTGATCTCAAGATTATGGCAACGATTCCAGCAGACAGGAAACGTGTCCAGGCGCTACAGTACGGGACGTCCACAGTGTACATCACCACGAGAAGACCGATATCTCACCATCAGTGCCCGCAGACGGCCACGGAGTACTGCAGGTAGCCTCGCTCGGGACCTTACTGCAGCCACTGGAACAGTTGTCTCCAGACACACAGTCTACAGACGACTGAACAGACACTGTTTATTCGCCCCGACACCAGCAAGGTGCATTCCACTGAGCCCTGGTCACAGGAGAGCCCCTAAAGCCTGGTGTCAAGAACACAGTACACTGTCATTGGAACAGTGGTCCCAGGTTATGTTCACCGACGAGTCCAGGTATAGGCTGAACAGTGATTCTCGCCGGGTTTTCATCTGGCGTGAACCAGGAACCAGATACCGACCCCTTAAGGTCCTCGAAAGGGACCTGTACGGAGGTCGTGGTCTGATGGTGGGAGGTGGGATTTTGACTGGTGCACCTACACCCCTGCATGTCTTTGACTGAGGAACTGTAACAGGTCAAGTGTCTCGGGACGTCATTTTGCACCAGTATGTCGGCCTTTTCAGGGGTGCAGTGGGTCCCACCTTCCTGCTGACGGACGATAACGCACGGTCCCACCGAGCTACCATCGTGGAGTACCACCTTGAAACAGAATGGAGAATGGAGTGGCCTGCCTGTTCTCCAGACCTAAACCCCATCCAGCACGTCTGGAATGCTCTGGGTCGACGTATCGCTGCACGTCTTCAAACCCCTACGACACTTCAGGAGCTCCGACAGGCACTGGTGCAAGAATGGGAGGCTATACCCCGGCAGCTGCTCGACCACCTGATCCTGAATATGCCAACCCGTTGTGCGGCCTGTGTACGTGTGCCTGGTGATCCCGTATTGATGTCGGGGTATATGCGCAGGAAAGAGTGCCGTTTTGTAGCACGTGTGTTTCGGGACGGTTTTCTCAACTTATCACCAATACCGTGGACTTACAGATGTGTGTCGTGTGTGTTCCCTATGTGGCTATGCTATTAGCGCCAGTTTTGTGTAGTGGCGTGTTGGGTGGCACCACATTCTTCAATTATCCTTAATTTATGAGCAAGAGCGTAGTTACAAACTACCGCGTGCATACTCTTCATTCAACATATAAACGTCACTACGTACATTCGGATTTATGTTACGGCATGTTCGATGTGCCTGCCATCATTGGCGATGGTGTGGCGCAGACGAATAGCGAAATTCTGCATGACCCGCTGAAGTGTCGGAACACCGGTACTGTGTATGACCTCCTGAATGGCTGCTTTCGGCTCAGCCATGGTTTTGGGGCTATTGTTATACACCTTGTCTATAATATAGCCCCACGATAGGCAGTCGCATGTGTTGAGATCCGGAGAATATGGCGGCCAATCGAGGCCCTAGCCAGTTGCGTCCGGGTTTCCCAGAGCCAAAATGCGGTCCCCAGACTGCTCCTCCAGGACATCAGAGACTCTCCTGCTTCGATGGGGTCGAGATCCGTCTTGGATGGACCACACCTGGTGGAAATCAGGGTCACTTTGGATAATGGCGATGAAACCATCTTCCAAAACCTTAACGTAACTTTGGGTAGTCACCGTGCCGTCCAGGAATATCGCACTGGTTGTTCTGTGACTGGACATTGCACAGCACAGAGTCATTGACTGATCGCGAAATGCGGATTCTCAGTCTCCCAGATCCGCCAATTTTGTTTATTGACTAAGCTATCCAAATGAAAGTGGGCTTCGTGGTATTTCCCATCATGCTCCGCAGCCAAACGCGCACTTTGAACGTCCTAACGCAGACAGTTGAACAGTTATGACGATTTTATTTCATGTAGTACAATAATTGTCACCTTGTATATAAAGCTTATTATACACTGCAGGGAAAAGGTATCACCTTCAAGGAGCTGAGCAGTAGATCACAACTCGAGAAAACTTCACAAGCCGAGAACGCTTAAAATGTACCGGTTTCGACAGCGCCGTGCTGTCATCGGATCTGCAAGGGCGAGAACAGAAGCTAGTAGGAAAATATTTTGTAACATTACGTTTCTAGCATTTGTAGGCTTCGAGAAAGTTTTTGACAATGTTGACTGGAATACCCTCCTTCAAATTGTGAAGGTGGCAGGGGTAAAATACAGGGAGCGAAAGGCTATTTACAATTTGTACAGAAACCAGATGCCAGTTTTAAGAGTCGAGGGGCATGAAAGGGAAGCAGTGGTTGGGAAGGGAGTGAGACAAGGTTGTAGCCTCTCCCTGATGTTATTCAATCTGTATATTGAGCAAGCAGTAAAGAAAACAAAAGAAAATTTCGGAGTAGGTATCAAAATCCGTGGAGAAGAAATAAAAACTTTGATGTTCGCCGATGACATTGTAATTCTGTCAGAGACAGCAAAGGACTTGGAAGAGCAGTTGAACGGAATGGATGGTGTCTTGAAGGGAGGATATAAGATGAACATCAACAAAAGCAAAACGAGGATAATGGAATGTAGTCGAATTAAGTCGGGTGATGCTGAGGGAATTAGATTAGGAAATGAGACACTGAAAGTAGTAAAGGAGTTTTGCTATTTGGGGAGCAAAATAACTAATTATGGTCGAAGTAGAGAGGGTATAAAATGTACACTGGCAATGGCAAGGAAAGAGTTTCTGAAGAAGAGAAATTTGTTAACATCGAGTATAGATTTAAGTGTCAGGAAGTCATTTCTGAAAGTATTTGTATGGAGTGTAGACATGTATGGAAGTGAAACATGGACGTAAAATAGTGTGGACAAGAAGACAATAGAAGCTTTCGAAATGTGGTGCTACAGAAGAATGCTGAAGATTAGATGGGTAGATCACATAAATAATGAGGAAGTACTGAATAGGATTGGGGAGAAGAGAAGTTTGTGGCACAACTTGACTAGAAGAAGGGATCGGTTGGTAGGACATGTTTTGAGGCATCAAGGGATCACAAATTTAGCATTGGAAGGCAGCGTGGAGGGTAAAAATCGTAGAGGGAGACCAAGAGATGAATACACTAAGCAGACTCAGAAGGACGTAGGTTGCATTAGGTACTGGGAGATGAAGCAGCTTGCACAGGATAGAGTAGCACGGAGAGCTGCATCAAACGAGGCTCAGGACTGAAGACTACAAAAACAAGAACAACAACAAAATCTTATGCTTCAAACTTTTTTTGCTACATATTCTCCCATCAGTGTTGCAAGTAACTTCGCATAGTATATGCAGTTCCCACTATCTTCAAGGTCTGTAGACATCTGCATCTGAAATATCAAAGTATTGCGTACAAACATAGGCGTGACTGTATTGCGCCGATTACCAATGGTGCGCACCACCAGGTGGCAACTGACGGAGAAGTGGTGCAAAGCCGACGTCCAACAGGTGGCCCTGTGGCGGCTCAACGAGTTACTGTCTTCTGTAGAACATAACACGTAGATAGTCGTCTGTATATACGTCTTACGCTATACACAAGATGATTATCGAGGATACAGCAAAATATTTGATGCTTGTATTAATTAATCCTGTGTAATAATAATAAGCGCAATAATTTTAATATCGTGTAATTTTTTGTGCTGACTTTGTTGGTGGTGGTGTTGGCAGTACTGTGTGTTTTGTCTCGTGACGTGGTTCCTCTCTTTGTTGCAGGTAAGCAGTATTACGCAGTCGCGAGTCTGCCTGCGGTAAGTCTCGACATTGAACATTTAGGAGTTTCCTTGCCTATCTTTCTGTGTGAGATACATGATTCTGAGAAGGGAGGTGCAGGTTCATTCGTCTAAAGGTATGGCAATGCGTCAGAGAACCCCCCTATAGTAACAAAACCTTAGACATGTCTGGCACCTATGCCATACAAAGAGGTTGCTAAAAACGAGGAAACGTGTGGGTGGAATGGAACAGAGCGAAGTGTCGCAGTATACAGGAGCATTCAGCGTAACGGCGCTTCTACGTTTTACAGCGAAAACTTCTACTTTTAATTTGACTCGCAAGAACTCAAGTTTGCCACTGTGGAAACTATTGCGCACTGCGAATTAGACGCAGTACTACTTACGTCGCCCCCGTCCCTTCTCTCTCCCTCTCTCCCTCTCTCCCTCTCTCCCTCTCTCTCCCTCTCTCCCTCTCTCTCCCTCTCTCCCTCTCTCTCCCTCTCTCCCTCTCTCCCTCCATCCCTCCCTCTCGTTTTACAGCGAAAACTTCTACTTTTAATTTGACTCGCAAGAACTCAAGTTTGCCACTGTGGAAACTATTGCGCACTGCGAATTAGACGCAGTACTACTTACGTCGCCCCCCGTCCCACTCTCTCTCTCCCTCTCTCCCTCTCTCCCTCTCTCTCCCTCTCTCTCCCTCTCCCTCTCTCCCTCTCTCCCTCCACCCTCACCACCCTCTCACCCCTCCACCCTCCCACCCTCCCTCTCTCCCACTCACCCCACCATCCCACCTCTCTCCCTCCTCATCCCTCCATCCCTCCCTCCCTCACTCTCTCCCTCCACCTCCCTCACTCCCTCTCTCCACTCTCCATCCCTCCCCTCTCCCTCTCTCCCTCCATCCCCACTCTCCCTCTCTCCCCTCTCCCTCTCTCCCTCACTCCTCCCTCTCTCCCTCCTCTCCCTCTCTCCTCCCTCCCTCTCTCCCTCTCCCTCTCTCCCTCTCTCCCTCTCTCCCTCTCTCCCTCTCTCCCCTCTCTCCCTCTCTCCCTCTCCCTCTCTCCCCTCTCCTCTCCCCTCTCTCCCTCTCTCCCTCTCTCCCTCTCTCCCTCTCTCCCTCTCTCCCTCTCTCCCTCTCTCCCTCTCTCCCTCTCTCCCTCTCCTCTCTCCCTCTCTCCCTCTCTCCCTCTCTCCCTCTCTCCCTCTCTCCCCTCTCTCCCTCTCCCTCTCTCCCTCTCTCCCTCTCTCCCTCTCTCCCTCTCTCCCTCTCTCCCTCTCTCCCTCTCTCCCTCTCTCCCTCTCTCCTCCTCCCTCCCTCCTCCCTCCTCCCCTCCTCTCCCTCCTCTCCCTCTCCCTCCCTCCTCTCTCCCTCCCTCTCTCCCTCCCTCCCTCCCTCTCTCCCTCCCTCCCTCCCTCCCTCCTCCCTCCTCTCCCTCTCTCCCTCTCTCCCTCTCTCCCTCTCTCCCTCTCTCCCTCTCTCCCCTCTCTCCCTCTCTCCCTCTCTCCCTCCTCTCCCTCTCTCCCTCTCTCCCTCTCTCCCTCTCTCCCTCTCTCCCCTCTCTCCCCTCTCCCCCTCTCCCCCTCTCTCCCTCTCTCCCTCTCTCCCTCTCTCCCCCTCTCTCCCCCTCTCCCCCTCTCCCCCCCTCTCTCCCCCTCTCTCCCCCTCTCCCCCTCTCCCCCTCTCCCCCTCTCCCCCTCTCCCCCTCTCCCCCTCTCCCCCTCTCCCCCTCTCCCCCTCTCCCCTCTCCCCCTCTCCCCCTCTCCCCCTCTCCCCCTCTCCCCCTCTCCCCCTCTCCCCCTCTCCCCCTCTCCCCCTCTCCCCTCTCCCCCTCTCCCCCTCTCCCCCTCTCCCCCCTCCCCCTCTCCCCCTCTCCCCCTCTCCCCCTCTCCCCCTCTCCCCCTCTCCCCCTCTCCCCCTCTCCCCCTCTCCCCCTCTCCCCCTCACCCCCTCTCCCCCTCTCCCCCCCGTCTGTCTTCGCCCCCTTTTCCTCTGCCACCGAGCGAGGTGGCGCAGTGGTTAGGACACTGGACACGAATTCCGGAGGACGACGGTTCAAACCCGCGTCCGGCCATCCTGATTTAGGTTTTTCGTGATTTCCCTAAATCGCTTCAGGCGAATGCCGCGATGATTCCGTCGAAAGATCTCGACCGTTGTCCATGCTTCCCTAATCCGATGGGACGGATGACCTCGCTGTTTTTCCCCCCCTCCCCCAAATCAGCTAACTTACTTATTTACTATCCTCTGTCCCTACCTACTCCACACTCACCGTTATAGGGCTGGGTGAGACCCCTCATTAATTCTGGTCACCAGGTTTTCGGTAGATTGTTTTCCGGCCGATATGGGGCAGATGACCTCGCTGTTTTCCTCCCTCCCCCAAATCAACTAATGTTTTGGGATGCTGGTAGTAATATCCTCCCTAGCACTTGGATAGAGTAGTTTGATTCCTCACTGGCTCTCTTGTGCCCTACCTGTCACAAGATTAAGTTTGATGTGCAGATCGTTAGAAGGAGAATTGGGTATCAGCATCTGGCCTCTTCCATACAAGTGTCACATGTCCTGTCATGTGTTCCTTTCGACCTACTGATTACAACCAGTATAAGCTGATAGCAAACAACATCATGCTCAGAAGTTTCCAACGATCTGACTTTTTACACGTCTTGCACATTTCCTCAGATACACGGTTCGAAAGATATAGTTTCTGACAATCCGTGTAGTCCTGCGAAGGCTGGCTTTTGTGGCCGTGCGGTTCTAATCGCTTCAGTCTGGAACCGCGTGACTGCTACGGTCGCAGGTTCGAATCCTGCTTCGAGCATGGATGTGTGTGATGTCCTTAGGTTAGTTAGGTTTAACTAGTACTAAGTTCTAGGGGACTGATGACCACAGAAGTCTCATAGTGCTCAGAGCCATTTGAACCATTTTGAGTCCTGCGAAACTGGTTATCACATAGAGAAAATCCGTGGACGGGGTTTTGAGTTGTGGTTTTCTCGACTGCGAACCCACTGCCTCATCTAGATCCACATCACACTCCGCAAGCTATCTAATGGTGTGTGGCGGACGGTACTTCGGCACCACTATCTGATCCCTACAATCCTGTTCCACTCGCGAATAGTGCCTGGGAAGAAAGATTGTCGATAATCCTCTGCGCATTGGCTCTAATTTGTCGAATTTTCCCCTCATGGTCAATACGCGACGTTACGTGGGGGGAAGTTACACCACCTTCAGTGGCACTGTAGCGAGAAGAAAGTACTTCTCTGGTTTCTGTATCACTAACCTGGTGTCTTGCTGCTTCGGCAAGTCCCTCGTCGCACAGTAGTAGCGCTCAGTCGCCAGGTTCCACGTAGGTGGTGATCCTGCTGAAGTGGATTGTTTCGGGATGCCATTTGTTAATTGTCAATGACGTTTGTGGTATACTTGTTTTAATACAGAAATTGCTTTGTCACACACGTCACAGAATCAGCATTTGCAATATGGCGGCTCTGGATTACGCCGTTATATCCGACCCTTTACACACATTAACACCGTTTTCTGACTTTAGATCACGATAGGCACTGCCCACGACACGTGCCGTTCTATAACTAATAACTTCACTTTATATCTTGTTTAACATCTGAAATGTGCACTCGCGACCGTTCTTTTAGAGCCGCCCCGGTTGCTCGACCGTGCGTTTAGCGTGGCTCCTCGCGACTGACTCGCCCTGTCTTCCCGAAGGACAAAAGAGACCAGCCCTTTCCCCCTAAGCCAACAAGGACACTTCTCTCGTTTCCTACATAGACATATATCCAAACCTTCAGCCGATGGGCGTTCAGATCTCTGTTGCTAGGCGGATGTGACGTCACGTTTGCGGACATTGTGACGGAAGTTTGTCTCGGAACACTGTCTCGGATTGTAAGATCCTACTCCCTGATAGTCGGATCTTGTCCCTACTAAGGTTGCACAATGCCACAAAAGCACGGTGAGTCGTTGGGCAAAGCGTGTGTCATCATCGCCGCAAGGTCGAGCGAGACTGTCTGATCTCCCGCGTGCGGGCCGGCCGTGCACAGCTGTGACTCCTGCAATGGCGGAGCGTGCGAACACACTCGTTCGAGATGATCGACGGATCACCTTCAAACAACTCAGTGCTCAACTTGACATCTCTGTTGGTAGTGCTGTCACAATTGTTCACCAGTTGGGATATTCAAAGGTTTGTTCCCGCTGGGTCCCTCGTTGTCTAACCGAACACCATAAAGAGCAAAGGAGAACCATCTGTGCGGAATTGCTTGCTCGTCATGTGGCTGAGGGTGACAATTTCTTGTCAAAGATTGTTACAGGCGATGAAACGTGGGTTCATCACTTCGAACCTGACACAAAACGGCAATCGATGGAGTGGCGCCACACCCACTCCCCTACCGAGAAAAAGTTTAAAGCCATACCCTCAGCCGGTAAAGTCACGGTTACAGTCTTCTGGGACGCTGAAGGGGTTATTCTGTTCGATGTCCTTCCCCACGGTCAAACGATCAACTCTGAAGTGTATTGTGCTACTCTTCAGAAATTGAAGAAACGACTTCAGCGTGTTCGTAGGCATAAAAATCAGAACGAACTTCTCCTCCTTCATGACAACGCAAGACCTCACACAAGTCTTCGCACCCGAGAGGAGCTCACAAAACTTCAGTGGACTGTTCTTCCTCATGCACCCTACAGCCCCGATCTCGCACCGTCGGATTTCCATATGTTTGGCCCAATGAAGGACGCAATCCGTGGGAGGCACTACGCGGATGATGAAGAAGTTATTGATGCAGTACGACGTTGGCTCCGACATCGACCAGTGGAATGGTACCGTGCAGGCATACAGGCCCTCATTTCAAGGTGGCGCAAAGCCGTAGCATTGAATCGAGATTACGTTGAAAAATAGTGTTGTGTAGCTAAAAGATTGGGGAATAACCTGGTGTATTTCAATGCTGAATAAAACAACCCCTGTTTCAGAAAAAAAATGTGTTGCATTACTTATTGAACTGCCCTCGTACATATAGCCTGGCTGCTACTGAGCATTCCCGAACGCATAAATATGCGTAGTACTTGGGCTTAAACACGTGAAGGGAACGCACATATGCATTACAAAGTAATATATTGTCCGACTCCTCCTGAAGAGTGCTGTCCCGAAATTTCAACAGTAAATCTGTCCGTGATGCACAACGCGTCTCTTGTAACGCCTGCCAGTGGAGTTTGCTTACAATCTCCATAACGCTCCCGTGACGAAACGCGGCCCTCTTCGTTGGATCTTCTCTGTCTCCTCTGTCAGTCCTACGTGACAGGGATCCCAGGTAGAACAATACTCAAGAATCGAACGAAGAAGCGCGTTATAAGCCACTTCTTCCGTGGACGAGTTACGTTTCCTTAAGATGCTTCCAGTGAATCTGAGTCTGGTGTCTGCTTTTGAAACACTATCTGTTTCATGTGGTCATTCCTGTAAAGGTCGCTCTGGATAGTTACGCCTAGATATTTTATGGCAGGCGGTGTCTCCAGGTGTTTGTCATCAGTAGTGTAGCTGTACAGTAGTGGATTTCCTTCGCTATGTATGCGCACTATGTTACACTTGCTTACATTCAGAGACAACTGCCAGTGTCTGCACCACTCACAAATTCTCTGCGGGCTGTCCTGCAAATTCTACCTTCTGGCGTTGCTACTTCGGTATAGACAACTGCGTCATCAGCGAATGGCCTTAAAGACCATCCGACGCTTTCTACTAGATTAAATAGTAAACAACAACGGTCCTATCACACTTCCCTGTGGCACTCACAAGCTACTTCTAATCAAGCTGCGGGCCTGCGGGGCATCGTCTCAGTTGTGCGACTGGATTCGTGATTTCCTGTCAGGAAGGTCGCAGTTCGTAGTAATAGACGGCAAATCATCGAGTAAAACTGAAGTGATATCAGGTGTTCCCCAGGGAAGCGTCCTGGGACCTCTGCTTTTCCTGATCTATATAAATGACCTGGGTGACAATCTGAGCAGTTCTCTTAGGTTGTTCGCAGATGATGCTGTAATTTACCGTCTAGCAAGGTCATCCGAAGACCAGTATCAGTTGCAAAGCGATTTAGAAAAGATTGCTGTATGGTATGGCAGGTGGTAGTTGACGCTAAATAACGAAAAGTGTGAGGTGATCCACATGAGTTCCACAAGAAATCCGTCGGAATTCGATTACTCGTTGAATAGTACAATTCTCAAGGCTGTCAATTCAAGTACCTGGGTGTTAAAATTACGACTAACTTCAGTTGGAAAGACCACATAGATAATATTGTGGGGAAGGCGAGCCAAAGGATGCGTTTCATTGGCAGGACACTTAGAAGATGCAACAAGTCCACTAAAGAGACAGCTTACACTACACTCGTTTGTTAGAATATTGCTGCGCGGTGTGGGATCCTTACCAGGTGGCATTGACGGAGGACACCGAAAGGGTGCAAAAAAGGGCAGCTCGTTTTGTATTATCACGTAATAGGGGAGAGAGTGTGGCAGATACGATACGCGAGTTGGGATGGAAGTCATTAAAGCAAAGACGTTTTTCGTCGCGGCGAGATATATTTACGAAATTTCAGTCACCAACTTTCTCTTCCGAATGCGAAAATATTTTGTTGAGCCCAACCTACATAGGTAGGAATGATCATCACAAGAGAAATCAGAGCTCGAACAGAAAGGTTTAGGTGTTCGTTTTTAACCGCGCGCTGTTCGGGAGTGGAATGGTAGGGAGATAGTATGATTGTGGTTGGATGAACCCTCTGCCAAGCACTTAAATGTGAATTGCAGAGTAATCATGTAGATGTACTCCTGATCTAACCTTTACCTCTGTCGATGTAGTTCCGTTAAGAGCGACGTGCTGAGTCCACACTCGCCGGCCGCGAGGTCTCAGACGTCTTATCACGGTCTGCGCGGAGCCGCCCCCCCTTCACGCCCCCTCCCCCTCCATTGGAGCTTCCAGTCCTCAGTCGGGCATAGCTTTGTGTGTGTTGCCCATAGTGTTAGTTTAAGTTAGATTAGGTAGTGTGTAAACCTAGGTACCGATGATCTAAGCAGTATGGTCTCATAAGATCTTACCACCAAGCAACTTACTCAACTCCACTCGCAGCAGACTTAGCTATATGTAGATCACAGTTTATTTCTCTGTAGTAGTTTGAGTGTGCTGTGTCTTCACTCTTGCAAAAGCCCGCAGTCCTCACGCGTGGTTTCGCGGCGTGAATACCGAAACATCGGCCTTCCGGCTGCTGAGGAAACAGCATGTGAGTCACTGCGCTCCTGAAGAAGTCACCTCGGGTGACGCAACGCGTCGCCCATTGTAACTAAACGCCGCCATTGTTTAGCCGTGCGTCGTTCATACAGAGTTCAGTCACTGCTTGCAATAATCCTTTTAATATCCTAGCGTTTCTACTTGTATTTTTCTTTAAATTTTCGAACTAGCGACTCGCTTCTGCTTGACGTTGATAACAACTTGTACGGACACGTCTGGCCTAGCGGTAATAAACCGCGCATACAAATCTGTGTCGTGAATCTGTGTACTAGTGAAAGCCGTACGGATACCCCTATGGTAGTTACGGGTGGGAGTCTTCACGTAGAGGAGAGAAAAAGAAAAAAGACGCGACATAGGGAAATTTAATCTATGCTACTGTATGACTAGCCCGGTTCGTGGTGCACAACCGCAGACACACCTACCAGGGTCAAGCAAAATTTGATTTGCAGCATTTCTTATAATTTCTGACGGAATTTAAAAATTTAAAATGTTGAAACAATCTGTTCCTTAAGGGGTATAACCTTACGCTGTAGCTTGAACTTACAAGCGCAGGCCACGAAGTTTGGAGCGCGGATTTAGTGCAATCCTCGTGCACTCGTAGTACTCCACGAGGACAACAAAATGTGTAAGCAGTAGCGCGTACTTCTCAAGCGTTACTGAGAAAATAGCAAGATAATTTCGGTCGTCAAAGATGTAACTGCGCGTGGCCATTTTTATCACGAAGCGGCGGCAGCCGAGTGGTTGCAAGCCGGCACCGTAGCTCAGCGTGTTCGGTCAGAGCGTTAGCTACCCTCTGTAACAAAAAAACTGAGTGAACGGATCAACGAACAACCTAAACGAGTGTCATCGGACGCCCGCCACGGACAAATTCAACGAACTATATAGAAGAAAATGAGTTGGAAAAAAGGAAAAAAAGCGTGTTCGGACAGAGGGTTAGCTGCCCTCATAATTAAAAAAACTGAGTTAATCGATCAACAACGAACTTAAAACGGATGTCTTACGACGTCCGCCCCGAGCAGATGCAACGAACAAATGCGAACAAAATGAGAGTTAACGAAAAAAAAAAAAATGGTTAGCGTTCAAGCCCTGTAATCGCTGGATCCATGGATAGAGTCCCGTTCGCCAGTTTCTTTTTTTACTTTCAACACAGTCATTTTCTGTACTACTTACATTGCAATTGATAGAATGGGAAAATACGTGTAATCGGATGAACTTTTATTAAATTTACAATGTTATTTGCCTTTCCACAAATTTTTAGTATCACAAATAATATAATATTCATTACTATCGACTAGTAAACGACCAAACGCATAAAGTGATACTGAAAATGTATGCTTGTCTGTGATTTGAGAAATCCCTCATACCTGGGAGGAGCCCGAAACTACTTGTTACCTGCAAGTTTTGAACGGCACAGACGGCTTTCGAAAGATGTACAATTAATCGTCGCTTTCGACGTTACGAGTACAAGTTGCGGGATGGTATTTTCCGTAAAAACATTGAAAACATAAAGTTATGAATATTATATAAACATTGGAACACATGAGGCAATACTGACCCTACGGCTTATCTTAGAAAATAGATTAAGGAAAGGCAAACCTACGTTTCTAGCATTTGTAGACTTAGAGAAAGCTTTCGACAATGTTGACTGGAATACTGGGTTTCAAATTCTAAAGGTGGCAGGGGTAAAATAGACGCAGCGAAAGGCTATTTACAATTTGCGCAGAAACCAGATGGCAGTTATAAAGAGTCGAGGGGTATGAAAGAGAACCAGTGCTTGGGAAGGGAGTGAGACACGGTTGTAGCCTCTCCCTGATGTTATTCAATCTGTATATGAAGCAAGCAGTAAAGGAAACAAAAGAAAAATTCGGAGTAGGCGTTAAAATCCACGGAGAAGAAATAAAAACTTTGAGGTTCGCCGATGACATTCTGATTCTGTCAGAGACAGCAAAGGATTTGGAAGAGCAGTTGAACGGAATGGACAGTGTCTTGAAAGGAGGATATAAGATTAACATCAACAAAAGCAAAACGAGGATAATGGAATGTAGTCGAATTAATTCGGGTGATGCTGAGGGGATTAGATGAGGAAATGAGACACTTAAAGTAGTAAAGGAGTTTTACTATTTGGGGAGGAAAATAACTGATGATGGTCGAAGTAGAGAGTATATAAAATGTAGACTGGCAATGGCTTTCGAAATGTGGTGCTACAGAAGAATGCTGACGATTAGATGGGTAGAGCACATGACTAATGATGAAGTATTGAATAGAATTGGGGAGAAGAGGAGTTTGTGTCACAACTTGACTAGAAGAAGGGACCGGTTGGTAGGACATGTGCTTAGGCATCAAGGGATCACAAATTTAGCATTGCAGGGCAGCGTGGAGGGTAAAAATCGTAGAGGGAGACGAAGAGATGAGTACACTAAGCAGATTCAGAAGGATGTAGGTTGCAGTAGGTACTGGGAGATGAAGAAGCTTGCACAGGATAGAGTAGCATGGAGAGCTGCATCAAACCAGTCTCAGGACTGAAAACAACAACAACAACAACAACAACAACATATATTATGCGATCCGTGCCGGCAAGGCGCCCCAGACAGCGCGTCTACACCGCGCAGCCACAGAAAGGTAGCAAACACTTGAACCATCATCTGCCGACGGTTAGATGGCAGATGATGCTTGAAGTGATCGCTAGAGCAAGCAGAAATCTACTAATACCAGTATTGCGGCCCGTGTTTTGATCCGGTGGAATCTTGCTGCACGGCGGTTAGGGGCCTGAAGATGGCATAGTAAAAGTCTGAAACAGGTAGCCAAATACAGTAAATATGAAAACTAGACGGCGGAAAGGTGTTCAATTTGACATCCTGTCTCGAATAGCCGAGTCCTCAGCTCGTGGTCTCACGGTCGCGTTCTCGCTTCCCGAGCACGGGCATCACGGGTTCGATTCCCGGCGGGGTCAGGGATTTTTCACCTGTCTCGAGATGACTGGGTGTTTGTGTTGTCCTCATCATTTCATGAAAGTGGCGAGATTTGACTGAGCAAAGGTTGGGAATTCGTACGGGCGCTGATAACCGCGGAGTTGAGCGCTACCCACAAACCAATCATCATTATCGAAAAGCCGAGTCCCACAATCATCTCTGAAAAGGCGCTCAAGTACGGCCCTAGGTGCACCCAGCCTACTGAAATGAATATCGGGGATTTCTGAAGACAGACGGTTGCCGCGGCCAGCCTGGCCACAGATTTTTGCCTCCTTCCTCAAGGATCAGTGCTGGGACCCGTGTTGTATTACGCGTTACATAACGGATGTTGCGCACCTTGCTCTCGTTGTATTGCACTGACATCTGGAACCGCGTGACGACTTGGCTGTCTGAGAGGTGTGTATTGTGTGCGTGGCGCCCGGCTGCCGAGGCTGGGATGTTGTTCGCGGCCGCGCACCTGCGATACGTCACGCGCCAAGGTCGCGCAAGGACGCGGCCAGAGCGCAGGCGCGCGCGCACGCGCACTGCCGGAGTGCCCGGCGAACAGGTGAGCGGCGCGCAGCTGCACACCCAGCCAACGGCCGCCGCAGCCACGCCGCCCGCCCTTCCAAGGTACAGTACACTGTGTAGACTGGGCGCCACAGACAGCTTTCTGCCACGTACAGGGCCGCCATTCACGTCCAGAGGGGGTCGGTGACGTCAATGACCAGTTGTCTGGGCCGAGTATCGAGTCGTAAGATATTGTGTAACTTTCAGACCGCGCATGCGCGGAAACGGGGGAATGGCATCCGCCACAGACAGCTGCTGTAAGGTGTTTCGGACAAGCGACCATCTTCAGTATCACGAATATCATGTTGAATGAGGCTTCCCTGGTCTCAAGTAGATGATTACCACTTCCAGCAGAATCCTCACTTCTACAAGCATTCATTTTATATGTACAACGGTATTCGACCACCTCCTGCAGGCAGAAATGAAGCAATTCGACATGGCATGGATTCAACGAGTCCTTTGGAAGTCCCCTGCTTTAAATACTCATCAATGCTGCCTCTACAACGGTTCATAATTGCGGCAAGTGTTGCTAGTGCAGGATTTTGTGCCCGAAGTGACCTCCGTATTATGTCCCATAAATGTTCGATGACATTAAAGTCGGGCCGTCTGGATGGACAAACCATTCCCTCTAATTCATATGGCTCTGAGCACTATGGGACTTAACATCTGAGGTCATCAGTCCCCTAGAACTTAGAACGCCTTAAACCTAACTTTCATTCAGTTTACGTCTATGGTCACAATCTTTGCTGTTTAACAGATTACCGGTTTCGGTCTATAATGACCATCATCAGATCTGTCTCATGAAACAAAGTCCTAATGCACTAATGTTTTATGAGACAGATCCGATGATGGTCATTATAGACCGAAACCGGTAATCTGTTAAACAGCAAAGATTGTGACCATAGACGTAAATTAAAGGAAACTTATTACATATACGGGCCACTGTGGTTTTTCGCGACGATGTCTCAGCTTGTTAAACCTAACTAACCTAAGGACATCACACACATTCATGCCCGATGCAGGATTCGAACCTGCGACCTTAGCGGTCGCGCGGTTCCAGGCTGAAGCGCCTAGAACCGGCCGGCTCTCTAATTCATAGAGTGAAGGCTTTCATGACGGGATTACATAGCTGCATCCTTTCGGGATGTGAGGTCGTGGTCCAAGAAACTCTTCTCTTCCTGATGTTTCGGCTTTTATCCTGTAGACCAACAAAGAAAATAAGTATTAAGATCTGTGAAGGATAAACACCCTCCTCTGTCGACATGTCTAGTATACAAAATTCCGTGTACGTGCGGTAAATTTTTATTGGAACTACCAAGAGGACGCGTAAATACACGGCTAAAAGAGCAACAAAAATCTTTGCCGACTAGGATAAGGAGAGAAATCAGCTGTAGCTGCCAGGAAACCAGAGATTTTATTTGCAACGTCAAATTATTATGCACGACAATGTAGAGAAACCATTGAAATTTATAAGCGTCAGGATAATTTTAATAGGAAAGCGGAGGGAATGGAACTTGGCGCGATATGGATGGTAGCTCTGCAGAATCGCTAGGCAGTTTCATCTTTGACAAGACGATAACCGATAATTAATTTCTATCTCTGATAAGAATTGTCTGTGCTCATCACATGTTACTTTGACCATGCCCCCCCCCCCCCCTTTCGTACAGTATTAGTCGCTCTCGGACGTCCGACCGGTCAGTCGGCAAGACTGAGCGGACGACCACCTCTGAGGATGTCCACCGCAGTCCTGGACGAAACGTCAGGAAGATAAGAGTTTCTTGGACCCCGACCTCACATCCTGATAAGTTCACTAACAGCTATTCCCTCTAGTTGTCCAAAATGTTCTTCAAGCCAGTCGCGAATAATTGTCTAACGCTTAAAAGATAGGTCCCAGTACCGATCCCTGGGGAAGGTAAAAAGAGATACAGTCGGTGACACGACTCCGTGGGGGGTGGGGGGGGGGGGGGGCACAAGTTGCCTAACTAGGTAGAGTACCGCCTTTCCTAGGCGCGGCACTGGGAGGTGGGTTGGCTTACCCGTCGCCCCAGATGCCTTCCACCCCGAGGGAAAAATTGCCGCCACTCATTTCCGTAGCAATATCATATGATGATGAGTGTTACCGACAAAAATTCCATCGTTGTTCGGGAAGAACAACTGCATCAGTCGCTGTAAATGGTCTCCAAGCAATCGAGTATAACTTTCCGGTTAATGCTCGGTTGAGGTGGACCGGAGGACGCAGTCCACTCGATGTAAAGACAGCCCACACCATTGTCGAACCACCACCCAACTTGGACACTGCCTAGTTGACAACTTGGGTTAATGGCTTCGTGCGCTTATTTATTTACACGTCAAATTCCGTAGGACCAAATTGAGGAGCAAATCTCCAAGGTAATGGATCCAACAGTCCCTCCATTCTTTCGCTGATGATTGCTCTCCTGTCAGCTTTCTGTGGGTTCCCGGCCATGTAGGAGTGCCTGGGAATGAGGCTGCTGATGCTGCAGCCAAGGCTGCAGTTCGCCTGCCTCGGCCAGCCTCCCATTGTGTCCCGTCACCTGACGTTCGTGGGGTTGTTTGTAAGAGGCTTGTGTCGTTGTGGTGGGATGCTTGGTCATCCCTCCAAGGAAACAAGCTCCGGGCAGTAAAACCGCTCCCAACTGCTTGGACAACCTCCTCCCGACCATCTCGGCGAGAAGAGGTCCTTCTGACCTGGTTGAGGATTGGGCATTGCCGGTTTAGCCACCGCTACCTGCTCTCCGGTGACCCAGCCCCGCAGTGCCCTTGTGGTCAGGCATTAACAGTGCGCCATGTTTTATTGTCGTGTCCCCGCTTTAGTCAATCTCGTGTTGTCCTGTCCCTGCCATCTACTTTACAGGATATTTTAGCTGATGACGCTCGAGCAGCTGCTCGTGTTCTGCGTTTTATAACTTTGACTGGCTTGTCCAAAGACATGTAACTCTTTTACTTATTTTATCTGCATCTTTGTAAGGACTTTCTGGTGCCCCCCCCCCTCCCCCTCTCCTTGAGTTTTACTAGATTCTATGTGCTCTAACAATTGTGACTGGGCGCTAATGACCTCAGTAGTTGAGCGCCCTTAAACCCAAAAAAAAAAAAAAGTCATGGAACGTGCCAGTACATGAAATTACGACGTAAAAGTAATAACAGATAAAAATAAAATAAAATGTTTATGAACCCCAAAAAAGTCAGTCCATAAGGTTAAGTAAACGCAATCAACAGTACAACAAGAACCAGCTTAATTTTTCAAGGAACCCCTCGACAGAAGTGACCCATGACGAAAGTCTTCAGTTTACATTTGAAAGCGCGTGCATTACTGCTAAGATTTTTTGTATTAGAGTGGTAGCACGCCTTTCTGCACAAGAGTTACGGAAGGTTGGATTTCTGCCGAGTATTAACGGAGCGGAAGCTGCTTATTCTTGGGAATAAACTAATATTGTTAACAAGAAATGACGGTAAGGAATATATTGAGAGGCCAATGTCAAAATACCCAAACTCATGAACAGGGGTCGACAAGAAGTTCGTGAACTTAGACCACTTATCGTTTTAGAATGGGAAGAGTTATCCCATAATATAATACCATGCGACATAAGTGAATGAAAATAAGCAAAGTAGACTAGTTTTCGTGTCGAAAGATCACTGATTTCAGATACCGTTGGAATAGTAAAAATGGCACCATTAAGTCTTTGAACAAGATCCTGAACGTTGGCTTTCCTAGACAGTTTTCAATCTGAACACCTAAAAATTTGAACTCTTCAATTTGACTAATCATAAGCCCATTAAAGCGTCAGATTTGTTGAGGTGTGTGTTAGAAACTGTAAAAATTGAGCCTTACTGTGATGTAGCGTTAGTTTATTTTCTATGAGCCATGTACTTAGGTCATGAACTGCACCATTTGAAACCGAGCCAATGTTGGACACAACAACCTTTACTACCCAAGTTAGTGTCATCAGCAAACAGAAATATTTTACAGTTACCAGTAATACTAAAGGGCATACCATTTACAGGGTGTTACAAAAAGGTACGGCCAAACTTTCAGGAAACATTCCTTACACACAAAGAAAGAAAATATGTTATGTGGACATGTGTCCAGAAACGCTTACTTTCCATATTAGAGCTGATTTTATTACGTCTCTTCAAATCACATTAATCGTGGAATGGAAACACACAGCAACAGAACTTATCAGCGTGACTTCACACAATTTGTTACAGGAGATGTTCAAAATTTCCTCCGTTAGCGAGGATACGCGCATCCACCCTCCGTCGCACGGAATCC